>NC_089226.1:10011195-10325195 GCF_963924675.1 Phocoena phocoena
CCCACCTCCCTGGGTTATTCTAAAGAACCAGCTCTTGGAGGTGAAGTACCTACACAGTATCTTATAAACTGCAGACAACCACTAAAAAGCAGTGGTTGTAAAAGTTTTACTAAAGAGACACACAGAGGGGTAAAGAGAACACGTGGTGGAGAGAAGCATGAACCGTCAGGATGCGGGGGGGGGGTGGGTCTCGGAGGCTCTGGAGAGGAGACAGAATAAAGGCTGAGGCAGCAGCCGGTACACCCAGCCTCCCCCTCCTCCCCAGGAGCACATCCACGCTTTCTGCTGCGAGCTCCCCCAGGTGCACAAGGAACTTGCTCCGCACCCGCTCGGCCGTAGAGACAGCACCTGAGTCGACTCTTGTTCCGGGCCACGCGGGTGAGAGTGTAGCGGTTGATGGTGTAGAAGTAGTCGTGATACGGCACGTCGTGCGTGAGGACCTCGGCGTCGACCACGTAGCACTCGCTCTCCTGGCTCGCCTTGTACATGGTCTGTGGGGAGGAAAGGGTCGTGGGACGAGGCTGACGAGCAGCAAGACGGTAAAAGCACCTCCTTCCTAACCTCCCCAGCCCACCCCCAACTTCTGAACGGGGACCCAGAACCACGGGAAACAGCAGCATCTAAGCATGTCAAATGCCGCCGTTTCAGGGCTAAACAACACCATCACCCAGACACTCCTTGCTAACGTCTCTCCTGAATCCTCCACGACAGAACAGAGGCTTCTCCAGCCCGCCCTTACTGGCCTCTGCCCGGGGCTCACCTGTGTCTCCCTGACAGTGGCAGTTTTGGGAGCCAGAGGGTTGGTAAGGGTGATGGTGTAAAGAATCACTCGGCTCTGGTTTCCATTGTCTTCCTTCTTCCACGGATGGAAGATGATATCTGAGGGGAGAGAGGAGCCGTGGGATGATGGAGGGAGAGGGGCGTGCCATCCCCACATCTGAACGTCCCCTCCAGTGCCCTCCTCTTGACCGTACTGACTGCCGACTGGCCCCCAAAAGGAAGCCAACGGGAGCCTGAGGGCCGGGGGAGGAGGGCGAGAGGAGGGGGCGTCAAAGCAGAAAGAAGCTCATTGTAGCATGGCTGAAATCCTACACAGGGCTCCAGAATGTTGATTGTTCTGGGGCTTGGGCAGGAGGTCCTGGGGCCACCTACGGGGGAGCTGGCAACACTGGAGTTACTGTGATGAGGGCCTGGGATCCTTGGGACCAAGCCCTCTGCTCCGAGGCATGGCCTCCCCGCGCCCTCGGCTCTCCCCTCCTCCTGGCAGAGGGCTTCGCCGATGCCCAAGGGCTCTTCCACAGACCCGGACCCTGAGCAGCCCTGCCAGTCCCTGCGGTGCGGCAGGGGCAAGGAGCACACAGTGCCAAGCATCAACTCTGAGAGCCTGAGGTTTGAATCCCAGCTGGGCCCCTTCCTATTAGCTGCATGACCTTGGGCGTCTAATAATGGTCTGAGTTTCAGCGTCCTCACTGGTACCGTGGGGATCACAATCCTGGCACACAGGGCAGACTGGAGGACTGAACGAGACAGTGTAACGTGCCTGGCGGACAGCAGGTGCCGACAGGACGTGGTGGCCGCTACTCTCTACTAGATGGTGAGCCCTGGCGGATCCTGTTCGCCGCCGAGCCTTTGGGGCCCGGCATCAAGGGTCTGGGCACCACGGGCGAGTGTACAGCCACGGTGGCGCGGGGAGGAGTAGCCCGCAGGGCCCCGAGGAGCTCTGGCACCGTGTGAGGCCACAAAGGGGGCGCCCCGGGCCATGAGGCGGCCTGGAAAAGGAGGGAGCTTGGGAGGAGAGGAAAGGAGAGGGGACAGAGCGGGAAGGGGTGGGAGGCACCAGCCCTGGGAGGGACGGACCTGAGAAGCGTCGCTGTTCCATGAAGTCCCGCTGGAAGGGCGAGTCGGTGAACAGGAGGTCGTACAGCTTGTCCACGCTGAAGTTGAAGACTTCATTCACGTACTGCCGGCCACTCAGGTCCTCGTAGAAGGCCTGGACCTCCCCTGCAGAGAGGATGAGGAGGGAGACAGGGAAGGTGAGGGACACCCCCCAGAGCACCCTCCATGGCTAACGTGGGAACGGCCACCAAGGCTCAAAGGAGGCCGCGGGGTGGGGCAGCGGGGCCCTGGCCTCCGCCGTCCGTGGCTTTGCGTCAGTCGGCCTCCTTCCTCAAAGGGCGTGCACGTTACGGACTCTATAGCTTTACAGAGAGTTTGGGAATGTGCTATTTGCCTTTACACTCTCAAGCCT
Source organism: Phocoena phocoena (assembly GCF_963924675.1). Taxonomy (NCBI): domain Eukaryota; kingdom Metazoa; phylum Chordata; class Mammalia; order Artiodactyla; family Phocoenidae; genus Phocoena; species Phocoena phocoena. The sequence continues at coordinate 10,013,444 of NC_089226.1, forward strand.
TCTTAATTAAAGTGATCTTAGACCAAAGTCTAAATAGATGACTACTTCCTGGGCTTGCCGGAACCCAGAGGATCAGTTATCAAGAGTCTGTAAGTTAAAGCACAATTGACAGCAAATGTCACCGCAACCCATGGCACTGGTGCGTCCAGGGACGCTGACGAATCTGTTTTTACAAAAGCTTCTGAGGCTGGTCTGGTCTGCAGGGCCGTGATCTCTGTGCAAGGTCTGCTCTCCTTCCATAAGGCAGCCTATATCCCCTTCAAAAAATTTCATTTTCTACAGGAGAGAGTTTCTGAGTACAGGTGAGTTGCTCAGACCCCAGCATTCCTCTTGAGCCCTCGGCACCCCACAGGCCCTAATCACTGCCCCTGCAGGGCTGTTATCTGATCTCAAGAAGAACGCTGCCATTTCTGGCATCCCTGTGACCCTGAGAAGGCCAGAGAGGAATTCACGAGCGTCCTGGAGCGTCCGTGCGCATGACTGCGGGGTCAGGACTGTGGCGCACAGCTCGGGCGCGCTTCTCAGTTTACACGACGGCGCCCCGGTTCTTAGGCGGTGCCCACCTGCGCAGTCCTTTGCACCGACCCTGCACCCCAAATGGCAGTGGGCAAGCCCACCACAGGTGAGAATACCCCTACAGGTGACTCGCAGGAGACCGTCCACACAGGTGGGTAAGTAAGCACTGTCTGCACAGCCTCGCAAGTCAGAACCCACCACCAACTCAAAGGAGGTAAGCCATCAACCATACTCGTGAACACTGAGGATCTGGCCTGGAATGTCAGAGGCAGCGTGTTCCCGAGGGAGGGCTAGACGCCAACCCTACGCAGGAGGGAAGTAAGAAGCTACCCACTTAGAAGTATGAGAGAGAAGGGCGGTCTCCTCAGTCTGTCTGACCAGGCAACAGTCTAGGTCCGAAATCCCCATGCTGGAGCCACCGGAGCAAGTGTCTGTTAAAATGTGTTTCCAGGGCCAGCGGACTAGCACTTTGCTTGTGGTGTATACGCGTCAACACTGTGAGGGGCAGAGCTGCAGGGCACGCCGGTGCCAACAGGGGGCACATGGAGTGACGGACTAAATGGCAGACAACCTAAGACAACACTGTAAAGCAATCATACTCCAAGAAAGATGTTTAAAAAGAAAACTGAAAAAAAAAAAAGACAAAGACAAATATAAAACGACAAGGATACTACGGTGAGTGCCTGAAAAAAGGGATGTTTGCTAATAACAAGTGCACCTTTTTAAAAAGAGCTGTTTTACCCACCCACCCTTCCGCCAGGAAACCGGACTGACTCCAGTCTCCATATGGGAACATCCGTTAAGCCTTCAAAAATGTTTGGAGACAGGAAGTGCCATTCTGCCCCCGCTGTCAGACGCCCACCTTCATCGTGGGTGTCGGAAGAGTCACTGAGCTCGGTGGGGATGTCCTCGTTGTCGTTGAAGTCTAGCGAAGGGGAGTTCACGGGCGCGATGATCTCAATCTTCTCCCCGATGATGCTGTCGATGGCGAGCTCCTTCTCCAGGGACCCGTCGCCCTCCAGCACCTCCTCCTCCAGGGGCAGGCCGTCAAACTGGGGTGGGGACAGAGCGGTCAGCCTGGTCTACTCTCCAAGAGGGAGTCAGAGAGCTGGCCGCGGGAGCCCGCACGTTCAGAACGCAGCTGCTCGGGGGCTGGGCTGTGGGGGTCAGGGGTCTCCCCAGCTCTGCCGGGGAGGACAGGACACAGCACAGGGCCCTTCCCTTCTCCTGACACCAAGCCCCACACATGGGCAGAGGCAGCTCCGTAGTCCAGCTCCTCTTCTGGGGCCAGGCCTCCACCGTCCTGTAACGACGTGGGCCTGCCTCCAACTAGTGCCCTGTTTTCTGAGAGGCTCAAAAGGCTTCCTAAGCAGTTTTTGATTCATTCTCCCATTAGCCCTGGGAGCGAATGGGTACAACTCTTTACATTTTAAAGTCAACCTCTGAGACAGAAAATGGAGACTAGGCACCAAATGGATGATGCTTTCATTCTAAGGCCAAGTGGTCTGACCCCTAAGCCACTGGAATACAAGGCTCCCTTTCCTGGGAACCCTTTCTTCTACCTGCCAGCTCACACCCAGACACTTCACTCACCAAGCTTCTATCCCCTCTATAACCAAGTCCCAGAGGACAGAGTCCTTCTTATACATTTCTGTCTCTTCTGCAAAGTCTAGCACAGCAGGAAAATAAACCGGAGTGTCGACACTAGGAGCTCCATCACGATTTACGGAATGAATGAACAGATAGCAGTTCTGCAGTCCTCTCTTCATGTACAACTTGGACTTTAGATCGAGGCAGTGAAAAAACAAAGACCTGGAATAGTTCTCCACCAGTGGGCTGATCACACCAGCCCACGAAGAGCAAAGCTCACACAATGGACTTGAAATGGTTCTCATCTGCTCCGAAGCCAAACAAAATCTGGAACCCGAAGCACCAAGAACCCAGCTCTGGATTCTACACTCATTTGAATGCAGAGTCCCTCCGCCCCCGGATGCCGTCCTGCATAAACTGACCACAGTGTAACCAACCTCCCCTCTACCTGCTCCCCAGGTTGGGGTCCCGTGGAGTTAACAAGGCTGGGAAACACTGCCACTGGATTGGGTGGAAGCAAAGGGCTCCCCGCCCGTACCGAGACGGGCGCTTCGCTGCTCCCCGTGGATGTCAGCGTGCTGTTGGTGATGGACTTCTTGGGCAGCTGTGGACTGGCATCCGGCTTGGTCTCTATGCTGCTTTTGGATGAGCTGTCATTCACTTCATTCTCCTCTACAGGGATCTCCTCACAGTAGCTGAAAAGAGACAGTGTGAACCCACGTTAGCCTCAGTGGCCAAGACGGCAGACTCACAAGAAACTCACACCCACCGATCCATCCAAAACTATGGGCTTGCGTGACCTTCCTCAAACCTCTCGCTGCCCCCGAACTGCTCTCCTAAAACCTCCTTCCCACCTGACACCCCCTCCCCGTGGTAAAATTCTGTCCCCAAACTCACCTTTTCTAGGCACCCTCCTTAGATTCATCCCCACCTAAATAAGAAAACTGTCTGTCTTCAACTTTCTTTTTCCATTGGCTTCCCAGCCCACCCCAACCTGACCATGTGAATCAAACATCCGGGCTCCGAGCATACATCTGATTTCCCACAGTGACCAGGACAGGACTCTGGACATGAGTGCCCTTCGAGGGTACCTGCCCAGATTCTGGATCATAACTAGCCAACCTCTCTGCATCGCACACCTGGGGAAAAACCCTCCTTGAGATAAAGGCAGGTGCCCTTCTGCGGACACCTTCAGGGATGCCATCGGAGCCTCCACCAAGGGAGAAAGCGTCATCACCGTCGTCATCAGCATCTAATTTATACTTTACATGTTACCTCATCTGGACGCATAACAACTCTGAGTAAATCATTCCATGCGTTTCAGAGATTATCAAGTAGATATTCACAGAGGCTAAGTGATAACTACTATTAAGTGTCAGAAGCGGTACCTGAGCCCTGGGCTACGCACCACACGTTTGACGTTCTTTCCTTGCTGTCCATTCCTCTTGCCTCTCACATGACCACCAAGCCTCTACCTTCCAACCTCAAGCATACTGTATCGCTCTGCAGTCCCATCTGTCTTAGCCTGCCAACAGCACGTGGTGCAACGACAGCCCCTCCTCACAGCGTCCTTCCCTTGGCTTCCAGGATAGAAAACTCTCCTAGCGTTCCTCCTCCCTCACTGAATGTTCTTTTGTGATTTCTTTTGCTGCCTCTTTCTCCTGTTGAGTGTTCCCAGGCCCAGGCCCTGAGCTTCTTCTCATGTTAATTCGGTCACCTGGTGGTCTCAGCCACTAGTGACCCCCGAGGTTATGTCCCTAGCCCAGACCTCCCGGTGCACTCCACACTCACACACACAGATGCTTATGTGACCTCTCCACGTGGCTAACAGTCATCTCAAACTCAACTCGCCTAACATCAAGCTTCTGACCTTCCCCCGCATCTGCTCTGCTTATAGTATTGTCCATCCGAGTTCAGAACAACCCTATCCTTCCGGCTGGTACATCCTTAAAGCCACCTTTGGATCCTTTCTGGGCCATCAGCAAATCCTTCAAAATATGTCTGGTTCTGTCTTCCAAATATATTCAGAAACTAACCACTTACTGCTGTTTCTACTGCTACCTTCCTGGTCCAAACCACCATCACCTCTCATCTAAATGATCTAAATTATTTGGCAGCCTCTTAGCCAGCCTGTCCTGGCTCCCCTTCACTCTATCTTCAACCCAGGAGCCAGAGTGATGTTAAAAAGTTATGTCAGATCTCATCAATTATCTATTCAAAGCCTTCCCTGGCTTCTCATCCCCCTCTGAGGAAAAGCCAATCATCACGCTGACCCAGCGGCCCTCAGAGTCCAGCCCGACCTCCCCGACCTAGCCGCTTCCCACCTGCCCTTTGCTCGCTGGCCCAGCTGCCGCTTCCGCTCCCTCCGCCTGGGAGGGGCCTTCCGGGGCCTCCCTCATTCCGCCAGGGCCTTACTTAGACGCCATTCCCCAGCCGCCCTCACCCCTCTGGAGAGGCTTCCCCGGGAAGCCTGCCCTCTGCCTCGCTCACCCCATCGTGTTGAAGTCGTCGTCGGGGGGCACGTAGTCCTCGTCATCGCTGGTCAGGCCCAGCTCGTTCCCGTAGCACTGGTGAACGAAGTGCCAGAGCTCCTTGGGGCACAGGGGCTGCAGGGGCGGCAGACGGGCTCTGACCCTCCCTCCTCAGGACCCCACTCTCCACAGAGGCACTGAGCTGAGCTGGACTCCCCCAAGGGTAGGAGAAGCCAAACTCCAGGCAGCGCCCCCACAACAACCCCACCCCGCGCTCTTCTGATCTCAGCAAGACGCCCATCTTCCCCCTAAGAATACGGCTTTTAGTAAAGCCAGGAGCTTGGCCTGTTCCCTCAACTCAGGCTTGCACGGTGGGACCAACGGGCCCTTGAGGATGGCAACCGCCTACCTCTCGCTCCTGTGGGTGAGGTCCGGCACAAACCAAAACTCCTCTGGGGCCAAAGTGATCACAGAGCTTCTGACCTGGACTCAGAATGAGCACCAGAGGCCCCTGGGCCAGTCTCGCCCACGCTGCAGAAACCTCCTTATACTAACAGTGGTCACACAGGTCCTCACGGACCTGACCCAAGATGGATCAGGTCCAAGAATGAGGTGTGACCTCAAAGGTGGCCCATTCCACAGTTGGGCAGTTCCTGTGCTTGGAAAGAAGTCTACATTCTCATAGTTTCAGGGGCCTCAAAGGTCATTGCATCCAGCCCTCTCTTCACTACTTGAATACTTCCTTCTTTATTCTTAATTACAATCAGTCTGCCTACAGTTCTATGTATTAGTTCCATAAACAGTTTTTCTCATTTCACTGCGTGTCTACATGTCCTCCTCAAAAGCACTGTCCTAAGAAGAGTTAGCTCTCATTGAGGTTCAGAGTTTTGGAAAAGAGGCAACAGAATGTCAAAGAATGAAGGTCAAAGGTGGAGACCATGGATGAGTCCAAGGTTGGGAGGAGGGAGAGAAGGTGGGAGGGATAAGTATGTGAAAAAGAGAAGCACTAAGAAAAACAGAAGCAGGGACTTCCCGGTGGTGCGGTGGTGAAGAATCCGCCTGCCAATGCAGGGGACACGGGTTTGAGCCCTGGTCCAGGAAGACCCCAGGTGCCGCGGAGCAACTAAGCCCGTGCACCACAACTACTGAGCCTGCGCTCTAGAGCCCATGAGTCACAACTACTGAGCCTGCATGCCACAACTACTGAAGCCCACCTGCCTAGAGCCCGTGCTCCACAACAAAGAGAAGCCGCCGCAGTGAGAAGCCCTCGCACCGCAACGAAGAGAAGCCCTCGCTCGCCACAGCTAGAGAAAGCCCACGCACAGCAACAAAGACCCAATGCAGCCAAAAATAAATGAATAAATAAATTTATATAAAAAAAGAAAATCAAACTTAAAGAATGTTCCCACCAACGGATTTGATAAGGAGTTTGAGCTTTCTCTGACCCCATCCTTTCCAGGTATGGTTTAAGAAGCACGCAGCTGGCAGGATGCCATGAGTCAGGTCTCCGCGTTCCCGGCTAAGGAGAACTGCCTGGAATGGCATAGTCGGGGCTCTCTGTGAGCCGGAAGGGTCTGGGGTGGCAGCTCTCTGTGCTGGCCGCACCCCCCACCCCCCGCCCCAGTGCCAGAGGGAGGCACCTGCTTCTGTACCTGGACCTCCTCCCTCCTCCCAGCAGCCTTTACATACACCATCCACCCTGCCCGGGACACATCCGCGTCTCTGCCAATCCACGCCTTCCCCTTCTCCACAATTCACCTGCACCACGCAGCCTTCCCTGACCAGCCCCACCGGGCTCAGCTTGTCTGACCACAGCCAGGCCAAGCACAAAAAGCAGACCCTGCTCATCAGGCAGAATTCTGATGTGATTTTGTGAGACTTTTTGCGAACCATATGGATGACGCTCTGTCTTAGTTAGAAATGACAGTGGCTGTGAGCTGAAAATTCAGACCTGCCAATGGAGACTCAAACGCATTTCTCAGTTTACCATTATCCATGGCTAATAAAGGTAGACGATCAACTCAGAATAAGTGACCAGGATTTATACCAGGAAGGCTACAGACTTCCAGGTTAGAAGAAACTCTAAATAACAAATCTATTTAATTTTCTTTAGACAGTAATAAGTTTGGGCTAGAGTCAAGGTAGATACACACATAAATTTAAATACATACAAGTCATATATATAATTGTAATTACAATATTATATAATTATATTACATAATTGTTCCCCCAGGTCTCCTTCCCTGGCTGGGAGGCTGTTTCTCAACACCCCCGGCATCTGCGTGCACAGGCTGCACAGCCACGTCTCCATCTGCATCTCCCACAGTGTCCCCTTCATCCAGGTGATCAACCGGTGGCTATGTTAACTCTATCTTCCTATTTTCTGCACTGCCTTAAAACTTATTCTATTGAAGTATAGTTGGCTCACAATGTTGTGTTCATTTCTGCTGTACAGCAAAGTGATTCAGTTATACATATATATGTATATAGATTCAGTTATATACACATATACATATATAGGCTTTCTTTTTCATATTCTTTTCCGCATGGTTCATCACAGGATATTAAATAGAGTTCCCTGTGCTATACAGCAGGACCTTGTTGTTTATCCATTCTGCATACAAGACTTTGCATCTGCTAATCCCAAACTCCCAGTCCTATTTTCCGTACTTTTGATGCTCTAGCCTTGCTGACTGGGGAAGGCCTGCCCCTTGCAGGGCTAGCTAATTCCCAGAGATAGAACTCACCCTGCCAGGGAGACTACCTTCCCTATGTAAACCGGCCAAGCCAAAGCCCACACACCGAACCACCTTGTTTTTCTAGCTCTTACATGCCAGGCCGATACTCTCTCGCGCTAATTACCCCGGGACAGTCTCTCTGGAGACGGTCTCTCTACCCTGAAGCCCAGTGAAACATTCAAACTAGCCAGTCCAGTGAGCGGCTTGGCCAGCTCCCCCCCGCCTCACTCAGCCTTTCCCATGAAAACCTGCAATGAAGGCTCTTGCCCCGCTTCCCCCTCGCTCTCCCTGCCTCCTGTCTGACCTCGAGCATACCCGTGTGGCCCTGGCTGGCATGCTGGGGCCTCTGCTTCTAGGGATCTGTGAGTATAAAAACCTCTTCCTTCATGACAGTCATTTCTGTGTCTGGGCGTCTTACCGCGCCTGATTAAAACAAACTCCGGTGCGTTTTAAAACAGCGGGAATGCACTGCCCTGTCAACAGGGCCTTGCTCCAGGCGGCAGGGAAGCTGTTCACATAAGAGGATGTGCTACTCTCAGCACCTGGGTCACCAGCAGTGGAGGATATGGAAGCCTGGAGGACTTCCAGAACCAGGAGAGGCATGGGCTTCTTTGGAGCAGGCCGATGTCACAGTTAAGAGCAATCGCTCCCGTGGACCCCCGCCCAAGCGGAAAGAACATTCTAGGTGGGTGTGCATCCTGGGGCTGAAGGAGCTGGGCAGGACTCACCTTTTCCAGGAGCGCGTTCTGCCAGAGCCGGAACATCATCATATACGTCCTATCCCGGGCCCCAAATGAAGTGAAAAAGTGCTGGATTGAACGAGAAAACGGCAAGAAACGTCTGTGAAGACTTACAATATAGTGAATGGAGACACAGTACTCCTTCCTTTAAGAAAGGCTCCTGAGTCCATCCTCAAATACTGCGGACTCTCAGTCACCCGTGATCACAGCACAGGGGCTCTGTAGTGAACGGGGTCAGCACACCAGGGACCAGGGCCCTGGGGCCTCTGAGTCCACACTGTCTCCATGTCCTTCGATGTTCACCCACACTTTGGTCAGTGGTTCTCTTTCTGGTTTGAAGTTCTCACCTCCATAAAAAACTTCCTGCGCCTACGTACACGGACTGGGCGAGTGGTGAGCTGGGAACCAGCCCAAGGGAAGGAGAAGGCAAACCCACTAACCCACTCACCCTTCGATTCATCAATTCAGCAAATACTTGAATATTAGTGTGTGCGCTCTTCTACACGTACACACACTAATACGTGTGCACACACTCTTCTACATGTTTTGGGCACAGTAACAAACAAAACAGAAAGCCCTTATGGAGCTTACACATTCGTGGGGACCTTTTATAATGTGCGGGAAGAGAGCGACAGAAACCCAGACTTTACTGAACATGTTCTAGGTGCTTCACAAATGCTCCTTCATTTAAACCACACAGAAGCTTTGGAAAATAAACATAACTGCTGATACTTAATAAAGAGAAACCGGCTGGTGAGGTTAGGTGACCTCTGTAATCACAAAGCTGCTTCGTGCCAGAAACAGAATTCAAAGCAAAGACGATCGGACCCCTAAGCCTCAGGGTTCTTGCCTCTGAAGTGCCTGAGTTCAAGGGCACTGCAGACCTGTGTTCAGTCCAGCCCTAGCCCCGAAGCTATCAGTCTTCAGGCTCTGGTTAAAGGTCAAAGATCACAGCGTTTCCTCCGCTCTCAGTTTTATCTACCCCATTTTCTCCATGCTGACGATATGGACAGTCTGTCTCCTATCAGACTCCTCACCCCTCTCGATGAGCTGTCCTGATATACGATGATACAGCTTACATTTGTAGAGCACTTTGCAATTTACTGTTTTCAAGTGTGTGAGGTCATTTCAGACTGTTAAACAGGCGTTGCTGGCTCCGTTTTACATTTACAAACCGGGGCTCAGAGAGGTTACATAATGTACCTACAGCCACGGGACTCTAATTCAGGTGTTCTGGCTCCAAGTCCGATGTTCTGCCACTCCACCTCGCCCCCTGCTCAGACCCCAAGCACCCTGCCCACCACGGAGGTAGCTCCCGTAATCTGCATCACCTTACCGCCTCTCACCCCAATCCTACCGGCCTCCATATTAGTGCAACTGAAGGGCAGAAATCCAGCAGTAGGGGGACTGGGGTTTGGGGGAACAGAAAGTCCAGGATCAGGCTCTACTTACCTTTTCCGAGTCAGTGCAAACTTGGATGGCATTGGGAATGAGGCGGGCTGTTTTTTCTTTAGTCATGGAGCAGATGTCTTTCAAACGAACGGTCAGCTGGCGTCCGCACAGAAACAGAGAATGGATATAACAAGCAAGAAGAGGCATATTAATAGAGTCAGGCAAAGTATTCACACGGCACCAGTTCAGACAGAGGAAATCAGATCACAGGCTGCATACTTCTAAACCTGGAAGGGACCTCCTTAGAGATCACCTGGTTTGTTCCCTTATTTCAGAGGCCACACGGCGAGCCTCGCCCAAGGTTCTCTTGATTCTTGGTCCAACGAGCTTTGCTTTCTCATTTCTACACAGCCTGATAAATGTGCAGAGGTCCCATCACGATTTGCCACTTACAGAAACACGGAACACTGGCACTGGATGGGACCTTAGAGTCATCTAGTGTGTCTTTTCTCACTTTATTTTATAAGATTAGGAAACAAGGCAAATAAAGGACTAGCCTAAAATCACACAGCTATTGGCTGCAGAACCAGAAAGTACAAGCCCGTTCTCTTGAGTCCCAAGGCCAGTGCCCGTTTTACCCTACACTTCTGCCTCCGTGGTGACTCCTGCCAAATATTTACCTGCACTTCCCCAAAATCAAATGCTCACCCGAGGAGGAGGGAGGGGAAGGCATGGTAGAGAGATCTATCCTTCAAGATTCAGGCACGTGCTTTTGTGAATTATGCAAAGGCTTGGGCAGAGTTTGAAATCAACCCAAGGACAAAAGTGAGGGCAGCTTCCGCAGCCACAGCCCAGGGGGACAGCCCCAGGGAGCAAGCCCCAGGTCTTTACCAGAGTTTCCCAGCGGAAGATGTTGCTGTAGAAGCAGATCCAGTTTTCAGAGAGGTAGAGTCGGCCCTGAAGAAGAATGTCTCTTTGGAGTGCACAGGAGTAATCTGTGGTAGAATGGGGGACGGAGCTCAGGGACAGGGAGCGTTCTCGGCAGACCAGTACAGTCAGGCAAGCCATCCCCCAACAGCCCCGGGAAGCCCAACTGCCCACCATGGACTAGGTGTGTGAAACACTAGACTAGCGGCCAAGGGAGTCCCTGGCGTCTCCTGATCAGGCAGGGGAAGGATGTGAACTACGTTAGAGGACGAAAAGGCCGATACAATTCAACCAACGCTCCTCCCCCTCCACAACTTCCCCAGCCCCTCCTCTGCCGGGCCATCTGCAGGGACAAGAGTGGCAGCGACGCCTCCCAGGCCGGGCTCTCTGGAGGCCATCACGCAAGTGGGGCTCAGCCCTGAGTCCCCACCGCTGGGGCCAGCTCCCTGGACATCCTCGCTCCCTACTCCCAGACAGATGCTCTTACTTGGGGAACCTGTACTCAGAAGCAGCCTGATTGCCTTCCTGCCCCCACACACAGGTCACCCAGCTCACCAACGATGAGGCGCTCCGTGTCTGGAAGTTGCTTAAAGAGCTTTCTGAAGTCTTCATTTCTCTGCTTGTAAGTGGGGCTTAACACCTGCGTGAAAATGGCCAAGGTTAGCAGGATGTTCCCAGGTTCATGGGCTGGGGAGGAAGGTGTGGGAGGAGGACCTGCTTGCACGTTTCAAGGCAAAGCTGAGGCTCTGTTGCACCAGAGACCCCAGGAGTTAGGCAAAGGGGGCTTGGTATGGAAAAACATGGTGGAGAGAATTTGATGCTGCAGAAGGCTTTATACCCAGTGTCCATCAGTGAGAAAATGTCAAACATACTAAGCAGGGCCCACACAACATCCCAAGTGGACAAAGGGAGGAGGGACAGCCCTGGGCTATTGCTGTTCTGCCTCTGACAGCAGGAAGCACCATGGTGACAGTGAAGCAGGCCCAAGGGGACTAAGGGGATCAAGGGGACCCCCACCCCCACCCCCCCGGCAGGACCCAGGATATGACAGCGCCCAGTGTAGCCCTCAGAAGAAGCTGTCATTACGAGTAACACAGTTAGCACTTGGCTGTGTCTGAACTTCATGACTGGAAAAAAGAAATCATGAAACATAAGACTAGTACAATGTTATGTCAATTATAGCTCAATAAAACTGGTGGGGGTGGAGCGAGGAATTACACCTTTACAAAAAGTGGATTAAAAAAAAAAAAAACCCCATAAAACTAGTACGAGGGCTTCCCTGGTGGCACAGTGGATGAGAGTCCGCCTGCCGACGCAGGGGACACGGGTTCGTGCCCCAGTCCGGGAAGACCCCACATGCCGCGGAGCGGCTGGGCCCGTGAGCCATGGCCGCTGAGCCTGCGCGTCCGGAGCCTGTGCTCTGCAGCGGGAGAGGCCACAGCAGTGAGAGGCTCGCGTACCGCAAAACAAACAAACGAACTAGTACTTAAAAAGAAAAAGCACACAAGTAGGGAATTTAAAAGCATATCTTGCAGGCTTCCCTGGTGGTGCAGTGGTTAAGAATCCGCCTGCCAATGCAGGGGACACGGGTTTGAGCCCTGGTCCGGGAAGATCCCACGTGCCGCGGAGCAACAAAGCCCATGCGCCACAACTACTGAGCCTGAGCGCCTAGAGCCCGTGCTCCGCAACAAGAGAAGCCACCGCAATGAGAAGTACGCGCACCACAACGAAGAGTAGCCCCCGCTCGCCGCACCTAGAGAAAGCCCGCGCGTAGCAACAAAGACCCAAAGCAGCCAAAAATAAATAAATAAAAACAAAAAACCACATCTGGCAACTTGAGGTACCCAAACTTCACTCCCTCACCATCCCTTAGAAGACTATCTAATCCAAACCTTACGTTACCAATGAGGAAACTAAGCCCGGAGAGAAGTCCCTGCCCAAAGACACCCCTGAACCCACACCTAGCGTTTCGGTGCCTCAGTGAAAACTCAAACCCATCAACTGCCTTAATGAATCCTTCTGGGAAATTCCATGAACCAGTCGAACGGACAGGAATCCTGCTCTTTCCAAGCTTACAATCAATCGTGTGCCCGTAAGTGAAAGGCACCCAAGGATGGTACACGAAGACAAGCGCACAACCCGGGAAGGGCAAGGCCTCGTGACAGAGACATGTGCACTCCACCCAGGTGACTTGTTGACCTACTTATGCCAGGAACACACGCAGGTAGACAAACCGTCCTGCTATTGCTGACAGATGGGTCTTGGCCATTTACGCTTTCTCGCCCACTTCCCTGGGAATCCACTGGCATACAGCTGGAGTTCACAATGGAGTGAACTCTGCACTGTTCGTTTCTTGGCTTTCTGCAAAGCTAACGGCCCGTGAGACAGCTGAGGCTGTGGCCTGACCACCCTGGCAGCAGGCACTGACTACCTCAGCTCGGTGACTACCTGTGCCAGAGGGAACAGGAGGGTTTCAGGAAGTTGGAGGAGAGAAAACAGCATGACTTCAGTTTGGGGGAGGTTTTCCAGGTAAGAGAGAAAGAAGAGGAGTGCTTTCAACTACTTTGTCCATAGTTAATTTGACATTTAAACTCTTGTTTTGGCTTATTTATTTATAAAATGAGTTTTGTATGTGCAAGTGGACCCTCTGCTACCTTCCCCAAAGCAACAGATATGCTGTAGGATCCCAAACTTCAGAACTCACCGACCATATGTTTGAACCAAGTATCGGGGTCATTGGGAGGGAATGTCTGGAAGCCAGCCCATCCCGTGACTTCTACGGCCAGAAAAGACCTCAGAAGACAACATTCCTCGGACCCATCAAACTGATACTGAGGTATCCAATCTCAGTGGCCCCCTGGCCTCACAGGACAGAGTCCACACACTGAAAACCCTTGCCTGAGCACCCGTCAGGAAGTTCCTAATTATGTCTAACCGACCTTGCAGAGCTAACGTGGAGTGAGATATGACCCTGCATCAAACACTATCATAAGCCCTTCACAACATCCTCTCATCTGACCACAGGGTCGTTTTTACGATCCCGTTTTAGACGCGAGGAAGCTGAGGCACAGAGAGGTTAAGCAACTTGCCCAAGGCACGTGGTTACTAAATGCGAGTGTGGGATATGAACCAGGGCGGGCAGTGTGGTCCACAGCTCTGGGTCTGAGCCATCACTCTGCACTGCCTCAGGATCCTTGCGCCAAGAAGGAAACAACAGGGATGCCCCAGCTGAGCACACCCTCTTGTGGATGAGGTGTTCACTTATGCGTGGGGCCCCCACTAGCCTTCCATGCCTGCAACTGGGGCTTTTTTGGGGCGGGGGTATAGTTTCAGTTTTGCAAGTTCTGGAAATTGGGTGTACAACAATGTGAACATACTTAACGCTACTGAAATACACATTTAGAAATACCTAAGATGGTAAATTTTATGTTATGTGTATTTTACCATACTTCTTTCTTTTTTTTTTGGCCACGCCATGTGGTTTACAGGATCTTAGTTCCCCGACCAGGGATCAAACCCAGGCCTTGGCAGAGTGAAAGCGCACAGCCCTAACCACTGGACTGCCGGGGAAACCCCACAATTTTTTAAAAAACTGTATCAGTCAAGTCGGTCTTAAAGTTCCAATATCTGCCTGAGGACCAGCCTACCAGGTGGCCCTGGACCCCCTTCAGTTGAAAATGGACATCAGGCATCCAATTGCCTGCAGCCTGGAAGTCCTCCCCTTTCTAAATGTTCCCTCCGTGGCGCTCTGTCACCCCTGCTCCTCTCACATCCAGTGAGGACTCAGACATGGACAGAGATGCAGGTGCAGGGAGTCTGGCCCTCATCTCCAATCCAGAGGCAAACGGAGGGAGCCGCCCTCTCCTCCCTTCGGAACGAAGCCGTGGCTATGGGGAGGGGAGGGCCCATCCAGCCCTGACCTCAGAAGTCAGCCAGTTCTGCAAGGGCTGCCTCGGCGGGGTGTAGGAACTCCTTAACCCAGGCCCACAAGTCACTGCCCTGATTCGAGCAGGCTGCCACCGTGGAAGGTAGGCAGGCTCGCCTCCTAGACTCTAAAGTACAGAGATCTTAGTTGGCCCCGCCACCACCTACCTTCTTGTCCCGGGAGACCGTGACCCTCTCTCCCTGGCGCCCTTGTGCTCTTAAAGCCGTCTCCTCCGAAGGGGAGGCACGGCTCACCTATTTTCATTTTAAATGGCCAAAGACTTCTGGTCCAAGGCTTGTCAAACCCGGGGCCCTCTCAGGGAGCAGGGCCAGGTGGAGAACGACAAGGGCGCCGCAGACCTGTCACACGGCGCAGAGAAGTGAGGATGCGCACTCACGGCTGGGATTTCCTCAGACCCGGGCCGGCAGCAGAGTTCCGCGCCAGCAGGTCCATCCGTCAGTTTCTCCAGGCGCCGCTGCAGGGGCTGGCTGTCCTGCTCCAGCAGGAGGCTCCAGAGGACCCCCGATTCCGTCAGAGATTCCATCCCGGTCCTTGAACTCCGACCCCCCACCCTCCCCACAGGATGCAACCAGTCAGTCTCGCCGGGGCTGGACGCAGAGAGGTGGCCTCTGGCTCCTCAGCAGCGGGTCTGTGTGACCCTCGCTGGCCCCCCTGGTGCCCCTAGAGCCCGGTTCCCGGCGCAGAGCCTCACGGGTGGGAGGGTGCGGTCAGCAAGGTTCTCAGGCGGGCTGGCCAGAGTCTCCAGGGGCCGGGCTCTGCCTCATCGCACTCGGCTCCCAGCGTGGCAGGTCTCCAGGCTGCGGGGGACCCAGATGGGACGTGAGGGGGCCCCTCCTCCGGGTCAGCGTGGACAGCCGCTCCAAGGGGCCAGCTGCGGCCAGGACGCGGAGGACGGGGCAGGTGCACAGGGCCGCCAGAGTCCCGCCCCACCGTTACTCACACACAGTAAGTACAGTGGCTCACGGCTGGTCTGAAACTCCAGGGAAGACAGACGCCCAACTCCCCAGCTCTGTCTGGCCCGTCCCGTAAGGCAGCCTGTTCAACGTGCAGTCGCTGCTCTGGGCGGGCGCTCTCGCTGTGACTCACGGTCCTCACCCAGGCAGCGTGGCCACCGCTGGCTGGGGCACCAGGGCCTGCTCCCCCCAACACCCCCTTTCCTCCCAGACACGCTCCTCTCAGCTGACCAGCAAGCAACTTCTTTGTTAGAATCGCCCGTGGCAGGAGGGAGGGGGGGGAGGCAGGGCGGGTGGGCGGGCAGGGCTGGAGCCCTACACACGCTTCGAGTTACAGGATCTGGGTGATGGTACCGGCCAACGTCCTCCAGTAACCCCCGGCCTAGCCTGGCCTCCCCAGCAGATGTTTCCTGCAATGGAAAGTAGCTGGCCAAGGCTCTGCATCGGGGAAGGGAGGGGAGGAGGTGCCAGGGGCACTGCTGTTGTGATGAAATCTGAAATGTGAGACCTGAACAGCCAGGGACTTCTTGGAGACACGCTCTCCCCTCACTGGCCCATCCATCCACCAACTCCCCCGTAGCAGCAGCAGCAACAGGAGACTTGGAAGTTTAACCCATCCTGTTTCAGACGTGCCGGTGGGGAGAAGCTGAGGCCAACAGCTCCCAGGTGCGTGGGCAGCATCGCCTTCCTTCCCAGGGACGCCGGGAGGGCACCCACTCAGCCTCTCAGACCTTGAGGGCCAAGGAACCATGCTAAGAGCAGAGAATCTGGGCCAGCTCCAAAGGAGACAGACAGGCTGCAAGGAAGCTGAGACCTCTGGAGAGGAAAGAGAGCCAGGCCAATGAGGGCAAGAAGGGCTCTAGAAAGAGAAGCTGGGGACAGAGGTCAGACGGCACTGGGGCCGGGAAGATTGGATTCCCAGGAAATGTCAGACTCTGGAGACAAACGGGGCACCTCCCTCGCCCTCCCCAGTTCTGCCCGCCTTGCCAGGAGGGTCTCCAGGCTGCACACGAGGGAGAACGTTGCCTTTGTCCTAGGAGTCTCAGCTATTGCTATTTGATGCAGTAACGCTCAAACTGTACCGTACTTAAAAATGATCTAACCATCATATCAAAAGTATAGATTCCTGACTCCCAACCCCCAAAATTGTGCTTCAGAGGAACCTGGGGTCTCCCAGTTAAGTCGTGTTGGAGGAAGAGCCTGAGTCCTCCCCCGAACTCCTGTTCGCGTCTCACTGTGCACACCCCGGACGCAGCCACCTCCTCCGCCCATCTATCACACAGGGTGATTCCTCTCTCAGACTACCGTCTTCTCCAGGAAGCAGCTAACGCCTCCAGCTATCTTCTCCAGCACCTGGTATGGTGGGTCTCAAGTCTCCACCGCTCAGAGAAACTATTTACCACATGAATGCATTCCTTCTGCGCCTCTTACACTGTCCCTATTTACACAGCATCGTGTGTGTACACATCCACACACATCCTCGCTCCTCTAGGCATGGCTCCTCAGCACCCAGTCCCTGCCAACACTCTCCAAGCCACATATCCGAGCTTCTCTCCGCCCTGCATCAGCCCTATTGTCAGGAGTGGGGTAGGAGAAGTCAGCAATTCCGTTTTCCAGGGTGACCGGAATGCTGCTCTCCTGGGCCTCAGCAGACCCCACGATCTAGGCAGTGCCAGGACCCAAGAGGGCTGAATCCTTACAGAAATTCCCTGGAAACATGTGAGTACTGCTGCGGCCAGATAAGGGGATGACTGTTTGGGGTCCGATGCGGTGAGTCAGGGGCAGGACACACCCAGAAAGATAAGCCCTGGAGATGAGTCTCGGTGTTCTCAGCCTTTGTCTCCTACGCCCCTCACAACGCTGCCCCACCAGGCAGGGCAGTGGGCAACTTCCAGCCTGGGGAGAGGGAACTGGCCCCAGGCTAAACATTAACTCCACGGCAAACACTGGGAGCTGGGACCAAGTGGTACCCCTCCCTGGATAGAGCAGCGGGAGGGAGAGGGTGGAGTAGTCCAGGAGAAAAACAGATGGATCTTGGTGACACACTGGCCTCACCTAGGAAGAAACCAATGGAGACCTTCAAAGGAGACGCTGGACTTTCAACCAGATCTGGGTAGGGAGGAGCCAGATGTGGGATAAGGGGCAGTGGAGACGGGGGAGGTGACCCAGCAAAGGAAGGAGAGAGGTGGGTGGGAGAGAGCGTAACAGAGAAAGGTGGAGTGGAGCGGGACAGGAAGTGGTCTCACCTGGAGACGGGGCCGCTCTGGAGACAGTTAAGATGGGGGCACGGGGGTCCATGGGTAAATAACAGAGGGAAGCTGGACGGAGGCAGAGGAAGCAGAGGCCGTCCCCGAAAAAAAAAAAAGAAAAACAAAAACGGGCTGCCAAGGTGTCCTCAGTGATGCCTTTCAGCGCTCACTTCCACTTTCCTCATTGTCCCCCATCATTTGAATTTCATTCCTACAAAGCTTCGTCCTCTTGTTCAATAGTATGTCTGCCAGGCCTGCCTGGTCATTCCACAGGGCCGGCACCATCCCTCTTCCCCACTGGACAGCCAGCATTCCCAACGGGGACCAGCAGGCCACTTGGGCCCTGAAGTCTCAGGGCAGCCGCCAGCGTCTGGGCTCCCATCCTCTGACCTCAGAAACCTTCCTTTCCCTAGGTTGCCACGGAGATGACTGACCCTCCAGGAAAGAGGTGAGGCAGGTGAGGAAGCACCTTTGTCCACCTGGAGCACCGGGGAAAAGTCTTCTGTGACTTGCCTTCATCCAGGATGCGAGAGCCCACTGCGTCCAGTGGGGCCATCTTTGGGGGGCAGATTGTACCCCTCTGGCCCCTAACTCTCCCCTTGGTCCCCCGTTTCTGCTCATCCTTCCACCTGTGTATCCCCCAAGCTGGGGGCCTTGACTAATAAAACTGGGGTCATCAAAGGGGGGTTCAGGGGCAGTAGATGTGATGAGGCCTGGCAGGGACTCAGGCAGGTGGCCCGGCCTTCAAACCCCACTCTTGACCTGAATATCCCTGGCTGGGGACCAGAGGCTCTTGCCACAGTCCTTCCACGTGTCCCTGGGGTCCAGCCACCTCCCTCTGTGGAACCCACGCTTTATAAAGGTCAAGATGGTTTGTCATCATGGTGACAGTTCCTCCCTGGCTAAATAGGTAAAAGTAAAATGCAGAAGAGAGGCAGGTGGAGGGGGAGGCTGGGGAGGGACAGGGCAGGGTTGGGGGGGCTTCCTCTCACATCAGAGCCAGGCCACTCCAGTGGGCCTGAGATGTTCTCGCAACAGTCGGCAAGCATGTGCTGACCCTCGCTGTCCTGAATCCGGCCAGGCATTTCTAACTGTCCCTAGGGCTGGGGAGACAGAGCCTTTGCGTATCGGAAGGATGTCCAGTGCCAGCGATGGAGCCTCAGGCAGCAGCATAGCTGGAGAGCCACCAGCGGCGTCAGGAGAGGGATCAGAGAGGGCTGTCGCAGAGCTGAGAAGGAGACACGGGGTAGCCTTCCTGATGGTCAAAGTCCAATCCCCTAGGCCAACGCAGTGGTGAGGTCGGGGGACCGAGCAGATCGAGGGAAAACAGAGAACCAGGTCACAGCAACAGGGGCAGGGCAAGGGCCTCCTGAGAAACCAGGAATGGACTAGGGGGGGCAGTGCTAGGCAGTGCGGGCGATGAACTGAAGTTTCCTGATGGGGCCTCTGCCCACGAGCGCTGACACACACACACACAGCATACCGCAGGAGCGCAGGCCCCAGAGGACGGGGGTACCACACACCCATGGGCACGGACTCAGGCGGTTCTGGGCTCAGGCAGGGAAACTCCCAGGACCTGGCTTCCCAGTGGAGCCAGAGCATCCAGCCTAGGAGCACAGCCAGGCTCAGGCGGTGCCCACGGAGAAGTGCACTGGTGCCATCAGAGTGGGCACCCGTGGGGGTGCCACTTGTGCGAACACACATCTTGCTTCCTCCAGACACCCAGGGGTGCACCAGCCCAGAGCTGGGGCATCAGCCTCAGGACGAGAGCAGGGTTTTACTTGGAAGAGGGGGGGTCCCGGTGTTGCTTGAAGCCGGCCTCTCTAGAGCTCTACCCACTGTGGCAGCTGATGACCCTCCGGACGTGAAAACACATAAAGCAAAAATGCCGAGATGCACTAGACACAGCCCATGACATCTGTGGCTCAGGCCGGCTGGAGACCCCTGTGCCTCGCAGCTTCCCTCCCATCTGCTCAGCTTCTGCCGCTGCCTCCCAATGCCCACCCGCCATTTCTCTCTCCCTCCCCCACGCCGGTCCATTCTGCTCCCTGTTCCGCCCACAAGTCAGGATGTCCACAGTGGAAGTCCGGCAGCACCCCGGGGCCGGGTGGCAGACACAAGGGACCACGTGTACCTGGCAACCCTGAATCGGGGAGCAGGGGAAGCAGGAGGGCAGCAGGAACACATTTGTGGATGGGCCCCATGTCTGGTATGGCTGAGCTTCCAGAAGAAGCCCCAGTGAGAGCGGGAGGCCGGGAGGGGATCTCTGAACGCTGCTCGGCAGAGCCCCTTGTGCACTTGGCCTCTGTGAGTTAATGATTTGTGCTGGGTGGAGAGTCAGTGTCTCTGGAATCCATCTGGGGTGAGGGGTGGAGGGTGAAGGGAGACAGCCTAGGATTAATGGAGGGTGAGGGCAGGAAAGGCCTGGGAACCGGGTGGGCTCTGGAGGACGACTGTATAAGGAGATTTACGGAGCGAGTGAGGGCGGGCTGTTCCAGCACGTCTCCGCTGCAGGTGGAATCCACCAGGAAGCAACGCTCGGCCATGCCGGGCTCCTCTGTCTGTCACTTATCTGCCATCAGAATGCCTGGCCTCTGGCCCCATGTGGCAGCTGGCCTACCACCACCGTCCAGCCAAGCAGCAGCATCTATTTCTAGCCTGCTGCTCTGCTGAGGGCTCGGACGCCAGTTCTCCTCTGTGGGGCTGAGGGAGAAACTAGGAGTGAAAGGAGGGGAAAAGTGGGGTGGGGGCGGGGGGGGAGTAAACCTGCTAGAACCAGAGAGGGAGAGAAAGCCAGCCCGGAGAAGGAAAGTTAGAAAGGAGAGCGGGAAACGGAGGTGGAGAAAAGAAAACGGGGGAGTCAGCGAGGAAAGGGTAGGCAAGGATTCAAGGGAAGGAAACGTGAGACGGAACAGAAAAGCTTGCTGGAAAGAGGAAAGGAGAGAAAGGAGTAGATAAGAGGGAGAGGGTGGAGACGGGCAGCAAGGCTGAGGATCTGCCCGTCCAAATCTGGTCGATTTAATTGTCCCCTGGGTCTGCAGCCACGTGTTCCCTGTTCCCCTTTGAGGCACTGATTTTACAGTACCCCTCAGGAGGGTGGAAGATTTCGGGACGGAAAGGATGCTGGAGGCCCCACCCACTCCCAGGAAAGCATTCTCCATCCCCTCTACGTCCTCCCACACAGGAGCTCCTCTCCCCTCCAGGATGTCAGCTCTTAAGCCACGGGGAGGCCACAAGCCCAGGTGAAGGCCACTGTGGGTCCGAGGGGGGCTGAGGGGCTGAAGTCCGGCTTCTCCCACCGACAGGCCACCTAAGCCCTCAACTCCCCTCCTGCCAGCACAGCCCACCAACCTCTGCTTTGCCTGTGCTGGGTGAGGCTAAGGCTGGGATCCATCAACCCTACCTCTGCTTGGTCCCCTGAGCAGCAGGAGGTGGGAAGCCACGGGGCTGACGGACATGAGCTTGACTGTAGGGAACCGCTGAGCCCTGTGGGAAAGCACCCTCCACACAGCGATTCCGGCCCAAGTCCCTGCGTTAAACCCAAGCCCCTCCCCCCTCCTCCTGCCGCTCCCCCTCGCCAGAGCGTCCTCAACGCCCGTCTCCCAGGCGCCCGCTCCGGCACCTTCTCCAACTCCACGCGACCTGCTGCCGCAGGGCCTGGTGTTAGGGGAGCGGGGAGGATGCATCCACGTGACCATCAGGGTCAAGCCCGGGCAACAGCAAGCTCAGGGATGAAAGACAGTGACCTGAGACCGGGCCGTGGGCAGCCGCAGGGGTGGGCGCACGACCAGGCAGGCCGCTGAGACTTCAGCCAGCTGCTCTTCACGGGAAAAGTTCAAAACCCTGTGGCCCCGGCTCTGTGACCCAGAGGATGTGGCCTCTGCAGGGACCGCTTACTCCACGATCGGCTTCCGCGTAGGAGCGCCCGTCTGGACACCGCAGGGACGACCCCAGAGCCGGGGATGTGTTCTGGGAGGAGTGTGCCCGTGGGGCTACCGAGAGGACCCAGGGGCAGAAGTCACATTCCGTTACATGAGACGGAGCCTCCCTACAAACGGGCAACTTGTCTGACTGCTTTTCCCCCAAAATGTCTCGGTTAAGGGGAGGAAACCTCGGCCCTAAGTTTAGGCCCCAGGACTGTCCCGTCCCAGAGTTCCGTCTGGCCTTGGAATGCCTCCCCAGCCCGGTCTCCTCCGTCAGGGCTGGAGGGCCCTTGTCGGGGATTCTAGCGGGGGGACGAGGCAGCCCATCCCTGCTTGGTCTCCGGGAATCGAACCCTCCCTCACCAGCAGTCCTGTCCTGCTACAGAAGAGAACCATGGTGTCTGGTTTTTGAGGGAGGGGGTCTGGTCAGGGGAAAAGCCCACCTTGCTAGGCCCCTAAGTTTGCCCGAGCCCACAGGGAAGCCACGCTGTGCCCCCCAAGCCTCCATCCCCCGAGCACGGCCACCCCCCACCCGCCTTGCACGAAGCCAACAAGCAGAGAAAAGGGATACTTACGTTATACCAGCTCTGGCTTTTCTGAAAAAACAAAGTAAGAGAAGCAACGTTAGTCAGCGAGACACGGTGGGAACGGCCAGCGCATTCCTGGCTCCAGAGGGAAGGTTACACAGACAGCGGAGGGCGGGCGGGGAGGAGGAACCCCAAGGCAGCTGAAGGCTCCCCGTGTTGTTGCTCGGGGTGGGGGTCCTCCTTTCTCAAGACAGCTCCCGAAAGGAGGCCCAGGGAGCGGTCCATGCTGGAAGCCCCCGCGGCTGGGATGGCAGGCAGCGCAGCACCAGCTAGAGCTCGGCCGGAAGGGAGCAGGCCCCATCACAAGGTTCTTCTGATGGGGGCGAGGGATGCACTGCAGGCATCCGAGACCCAGTCCCCAACGGGCCCTGATCAGAAGCAAAGTACCCACGGAGACCAACACAGCCGTCCACCCAAGTCGGCCCCCCTGCAAGGCAGGGTGGGACCCTCTGGTGTCGGGGAGTCAAGGGACTGCCTAGAAATTTCCCTCCAACTCAGTAAATTCCTCCTTCTGCCCAACTGGCTGATCATGTAAGTGACAGTGGCCAAGGAGTGGTTGGGGGCTGTGTGTTGGGGGGAAGGCTGAAGCACATAATTGCTAAAGGTCCTTCCCGACTTCATGGGGTTAAAATTCAATACCAACAAACCCTGGTCCGTCCCGACTCCAGAATTCAGGTCCTCTCCATTCCCAGCCCTGAGCAAAGGTAACAAAGTTTTTTAGGGAAAGAGGAGGGATGGCTAAGGGGAGGGATGGCCTAGTCTATCTCCCATCTCACTGGCCAGGAGTCCTTTATACATACACATCCCACTTGGAAGACAGAAAGACAAGCAGATAGAGACAGACAGACACACACACACACTCGCACACGCGCACCCCTGCCCCATCTCTTCAGGGGCTGACCCAACAGGTTTAGACTGGGCAGACTGGGGCTGGGGTACTTTCAGTTTTAAATGCTTGCCAAGGGTGTATAATTCAGGAAGAGAATCACTGGGTAGAAGGAAGCTTTGCCTACCGGTCCACATCTTAACTATCGGCACACCTCGTTTTACTACGCTTCATAGACATTGCATTTTTTACAAACCGAAGGTTTGTGGCAATAGGGTGTCAAGCAAGTCTATCGACACCATTTTCCCAAGAGCATCCATTATTTTTCAGTTAATTTAAAATTGTATTTTTAATGATAATTTAAGTGTACACTGCTTTTTTTAGACATAACGCTATTGTATACTTGACAGACTACAGCACAGTGTAAACATAACTTTCACGTGTTCTGGGAAATCAAAATATCCACGTGACTTGCTTTATTGTAACGTTTGCTTCGCTGTGGTGGCCTGGAACCCAACGGCAGGCTCTCCGAGCTCTGGCTGCATACGCAGAGGTGTGGATCGTGGGCACACTTAGCAACCTTTATCCCGCCCACCTGGTCTTACAGGGTCCCTACTCCTAAGGGAAGAAGGCAGGCGTGGTCTCAGGAGGTCTGCTGTGCGGTGTCTGGAGAGGGTGAGGGTGACTGCAGTGGCGAAGGCCTGGGCGTGCGATTGCCCCCCTCGCTGGCTCTCCCATCAGGAAGAACTCTGTAGAGACCTTCACCTTCACTCTGAAGGGGAAGCGTGTCAGCAGACGAAGGACAGGCGTGGGTGGTGCTGCCTCTGAGTGGCTTTGTTTCAACCTCACACCCTATCTCACTGGCCAGGGGGCAGGTGGCAAGGCAGGCGCTCCATCCTCCTCTGCAAGATGCTCTCCTTGGTCGTTTCCCAACAAAGGCTGTCACCACGGCCCCATCCGGAAGTCACATATTCCCACCACAGCCTCATCTTCTCCTCCAGTCCAGAGGGCCTAGCAGGTAAGGGGCCAAATCCAAATATTCAAAGCCAACTATCCCACCACTGAGGGAGAATGGGAATCGTGGACTGAAAGTTAGCCTCTAGTCCTTCTGGAGGAGCGTGGATGGGGCAAGGAGGCTGCAGCGGACTCTACCCTGCGCCTTAGAACGTCTTAATTCTTGGGTCCTCATTCTGAGATCACAGGGCACGAAGCTGTACAGGTATCCATGAAAACACCTCTCTCAATAGTGGAAAAGCACGCTCTAGAAGCTGCCGGCCTCAAGCACCCGCAGTTCGCCTGCGTTTCATCAAACCAAAGCCAGGTCATCAGACACCTGCTTCACGACTGAGAAAACTCTCTGTACCCGCCCCCAGCTGCTCACCTCACCGTCCTGGCCTCCACGTGAGACCCTCGGAGGAAAGGGGGCAGCAGGAATTTGATCCTTTACTTAGGCTCCCCCTCCTAACTCGAGTGAATGGAAGAAGGAGAGTTTCGTGCACTGCCGCACAGATGCACGGCCCTTCTGAATCTGTTTGGAAAAAGAGCTTCAGGGTGACAAAGAGCCTGCACCAGGGAACCTGGGCCCACCTCTGACTAGCTGTGTGATACCTTTGTGTGTGTTACTTGCTTGTGTAAATACGTGTTCACAAGTACTGCAATGTCAGACACACAGAGCGAGGACTTCTGTCCCTCAGCCTGAGACTCTGCCCCGATCCAGCGCTCTGTGGGCAGCTTGTTACCCATCACCACTGAGGGTGTCCAGCCCTCCGGCCAAATCCACGGCAGCCCCTGGGAACAGCCATGTGGGTGTGAGTCTCCCTGAACTCAGTTTGATCTCCGTGGCTCCGCTTTCCAGGACTGAGTCCTGGAGGAGCTGCTGGACCGGAAGGGCCCAGCTCACGGGGCAGGGAGGCCAGGGAGCGGTGGCCCCGGAGGGTGAGAGGGGTGTCCAGTGGCACTCGTGAAGTCTCTGTCCTGGTGGGTTCTCGAAAATGTCCTCCTGTGCAGAGAGGGCCAGAGGCAAGGGAAGAACAGAACGAGGGAGTGGGGCGAGGGCTTTCTGACAGGTGATAAGTGGATTTGGGCAAAGCGGGAGGATGGAGTCAGGAAAACCGCCCAAAGGCAGAGCTGCTGGGACAGGGCTGAGCTGAGCAGGTTTCTAAACTCCTCGCCGAGGTCTGAGGAGCAAGCACCTATGGGACTCCAAGGCCCCTGGAAACAGACAAGTTCCTTACACATCCCCCCCAGTGCAAAGGCCCGGGACTCTGGAAGATGGGGTGTGCGCAGAGGAGGGACGGAGGAGCGCTAGTTAGAGGAGTTGGGGGGAAAGAACAATTTCTTACTTTGATCAGGTTAAGTCTGTCATACTGGAAAGGAAACCACAAAAATTAGGATTGAACAACAGGGAGAGAGTCAAAGGGGAAAAGGCGTGCCAGAGCCACAGAGCCCACGACACCGTACACCCAGCGCGGGGAGGCACAACGCGGGGGCCAAGCAAGGACCTGCCTGGGCTCCCGGCACCGGCACCGGCACCGCAGCGCCCGGTTCCAGAGCTGGCAGAGCAAACGGCTGCGGGCTCCCCCTGGCGGCCACAAGCCAGCACTACAGAGCGGAAGCTGGGCGGTGGCACAAACTAAGGGGTCCTGGAATAGACCTGGGCCTTGACGTCTAGCCCAGGGCTCTCGGCAGGGCTGGCCGGGGCAGGGCCCGCCTCAGCAGGACAGCTGCAGAGTCACAGGAGCGGGGCCTCACCAGCTACCTCGTCCAACCCCAGTGTACTAACACACGAGGAAATGGGGGCGCAAGAGAAGGGCAGGCAGACACTGTGAGCGAGGCCTGGCTTCAGGGAGAAGTGGCGGCACTCTCCAGCCGGCCTGAAAAATATGAGGTCACCTCCTCTAGCGCACAGGATGCAGGGAGCAAGGTGGCCTGGCTGTGAGAACAGTGGCAGTAGCTCTGGCCACCAGACCCCTTGCTGTGGTTGCATTCGGTCAACCTGAGAAAAGGCTCCACCGGGGGAGGGGTATCCCCACCACAAGACTCCCCTCCCTCTGCTCACCTTACCCCTGCAGCTCTCCCTCGCTCCCTGCTCCGGGCCCTGACCGCGCAGTGCCTAATTCCTACACTGGTCCTCGTGTGTCTTCTCTGTCCCGCACGCACACTTCCCATACCAACCACGGCTGCCCCCACGTCCGCCTGGGGTGGCAGGCCGCCCTCCCCGCCACAAGTCAGTCCTTGTTAACTGCTGTGCTGTCAGTCGGTGACGATGGTCACGGCTGGGGAGAGGATGGGACCTCAGTCTGTGGCTGATGGGTTCAGGCACCGCCTCACCCAAGCTCTTCGTGGGGAAAGAAAACCTGGACCCCACCAGTCACCTCCCTCTTCAGCTCCTTAGCAAAGGCGCTGAGGTGCACTCTGGGCTCACGCTCAGCTCTTGGTCTCTTCCTGATGCCTCGTTCTGCCCCTCCACAATCCCACTGGGAGTTCCAGCCTGGTTCCGTGCACCCGCTCCCCGCCTCCGACGTGAGCTCTCCCGCCTCCGACTTCATCGAGCATCCCAACTGCTCATGTGGTTCTGAAGGTCAGGTTAGGTTTGTGGATAATCTGGACACAAATAATCGGGATAATCTGTGTTTCTTATCTCCCTTCCCAGACTAGACGCTGCCTGGGGCTGGGAACCTGGTCTTCATACTCCTTTCTTAAGGAAGACCTACCATTTAGGGTTTTTTAAAAATCCTCACCATTGGCTACTCCCCTCAACCCATCACCTGACCAAAAGAGGCGCTCCGTTAAGTGCTGACTTCCGTGCTGTAGACCATAGATAAGTATTGCTCTGCTCACTGAGGGCCTTGCTAGGCACAGGGGTAAGAGGGTGAGGAAGCTTAGAGCTTAACCTTAGGATGGAAAAGTGCGTAAACACTGTGGGCAGAGGCAGAGACATGGAATAACCGGATGCCCTGTCCCGCCGCATCTGCCCTCTCCCCAGCCAGAGGCGTGAGGGGCTCAGGAGGGGCTGACGGAGGTCATGTCCAAACCCCGTCCCCAAAAGGCCTGCACCTGCCGAGCCCCCCGAACCCACAGGGGACTCCTGGGGGGCTCCTCGGGGCAGGCAGAGCTCCTCCTTCCCTGCCCACAGCCAGCAGCTGGTGGTTTAAAATCCTCAGAGCTGAGTTTTTAGCCTGAAGGTCACAGACTGTAGTAGGATTAGCCCTGTAGCCACTCGCTCATCCCTCAGTAACCAGAACAGCTGTTGAACCCTGCTCCTCCCCAAAACCCTTACAGAGGCTTGAGACTATGATTAAGTCACCCCCCAGCTCTCTCTTCTTCAGGTTGTAGCCACCCCCTTCCCCCGTGGGTATCATTTCCTGAGCCCCGCTACCGTTGTAAAACACCTATTATTCACCCTCCATTCCTTCCAAGTTCTCCTCAGGCCTCTGAAATCCTGAGGTCCTGGGCAGACTCTGGCACGGGCTCCCTGACCTGGTTGCATCTGTGCAGGGCCTGAGCAGGGACAACTCTCAGCGTCCACGACCTCCCGGGGCTGGTGCCACGCCCTGTGAGAGAAGACTTCTCCTCTGATCACCAGCCAGGATCCTAAGAACACCACGAGCCCCAGGCTGGATGGTGGGTGGAAGCATTAAGGGGCGCTCAGGCTGAGCAGCTCTCAGCGGGCAAGCGGAGGGAAGGAGCGGGCCAGGGCGAGCTCCTGGGGTCGCTCTACTGCACCAGGGAACTCGTGTAAGGGAATTCGTGACCCTCAATCAGCTCGCCTGGGGAATCAGAAATCGCCCACCAGAGCAGGTACAAGAGGGTATCAGGACCTGCAGCCCCACCAGATCACGGCGGGGGGGGGGGGGCTCCCTTCCCCAAAGGAATGAAACTAAGCCCTAGCAGGACTCTGCTTCTAGATGGCACCAGGAAAGTAGGGAACAGACGCCCAGCCGAGGCAGTGTTTGGGGCGCAGGCAGAGACACGGGGGTGGGGGGCGGGTCTGGTCTCCGACTCCGGGTGCAGTGGGAATGGTCCGCTCAGTGACCTCAGCCAGCCTGCCAGGGGCAGTGGGGCCGGCCCTTCTGGGAAAGGGGCCAAGCGAGACGCATGGGCCAAGATGGGCGAGGGAAGAGGGAGGGGTGCGGAGCACTACAGACAATCCAACACCGGAGGGGAGACCAAAGACAGAGACAAAAGATGGCTTACTTTTGAGAGGCGCTTGTGAGACTAAGACCATGCATGCAAAGAAGGTATTTGGGAGATGGGGGCGGGGGGGGGGGGAGAAGAGGAAGAACAAGAAATCAAACGACAAATTCAGGTGGGAAGCCGGCTCCCGAGCCTCCCGGGGTCCCCTCCCCTTCCCAGGCCCTGTGAGTCCAGCAGGTAAGAGAAGCTTTTAAAGGAGCATCTAGGCAAAGACATCTCCTGCTTCCCAAAGGACTAAGGGGGTGGGGGAGAAGAAAGTCTCTGGGAACCATAAGTAGCCAGGTACCCAGGGCTTATTTTATGCCCCTCCTTAGGCAAAGGCCCGGGGCTCAGGTGGCAACTCTGACACACTTGGGAGGGATGGAGAGCCCTGTCACCGTCCTCTCGGCCAGATGAGTACCAAGTAGGTCATTACCAAAGGTCAGGCAGGGTGATGGCCAGGGCGGAGGTTAAAACGGCATTCCGCAACCTTCTCTGAGGACTCCCTTCCTGGCACTACAGTTGTCCCAAATAATTTTCCCTTCCACCCCAAATTTGGAAAAGGTAGCAGGGCTAAACAGATGACCCCTCCTGACCCCCAGAGCACCTCTCCTCCAAGTCTCAAGGCCCGTGAGGCTCCCTAGCCCCTAAAGAGAGATAACGGTCATCGCGGAGTCATTTTTCCAGCTCCCGGGGCCCTCTCGGAGTACTTAGCTGAGACGGTAAAATTTAACTAGGGTCTCTCTCCCCTGACGGCCCCGCCTCACCTCACTGAATCAAGGCTATCTCTGGGACACTAGGGGCTGGCCAATCACGTCAGGTCCCTGGGTGACGGGGTTCTCTGCCTCACTCTCCCCCCAGTGCCAGCTTCCCTGCAGCCAGCCAATGGGCAAGGACGGAGTCCCCGGCGGGGTCTGGCTCACCTTGGAGTTCTTGCCACCGCTGCGGCCGGACTGCGAGGGGCAGCTGCGCTGCAGGCCCTGCTCCGGCGTGGACGGGGACTTGTCCGAGGAGTGGTCTGAGCCCTTCTCCACCATGCTGTCTCCGTCCGCCTGCTGAGGGGGTGGCGAGCGGGACCGCTTCCGGAGGATGGGGGAGCAGGCCGGCGTGCTGCGGTTGGAGTTACTGGCAGTGCTGCAGGGGCAGACAGAGAGAGGGGGCGGGGTGGAGAGACAAGCAGTCGGTGACTGAAGGCCGAAGACGGGTCCCAACGAGCCAGCTCAGGGAGCCAGGGTTCGGGGCTGGGGAGAAATAGGGAGCAAAGGGCCCAGCTATGACTTGCTGCACCATAATACTGCTGCTGGCCAGGAGGGGGCGGTGGTGTCCACGTGAAATGGAAATAGCAAGAGGAAGGGGTAAGCAGGGCAATCAGACATGGAGAGATTCTTTCACCCAGCCATCCATCCGACCATCTGTCTGTCCATCCACCATCCATCAGATACTGTCAGGACACCCCCGCCCCTCCCCCATTACATGCCAAGAACTGTCTAGGGAACACGGAATTTAAGATCTGAAAGGCTCATCAGAGGTGAGATCAGTACTATCATCTCATTTTATCCATGCTGCAAAATCCAGCTTCTACATTTGGTTTTGGAGATACCTGCCCATAGAAATAACAAAAATGATCCCACTTTCCAAAGCATTCACAACATATTATTTCACTGGGTCCTTCCATCATTCCACCAAGGTAGTAATGACAAGTGCCATAATTCCTATCTTTAAAATGAAGACCAGTGCATGGCAAAGAGAATCAAGTGTCCTCTGCTCACAGAGGGCTTAGAATTCACTTGCAAAAGGTACCTTGTACATCTCACCGTACCAAATCCCCTCACGTCAAGGCTTATAAAACTGTGTAAATATTTAGCTTGTGTTCTTAATGGACTAGAGGAGATGAAGAAAGGAAGAGGAGAGGAAAATTAAGTGCAGTTAAGTTCTAACAGGTGTTTGCTTTGCTCTGAGAGAATGGAGGAAGGAAAGAGACGGGGGAAGGAAAGGTTATGGAGGAAAGAGACGGGAAACGGGAAGGAAAGCCCACGTGAGACTGGAAAGCCAAAGCAGCACGAGGGGAGGGGGTGAAAAGCCCAAGGCCTGGCACAGGGCAGTCAGGGCAGGCTCGGGGCTCTGGGCACAGCCGGATGGATGCGAGGCTGTCAGGGCCCCAGGAAGCACCCTGGGAAGCTGCATCCCCACCTTCCCTCAGCCAGTGGAGTGCAGGGCGGGGAACACTGCCATTTGCATGAAGATCCAGCTGCAACCTCAGATGTCCCACTGGACCCATCTGCAATGAAAACCATGCCCCTTTCAGCAGAACCTTCCACCTGGGGATCCCTGGCAGAGAGAAAAGGAAGGAAGCCCAAAGGCCCAAACCAGCAAGTGCGGGAGGAGGGCAGCAGTGGAGCGAGGGCAGGGCTCTGACTTTTGGAAGGAAACGGATGGAGAGAAGAAACAAAAGGAGACCAGAGTAAAGGAAGCCAAATGTGACCAGAGGGCGTATGGGGACACTAAGGCCGAATGTTTTGCTTTATCCCCAAACAGAATTTGAATTTGGAAACTCGGTTATAATACCAACAACAACTGTGATTTAGAAAGCGGCTCTTCAAGTTCTCACCCCACCGCCAACATCCTCATCCTCTCCGACTTCTGAACTCATCCACTACCATCTCCAGCCAAACCCCGGACAAAGGAAATTACGTTCTTCTCCCTCGGTTGGAAGAGCTGGGCCCCGTCCGGGGGTGGGGGCTGGGGGCTGGGGGCCTCGGGACGTCCGAGGAGCAGAACCAGGCGCTCGCCTCTCTGGGGGCAGCCCCGCCCCGTCTCTCAGGCCAATCGCAACCCACGGCCAAACCCTCCAGGGCTGAAACCGTCTCCTGGCACTGTTTCACTGGAAGAACAGCCAGGACCTCTGCGCCTCACCTCAACTAGTTTGCTCAGAGAAGCGAGAGCAAGGGTGTGGATGACACCAAGTGCACGCCTGTCTCGGACACGCGAACGCACAGCTGGGCTCCTGTCTTTTCCGGAGATAAGGGACATCCTCACATGGTGATTCCAGACCCAGGAATAGAAAGGAGCTCCCTTTCTCCTTCCTCAAACTCTGAATCCCTGAGAAAACTGCCTGTTGAGGAAAGATTCGAGCAAAGGGTAGGCAAAAAATCCCAACCGGGAGGAAACTCACCCCAACTACCCCAAACCGCATGAATCTCCGGCGCTCGTGGTCGACGTGTCTAGGAGATGTTCTCCTCGCCTAGTGACCCCACATCAGCTGACCCTCCATGTGCCACCCGACAGGTACCAAAAACTCTGCTTTCAACACTTCAGTCAACAGACAACTTATACCATCACGTGCCATTTTCCTCTCTGTGCTTATAAGGCTGTAGATTTGTGTTGCTCTTGAAAATCTCTCCCCTTCTCCCTGATGACGCACACCTCTCTCTTCTATTCCTCTTGCTGTCTCAGTAGCTGGCTCCTCCCTTGTACCTCCACCTGAAATTTAGTCCTTCCCCAAAGGTGGGCCCTTCACCACCTGAGCCATTTCCTGTTTTCCATGACTTCAACTATGCCTGGAAGCAGAGGACTCCTCTACCTGCTTCTGGTCCTGTTAGCTTCAGCCCAGCAACCTGTTGCCACCGTGACATTTCCTCCAAACATGTCTCACAAGCACCTCAGATGCTCCAAACTGAGTTTGCCGTCTTTCCTCCCAAGCCGCCTCCCACTACTGCCCAATCTCCATGGCATCCTCATTTCCTAGTCTCTCAAGCTGCAAGCCCATCTCTTGCATCTCACCCCACAAAAAGTGAGCCACTGAATCCCATCAATTCCATTTCCCTAAAGCTCCCATAACCCATCCTTCCCTTCCACCCCCAGGGCTCGAGTTCAAGCTCTCAACGCCTCCGGCCTAGACTTTTCTAATAACCTTCTAAGTAGTTTTCTCCTCTCCTTTCCTCTTTGTGCCCATTCACACCTTTGTCCTTGAATCTTTCTAAATAAAAGCCTGATACTATCTTTCTGCCCCCTACTAGCGTTCCTATTAAAGTCCAAAATCCTCAGAATAGAATTCAAAGCTCTCTACTGAAAATAATTTGACGCTTCCCTAGATCTCAATACTTTCTCCTTGTACTCGCTCATAGGGTGCCCATCTTCTCGTCCTACTTATCTTCCCCTGGTTTTCTTAATACACATTCTTCTTCCCCTGCCCCCTACCTCCCCAACGGCTCACCACTTGTGCGTGAAGCGCTCTCTCCCTTCGTATGTACCCAGTGGAGTCCTGTTCATCCTTTAAGACCCATTTCAAACCCCACCTTCTCCAAAAAGCTTCTGTAAATCTCCACCACTGAACTGACCAAAGCATTTAACACTTTGGTGTTTAACACTTCACTGGTGTTAAAGTGAAGGCCTTCACGCTCCTGGGCGCACACCTCTGAGCCTCCTCCCTGCTCGACGGGACGCTCTGTAAGTAGTATGAGCTCAGCTAACGCCTGAAGCGAGTCTCATTCTAGTGCACACCCACGGCTTTAACAACCCCCAGGATCACGACAGCTCCCAAATCTGCACCTCCAACCTGCTAATATTAATACAAATAGCTAAAAGTTTAGCCGTGCTTATGAATTCCTGGCACAGTGGCAAGCATTTATTAAGGCATTCCCTCATTTAATCTTCCCAACCAACCTGTGAAGTATTAATGGATATTACCAGTCCTGTTTTTCAGGTGCTAAACTGAACGACTGACAGATTAAGTAGTTTGCCCAGAGTCACACACATGGGTAAGTGGCTGGAGAGGCCTAATCAAACGTAGGCCTATCTGATTATAGAGCTTGTTCCCAGAACCAAGCGCTCAGTAATGTCTGTTTGCTGGGTGACGAGACAGGAGGATAGAGGAACAGGATTGATGGGGAGTTGAACGGATGGAAAGAAAGAAGGAATCAACTTTCGGCCTCTAGCCTTCAATCCATTCTCTATTTCACTGTCAAAATGAACTTCCCACAAAAAGTAAATGGGTCATTTTTGGCCGTCCTCTGCCCCTGGTTAAAGCTCTCTATGCTTTTCTATCTCCCTGGAATAAAATCTGAACTCCAAACTGTGATACAGAAGTTCCCCAACTGTCAACTCCAAGCTGCCTTTGAAAGCTCCGGCTTGGCTACTTCTCCCAGGACACACTCGGCCTCCGCCATCAATCAAGGCCTATTCACGGATCCCCTGCCACGCTCCGTCCCTCTTGCACGTTTTATCAGTCTTTCCCACCCAACACTTACACTCAAGACTAAGCCAAAGTATTGCCCTCATGCCCCACCCCATGCTCCACCTCCCCTCTGATCCTTCGCTAAA
This sequence comes from Phocoena phocoena, assembly GCF_963924675.1. Taxonomy (NCBI): domain Eukaryota; kingdom Metazoa; phylum Chordata; class Mammalia; order Artiodactyla; family Phocoenidae; genus Phocoena; species Phocoena phocoena. The sequence goes on from NC_089226.1 coordinate 10,046,796, forward strand.
GAAGAAGAAATGTTAGGAGCTACTACAGTCCTAACTCGGCAAAATCACAGCTAGACTCGTTCGATTCCTAAAACTCTTACTTTTACTAAGCTTTTTTATTTATTATTTTTCCCTTTGGCCACGCTGTGCGGCTTGTGAGATCTTAGTTCCCCGACCAGGGATGGAACCCGGCCCTCAGCAGTAAAATTGCCGGGTACTAACCACTGGACCGCCAGGGAATTTCCCCCTAAAACTCTTTTAAAAGGCACTCCATCATCCTACAGATTCGGATGTCCTGCTGAGCAAATAAAACCAATTCTTATGAATCTCATAACCTGTAACACTGTTTTTTCAACAAACTCTACAATGTGTGCCATTAATCTGATCCTGCCACCCTTATTAACAATAGCATTACATTATATTTCAAAATCCTTGGATTTTAAAGCTAAAAATGACCTTAGGTTTGCGGCAGAAAGACAAGAAGACACGGATTTTGGAAGGGCTATTGGAGTAAGACCCCCCCCCCTTCAGATTTCAGAATTAACATAGCCAACTCTTAACTTCACATATAAGAAACCTGAGAAACAGAGGTTAAAGGTTAAGTGCCTGGCCAAGGGGATAGGACTGCACATCTGGATCTTCTGTTCCACAAACACTTACTGAGCACCTGGCATAATACCAGGCGTTCAAGTTCATACTGATGAGTCAAAAGGATCCTTGTGCTTGGGACGTTATCATCCGGAAGAGCCAGACACGTATTCTTCTCATCTTAATATAAGCAACAAGTGGTGTGACAGGAGAGAGGAAAGGAATCTCAGCCAGAGGTCAAGAAAGGCTTCCTTGAAGATACGGCCCTTGAGACTTAACCTGGGTCCTGAAAAATGTATCAGAGTGAGCCAGGTGAAGGGCGTGGTAGTAGGATGGAAGAGACTGTTCCTGAAAGAAAAAAAAGACAACCCACAAAAGCCAAAACAACAGCAGGAACAAACGTATGAAGGCCTAAGATAGCATGGAGTACACAGAGCAGCACAAGGAACTGTGTGTTTTTGAAGCATAACATACTTGAGTGACTGCTTAAGAGATTCTTGTCCTCATCAACTCTCCCCAGTAACAGGTCAGCTGAAACTCCCCCAACCACCGTCAACCCACTGCAGGGGGCCCAGAGGTCATTCACTCACTTCCCGTCTCTCCTATTTTATTACTTTTTTTTTTTTTGATACGGACCATTTTTTTTATTTTATAAATTTGTTTTTGGCTGCGTTGGCTCTTCATTGCTGTGCGCGGGCTTTCTCTAGTTGCGGCGAGCGGGGGCTACTCTTCACTGTGGTGCGCGGGCTTCTCATTGCAGTGGCTTCTCTTGTTGCAGAGCATGGGCTCTAGGCGCGGGCTTCAGTAGTTGTGGCACGCGGGCTCAGTAGTTGTGTCTCGCGGGCTCTAGAGCACAGGCTCAGTAGTTGTGGCGCACGGGCTTAGTTGCTCTGCGGCATGTGGGATCTTCCCGGACCAGGGCTAGAACCTGTGTCCCCTGCATCGGCAGGCAGATTCTTAACCACTGCGCCACCAGGGAAGTCCGATACGGACCATTTTTAAAGTCTTTATTGAATTTGTTACAATGTTACTTCTGTTTTATGTTTTTTGGTTTTTTTGGCCACGAGGCATGTAGGATCTTAGCTTCCTGACCAGGGATCAAACCCGCACCCCCTGCAGTGGAAAGCGAAGTCTTAACCACTGGACCGCCAGGGAAGTCCACCATCTCTCCTATCTTAAAACCTCCATTAAAGACTATGTCACTCCTCCCCTGGTTACTTAACTAACAAACAGTGCTTCCTTAAGTCTGACCACAGTACCTCATGCTACAGTTTGATCCTGCTTCCCATAGTTAGGTCTGGCTGAAGTCCCTGAGAAACAGGGGCACATGGAAAAAGGACCAAGGCTCTTGGGCTTTCTGTGGCGACCCTCCTGGCCGCATCTCCCACCCCCACTCGAGACGTGGGAGCCACGGCCCCGGTCTGCTTGGCCTTCTGTTCCCATCCTTCTGACTGTGTAGTCCTGCAAGCTCCCTGATCAGCTACCCACACACAGTTTCAGACCCCCGAGCAGAGCTGGGTAGTCAGCTGGTGTCCCAGTGCTCTTCATTTTTTTTTTAAAATAAATTTTATTTATTTATTTATTTTTGGTTCTGTGTCCGGTCTTTGTTGCTGCGCGCAGGCATTCTCTAGTTGTGGCGAGCGGGGGCTACTTTTCGTTGCCGTGCACAGGCTTCTCATTGCGGTGGCTTCTCTTGCTGTGGAGCACGGGCTCTAGGCGCATGGGCTTCAGTAGTTGTGGCACACGGGGCTCAGTAGTTGTGGCTCGCGGGCTCTAGGTACGCGGACTCAGTAGCTGTGGCTTGCGGCCTTAGTTGCTCCGTGGCATGTGGACACGAACCTGTGTCCCCTGCATTGGCAGGCGGATTCTTAACCACTGCGCCACCAGGGAAGCCCCCCCAGTGCTCCTCATTTAAGTTAACTTGTTTGCTTGCAGCAAAGTTAACTGTTTCTGCCCCAGGGATTGCAAGATATGTACCTGTCGCCCCACCCCCAGAGGCTCCTTTCTGGCTCTCAGGCCACTGTGGGTTCCGGCCCTGGCTCATTCCAAACCAGACCCCCTCCTTCCCATCCCTGGACACTTCATGTCCACTCTGTGGTTCGCCCTGAGCCCAGCTCTGCCATGACCTGGATGATCAAACGTACGGCTGTCACAACGTCAGTGCCCCATGCTGGTAATTTTTTAAAGACTGCCTAATACGTTCCAGCGCACCCCACCCCAATAGAAAGAGCATTTAATTAGAAATGTAGAAAGCCAGTTTCAAATGAAACGTTTGTTTGCTGAAGGCCTGCTTGCAGGGTCGGGATTAATTGCTAGTGTGCGATGTGAGCAGGCTCAGCGTTGAGTCCCAGCTTTGCCACTTGCTGTGTGACCCCGGCCCCTAAGCCTTATTTTTCTCATCAGACAAATGAGAGGTAATAATACCTACCTCAGAGGATTGTTGTGTTAAGTGAAATAACGTAAGTGAAATCTTCAGTGCGGTGCCCGATACATAATGAATGATCAATAACTGTTTCTGAGCTGCTCTTATTAAGAAGGTTTTTGTTCCTCTCTGTAGGAAGTGGAATAATTATCCTTGCCCTTCTTCCTCAGAGGGTTATATGGACATGCTTTGAACGCTCCCAAACGTTACTTCCCATAGGAGGGACCAAATCTACATGGGGTGCTCTCTTGAAGTGCAAAATCCCAGCCCCACCCCCACTCAATAAATGACAGTCTCCAGGGGATGGGCTTGTGAATCCGCACCATAGCTCATTCTGATGCACCCCAAAATTTAAGAACCAGTGTTCCCAAGGACTAAACCGTATAAGGATCAAGGGATCAGTGACCGTATCTGCCCCAGATGACAGAAACCTGCTTGTAACTCTCTTGAGTGCATCAGCTATTCAGTGTCCACCGGGTGGGTGGACTCGCTGTAACAGAAAGTCAGTTGAGCTTGTCAGAGGAAGTGCCAACGGAAGAGACCCCAGGGTTGCTGGGGAGTGGGCTTGAAGGCGTGGTTCTCAATGTAATACTACGACTCAGCACACCTTCTTTTGGTGCAGGAGCCTGACAATTATCATTAGATCCCACGCCCACAGCCATATTACAAACACCGCTCCCCTCCCTGCCTTTAGTAGCATCTAGTTGAAGCGGATTCCGATATCAAGCGCTTCCTACTTCCTAACAGCTGACTATTCTGTTATCTAGCTATGCCCGCCCCCATCCCCATGCCAATTCTGAAGTTTCATCAGTAATCCTCCTCAGCTCTTTATAATAGCACTGCAAATATCCATGCAAATTAGCCAGCTCCACTTTGAATTTTCCCATAGCACATGTTCCAGTGTCTGAGATAGGATGGCCATAGGTGTATTTGCATAATAGTTGCATGAAATTTACATGCTTCCTGCAAATGCCTCCATTAGATCTGTCCACCTAAACTGGTTCCAAATTCAGAGTTGACGAGGATTCCCTGAAGATGGTTGTTTTTCAATCCCTTTCTGTATTCCTGCTTGTCACTTAGTGTCTCTGTACCCATAAATCCACAGCACGGTAGATGGGAAGGGCAGACCCAACCAGAACTTTGCAGAGGTGGAAAAATAGCCCAGATCACAAATCCCAGCTGGGCCCCGAATTCCTCTTGGGCCCTCCTCCTTGGAGAACAAAATACCAAGTCATCTAGAAAAAAATTTTCCCAGGCCTGCTTCAGTTCTTGTTATGATGTCCCGGAGCTCCAGGTTTTGGCCCCCTTTACCCATGAAAATAAAACCAGAGTCTCAGGTCCCCAAGGGATGATTGTTGCAGAGAAAGAGTCAGAGTCCTCTTACTGTTATGGATGGAAGCACAGGCCCAGGGAGATGATGTGACTGTCCACCAAGGGGTTAACAGGCAGCTGGACAGAGTGCTCAGCAGTGTTAAGTCTCAGTAGCTTTTTCCCCCATGCTTTTTAGGATACTGGATGGGGTGGGGTTTTGAAAGGATGGAAAAATGTACTATTGTTCCTCCTAAGAGGAGCTCCTGGTGACCATGTATAGAACTCACTCTTTGAGAGCCTATCACTTAGAATCTAAACCTGGCAACAACTTTGCCATTGGGTCCAATTCCTTCTCTTAGGGAGAAAAAGCCAACTGTGCTTTTTGTGTCAAACTGTGATTACCTGGTTGAAGAAAGGGGCCAGACAGCTTCTGAAGAGATGCCTTTTTGTTGTTGCTGGGGTTTTTTGTTGGTTTGTGTATGGCATAGAGGTTCTCTTCCCAACTTATGCTAAAGCAGGTCTCTCTCAGCCTGGTCCCAGCATGCCACACTTTGGCCTGGATGTAGCATCGGGTTGCATTTCAGCCAAGGGCAGGGAAGGAGAGGAATCCTGGGATAGCGCCTTTCTTTCCTAACACAGTCCACACAGTGCAGCTGCTGAGCCTGACACTGAGCGGGCCCCCCTCCACTGCTGAAAGGCAAGATTTAGACAGAGATGAACACCTCGCTCCCTCTCTTCTGCTCTGAGCGGGCCCCCCTCCACTGCTGAAAGGCAAGATTTAGACAGAGATGAACACCTCGCTTGCTCTCTTCTGTTCTAGTCACTTGCTGAAATGCCCCAGGGGCTTTCCAAGTTGGGCCTTTGGGTGAAATATACACTGTTCAGGGAAAGGCTCTGTCTGAAATTTGGAACCAAGAAGGTGGAACTAGACCGTTGCCAGGTCAGACCACGGGCAGAGACACCTTACAAATGGAAGCCTGACAATTCTCCAGACTCACTATCTGGCCACTGGTCATCCAAACATTGGTTCACAGGGTCCACGTGGCCCAGGCCTCACCCTCTCTCTGCACTGTGTCCCTCATTGGTCTCCATCTCTGTAGATAATTCAGGGCACTTCTTATGGCCAGTAAGTTCCACGGACCCATTCTTCCTTCCCTATCTTGTTCAAGTACCTATGGAAAGCTAATTTTTTCAAATCTTACAAAGAGAATGAAAGGTGGCAGAGCCCATCCAAAACATCTGCAGCCAGCTTCTAGGTACACCTTCTAGGTACATTCTAGATACATTCTCATTAGGGAGCTACTCACATACTAGATACATTCTAGATACATTCTCATTAGGGAGCTACTCACATACTAGATACATTCTAGATACATTCTCATTAGGGAGCTACTCACATACTAGATACATTCTAGATACATTCTCATTAGGGAGCTACTTACATACTAGATACACTCTAGATACATTCTCATTAGGGAGCTACTTACATACTAGATACATTCTAGATACATTCTCATTAGGGAGCTACTTAAGCCCAGAAGGAATTACTTGTGGGGAAAGTCTTAGCAGTGACTTCAGTTGATGAACTTATTCATGAAAGGGCAAGGTACATGCAAAGCGTTTGGCCAAGGAGAAAGGCAGAAGAACATCAGTTACCCTACTACTGGTGTTCTTGGTCCAGAGAGGTGATGGGTGAAGACAGGGCTGGAGAACGGGCAAAGGTTGTCTGCCTTTCCAACACAAGCCAAGGAGAGATCGCTCATCACAATGGCTGCAGCCTCCATCCACCCTACTCCCCCACTCCCTGGCTTTCCTACAGCTTCTGTTCAGCCCAGAGTTTGGAATTCAATCCAGGAACAGGCATGACAAACACTATTTTTCATTTCCATGGAGACCAGGGCCCGCAATAGAACCAAGACTCCATGCCTGAAATGCCGAAACAGCCTGACCCACTTTTCCTCCTTCCTACAAAAACAAAATAAGTTTGTTTGGGTCCTGCCAGAGCTGAGGGAGAAGCCAGAGCTCCAGTTATCTCTATGGACATTTCGAAGAGGAACAATTGATGATAACCTTTGAAAACTCTGATGACGCTACAGAACCAGTGTCAGAAGTCAGAGGCAGACATGAATTGTTTTGCACAAAGGGTTCACAGGCCGCACCCAATCCATCCTGTGTCCTTGTCCTAACCTTCTGGAGGGATGGACTTAATGACTAGCAATCCAACTCCTGGGATCCAAACTCAGGGATCTGTTTCCTCAACTTTCTCTTGTACCACTTCCTCCCTCACTCTATTCTGGCCTCCTTGGACCTTTCTGTTCCTCCAACACACCAAGTTCACCCCTGCCACAGAACTCTCACTCTAGAGTTTTGAATTTTGATTCCTTTTCAACTTTTAGATCCAAGTTCAAATGTCACCTCCACCAAGCAGCCTGTCTCGAAGGGCCACTGCATCTAACGCAGCCTCCCTGTCTCCAGGCCCTCACTATCACGTCGTGCCATTTCCCACCTTCACGGCACTTATCCGGAGCTGAAGTAGTCTTATTTTTTGTGGTTGAGTTGCTGACGCTAGATTGAACACTCCATGCGGGCCGGGGCCTTGTCTACTGTGTGGTTCCCCAGTGCCTCTAGCTCAACGCCTGGGGATCTCAGATATGTATTGCACAAGTAAAGGAGTGCACTCATTTTAAAGCCACTGTTCAGCCACTCTGTTAGATATTGCTTTCTGAAGCCTGCCCCAAATCTGCCTTCTTATAGCAGCCCCATGGTGCTTGTTCTGACTTCTGTACCCGTGAAAACTAAAATGTGACGTCACTTCCAGACTTTGCTGGCCTGATCACTTTGTCTAGACGTAAGTGTACATGTTTGAGTTTAAATACTGAGCTGTTTTGTGCCCTTGAGAAATGTCACTTTATCTTTCTGTATACCTGTGTTCCTTGCCTACTGGATGCTCACAACCTAGCTTACTAGGATGACTGGGACAAGCTAAAAACAAACAAACAAACAAAAAACCCCAACTAATTAGACAGTGCATCCCCAAAGTAAAGGGCTTCCTATTATCTGCTCACGGTGGGAAAAGGGGGGTTAGAAGTAGGAAGTCAGTTTCCAGCTAAGGAACTGCATCCTGTTTCTAAATTCTGTCCTGACCACGAGGCAAAGACAAGGGATGAGAATACAAATTGCTGGTATTCACATCTTCAGCTCGTCCCCACCTCCACAGGGCGAGGAGGATAAAGACTTAACATGAAGCCGAAGGTGCTGAAGTTAAACACAGGAACTTACTGGTGGTGTACGACTTCCTTTCTCTGAGTTTGTTCACAACAGGATAAACACCTAACATTTGGGAAACAGTCCTGCTGGATTCACAGGCAGTGTTGACCGAACTGCTCTCTGACAGTCTGCAGTCTGGAAGGGGACTTAGTGGTCATGTAAAATCTCACCTCCCACTGGACACAGGAATTTCCTCTTTGAGGCCCTGTCAATAGCCACGTCCCCCCACCCCCCCTTCAGGCTTCCTAGGAGAGAGCACCCATTAGGTGACGGCACATGTGTTGGAACAGCTCCAAAGGGACTGAATTTTAAGCGCCATGGTCCTTACTTCTCCACGATTCTCCGTGATCATTCTCCATCCAGCTCTCTCTGAGCTACACAGTTAAGCTGACCTTGTGGATTGGATGTCATTAAACAAGCATCTACTGAACACCTAGTATGTGTCTCCTACTGTGTGATACGTATTCATCCTGAGGGCCCCGCAGGGCAGCGACTGTGTCGTGGTTCTTTGTAGATACGCAAGGATTACACACACAGTCCTAAACATGCCGGGCACACAATAGGGTCTTTATGCTTTTACACTTTTACACTACCAATCTCAGTCACATCTAAGTACAATCTACCCAAAGTATTTCAGAAGCCTCGACACCCAGGAGAACGGGACCCTGTGAACGTGGAAAGGTGCCAAGCTATTCCAGGCAGCCCCTTCCTTGAAGGAGATTTCCAATCCACTGGGGGGCCACAAATCACCAGAACAAGGCAGGGAGGAGCTCAACTGAATAGAACGTCCAGCTTGTTCTAAGTCTGCTCCACAAGGACCCCCTCCCCCATCCCGCGCAAGAGAAATGTTACTCCTAGAACTGAAAGGAACTTGTGCAGGATCCATCCGTCCGTCCATCCATCCATCCATTTAACAAACAGCTGAAGAGAACATGCCCCAGATAATGCTCTAGGCATTAGGGAAACAGGCTCTGCCTCTAAGGAACCCACCGTCTATGAGAGAGACAGACATGTAATTAACCCTGCGGTTAAGACCTACTTGGATTCAGTCCAACAGTTCCCCTCATCACCTTGTCAAGGGAGCTGGGCAGTCCAGACTCGACCCCTTCGCTGTGTATGATCTGGGGGCAAACCCCTCCTCCCTGAGCTTCGGCTTTCGTTATGCAAGAAGAGTGAGCGTGAACATATCTTAAGCCCCCCACAGAGACAGAGACGTGAGAGGGGGTGACAAAGAGCGTATAAAGGACACACCGTGAACTACTGAGAAGAGCGGCTTCTCCGAGACACAGGGACCCAGATCTACATCTGGCAAAGGATCCAGGAACAAGATCCAGGCTGTCTGGGCCCCTAGTTAACTCAGCATCAGCAGCTTTCCCTCTCGTCAGGGCCACGCCATCTCAGGCGCCAGAGCCCGCTGCCGTGCTGTCAGGAGAAAGTTCCCAGCCGGGCAGGCAGGCTAAGGGGTGTGCAGGGTGTATACAGGTGGATGGGGGTAAAGAGAAGCATTGGGTGCACCCTTCCCTCCCATCTCTCCTCCCCAACCTTGCCGTTTGAGCCAAAGGTACGGCTCATCCCCTCCAGAACCTATGGATTCAAACCCAGTTCTGACTCACTTTCTGCCAGAGATCAAACAGAAACAGGCAGAAGAATAACCATTATGTTAAAATCATAGAAATTTTAGAACGAAGAGGTCTGTAAGAGGGGTCGGCCAGTCTGCCCGGTTGCAAACAGATACCTATGTCACCCAAGAGAGGCTGTACGCTCATTTAAAATATATTCAGAGTACAAAATTCCAGGGCTTCCACCTCTGATCCTTCTGACTGGCTTCTGCTACCATCAGCAAGTTCTTTATGATTAAAAAAGAAGGAAAAAAAAACCTGTTAGAATTCCTTTGGGTGGAATGAATCTAATGCCTCCAACCTATTTTTAGAAGTTTAAAATCATTTCTCCTACATCTCCACCTAATCTTTGTTTAGAGTCTACCTCAAGTGACAGAGAGATAATTAAATGATGATGTAACTCACTTCACCTTAGGACAACTCTTCTTATTTTAAGCTCAATCTGTTTCCTGTGGCTTCCCACCAAAGGTCCTATATCTATCTACCCGCTTGGCAGGTGTAGAATAAATCTCACTCCTCTTCCACATGGCGCTTTTGACGTGACTCTCAGGCTCCCTCAGTCTTTTCTTCTCCAGACTTGCTGGTCCCTCTGGCCATCCCTCACACAGCACAACTATGGATCCCTTGGCCACTGGGTTCGCTCTTCTCTGAACGAATTCCAGTTCATCTCAATCCCCCTTAAACTGTGGAGCCCAGAAATGGTTGTAGGACAGAAAAGAAGTGCTCTGATGACCTCAGAATAGAGCAGAACCATCACTCCATGTGCTCTGGAAATCAGAGTGCAAACATAGATTTTTGGAGTCATATTCTGAATCAGAGGAATCTGGAATTAGTCACTCTTCTCTTATGAGTCTCTGGCTACAGCCTCCAGGCTAAGGAGAGTGCGTGCACGTGTAACATATGTATGCATCCCTACGAGGGACACTCCCCGCCCCCCACCATTCCTTCCCCCAACATTCGGAACATTTATATGCATATTTCCAGGCCAGATACAAAACCACAGCCCTTAAGAGATTCTGGAGATGTCATGTCCTTAGCAAATGTTTTCCCGCCTTCTAGTCCAAACATTTGCTCCTTGGACCCTTACTGCCTGACTTACAGAGATGAGGTTTTGCCTGGCTGGCAGAGAGCAATACTGTGAGGTTCTGTCTGAGGCCATTAGGAAAACTGAATCCAGCCCTGTTTCATCTGTCACCGGAATAGAAGGGTGCGTGTGTGCGAACACGTGCACAGTGAAGGCTGCTCACGCCCTTCACACTTTCCTAAGGAGGTCTCAGGTAATTATCAGGCCGCTCAAATCAGGACTAATTCATGGGTCAGCAAACTACGACCCACAGGCCAAATCCGGCCTACCACCCGTTTTTGTGTGACCCACAAACTAAAAATGGTTCTTACATTTTTAAACGGTTGGGGGAAAAAAAAAAAAGAATGTCTTGTGACATGTGAAAATTCTATGAAAGGGAAATTTCAGAATCCATAAATAAAGTTTAATTGGGAAAACAGCCACGTGCGTTCATCCTTATACGTCTGTGGCTGCTTCTGCTGTACAAAGTGTTACAAGAGAGATGGCCTGGCCCACAAAGCCCAAAGTATTCACTTTCTGGTCCCTTACAGAAACAGCTAGCAAACCCTAGTCCCACAAAATGTGTGACCTTGAAAGGTCTGTTCTGTGAGTCTGCCTCTCCTCCGTCAAGTTGAAGAGGAGGGTACCTGTGTCCCACCGACAAGGCACCTGTGCTTGATGACTCCACAGTGGAAGGAAGGGGCTGCAGGCTGCCTGCCGCCTGCGGAAGAAATTTGTAGGGCCAGGAAAGAGAGGAGGGGTTTTTTTCCAGGTAGGATGACAGAAGCTCCCACTCCTTCATTCTCTCCCAATGGGGTACCCAATGGGGTACTACCGTCCATGGCCTTGACACTGACACTCTCCTGCCAACGGCAGCTCCCCAAAACGTCCCTTTCTCTTCCCTTCTTCCAAAGCCAGCTCTTTCCAGCCCATCCAGAACTTCGCTAACCTATGGAGTGCTGTCCAAGGCAAAGGAGGAAAGCATGCCCACCTTAAGGCTGCCGGGAGAGGAGTAGCGGGAAGCAGAGGGGCCAGGCGGTGTCCACAGAAGCGATCTGCTAATAAGTGTCAGAGAAAGTAAAGAGGCAAAGATCCCTTTCCCCAGCCCTGGCTGGGTGCTTGGCTGAGTCCCCAGGGAGACAGAGCTTCAAGTCCTCCCCTACCCTCCACTTACCTAAATTAAGCAAATAACTAACAATACAAGGAGACGTGGGGGAGTAAGGCCCCCCACCCCGCCACTGGGTATCTATTTTCTGAAAACACACGGCAAATCTCTGAGCCAAATGCTGGCTAAGCCAAAGAATAAACAAATCCCTTTATTCCCCTGAGACGGGAGCTATTGACTTCCCCTCTGGTGCCCCCCTCCTGCTAGCTGGACCCATCCACCCGTCCCAGGGCTCTTCCCTGCAGGAGGAGCCGGATCTGTCTACATCCGAGAGGGTTGCCTGCCTTCTAACCCTCCAGCCCGCCTCTCCTCCCTTGCTAACCACTGCTCTAGTCACCTCTCCCCCACCAGAGGCACCCCAGAGCTAAGTCAGTGGGTGGAGAACAGGAGCACATGGCCTGTCCACACCTCCCCAAGAAGCTCCGGCCAGCTCTCCGTGACGCACCGCTAATGCAATCCTCTGCCCTCTTTTCTCCAAGTTCAGGGACCCTGAAAAAGTCTTGCTGGCCAAGGGGACCCCACCAGCCTCAACCCAACCCCTCCCTCCACCAGCCCCAGGCCCACCCCTCAGTGCTCCAAAGCTCAGCTCGGGCAGTGCTACTATGAGGGCAGTGCTACTATGACGGAGGTGAGGAAGAGGGGGAGAAAAAAGCCAGGGAGGAAAAAGAATGTGGCATCTCTGCAGCATGATGTCATGCTGGCTGCTTTCAGATCCCCCAACACAGAACAGAAGCAAACAACATGGACTCCAGATTTCCTGAGCCGGGAAAGGTTTGTGTTCTCAGCAGCTCCAGCCGCCTGCGCCAGCTGGAAAAAGCACACAGCCAGATAAGACAGGTTCCCCACCCGACCCCTGCATAGGCGCCCCTTCCCAAAAAAATGCCTGGAGAAAACAAAGATGGACTGACATATACACACACACAAGCGTCAGCACGAGTGAGCACTAACCTGGCAGCCATTGGGAAGGTAGTGGAGCGCAGGGCAGAGCTCATTCATTCATGCACTGGGCAGTGGGGGGAGGGGGCGGGGAGCGGGGGGCCCTGAGGATGCCGGAGGGCACGCACCTCCATGACCATCCCACAGCCCTGTGGCTAACGGCGGGGGCAGGGCTCTCACAAGCTGGGGGAGCTTCCTTTCTCTGCTGTTTCGAAACGCTCTGGAATTGTTAAGCGTGACTCCCCTTGAATTTCTTCCCCCACCTCCCCTGCGGCCGGTGCTTGGTGTGGTCGTGCGGCCACGCCGAGCCCCTCTCTCCCCGGCCCTCACTCCCTTTCTCTCTCTCCCTCGGACTCCCTCCCAGACAGCTGTTCCCGAGCTCCTGCACGCACGCGCATAGCGCACAGACACACTCAGACACGCACCCCTCTGGCGCGCAGACACACTCGCACACACGCACGCAGACACGCGCACGCACACCCCGCCGCCTGTCGCTTTACATAACGCAACTCTTTGGTGCACAGTCAGCTTGCCAGCTCTCAATTATTCATGCCGTCCTGGAGGACAGGGCCGCTGGGGCGACGAGCGTTATTTCCTCTCCATCCCCGAATCTGACAAAACACAGGATGATGCCCCTGCGAGATTCTGCTCCCTTGGCGGCCACCAGTTATTTCCCAGGTGTTGCCTATTAGGTCAACCTGTATCAAGGAGGTGGTACTAAATCAAAACACAAGTGCCTGGCTCAGAATAGAGCCTTGCACCTTTCAAAGGATGACAGCTGCTCTTACTGCCTGAGCCTCAGGAACAGAGGAAAGGAGGAAGGCGGCACTGGAGACCACAATCTTTCAAAGAAAATGGCAACGGCCTCTTCAGGGCAGCCTCCCCGACTTCCAAGGCAGCAGGCGTGACACCTGCAGGTCAGACCCTTAACAAGTAAAACACTTACACTCGTGACAAAGCACAGTCATCTGAGTTTTCAAACTCTAAGCAGCACCTCCAAAAATTGTTTTTTTTCCTGTCCATTCACTGGAATGTAGCGCTAATACTGAAACAGCCCCCAGATGATGTTCTTTCAGATGAGGCGTATTCTATTCAGCAAGGATACTAACGAATACTTTGAAAGTCATTCACGGCTTACATCAAATTCATTTGATTTCCACAACAATCATATACATAGGCCTTGTTATGACAACTGACGTAAGGATGCTGAGCCCTGGAAAGGTGGAGGGTCCCCACAGCAAGAAAGGTTGAGCTGGGAATCCAGATCACCTGACCTGAAATCCCACGACACCCCAAGTATGACTGTGAGAATTTTGAGTACCACCGTCATCTTTTGAGGGGAGGAGCAGAGGAACCCCAAACCTGGGCCCAAGACAACAAAAACAATGGTGACGGTTAGCTCGGTGTTTCTCGAACTTTAATCAGTTGAGGATCTTGTTAAACCACAGATTCTGATGTTGTGTCTGTGGGAGGGACAGAGGGCCCAAGAGTCAGCCTTTCTATCAAACTCCCAGGTGATGTCCATGCTGCTATTCCATGGGCCACATGTGAGTAGTTCTCAGTCTTTGGATGTCCCTAAAGGGCAGAGTTTTGTCTGCCTGCTGCAGCTGCACAGGTGAATAATAGCTAATTCATCAATGCCACCCGTGTCCTGCTCACCAGACTCAGGCTGGGAGTTCATACTTCTTGGGCGTCTGTTGGCAAAAAGTCTCACTCTATGATTGCCAAGCCCTACCGGCTCAAGAAAGGTCTTTCTAGGATTGTTTCTACCTGCAACCAGTTGAGAGAATAGCAGCTTCACGGTGTTTAGGAAGCACCTAGGTTTGGTAACTGTCCCACCTCAGTTACGTAGAGGAATTTCAGCGCCACAGAAAGGTGTGCTGGCAATGCCCTGGGATGCAAGCACTGCCCCAGTTCTACCGGCCCCCGCTTGTCTGGTCAAGTCCCACCTCTTCTGAAATGATAATCTCTCTGTGGACCACCCACCCACCTCCCCTTCTGTTACTCCAGGGAAAGATCTCGGACTTTCGGGGTCAGATCTGCATTCAGAGCTATGCTTTGCTGCTTTCTGGCTCTGTGGCTCCAAGTTGCCCTGCCACCCCCTTCTCAGACGCAGTTTGTTCATCTGAAAAAGCCAAAAATAGGTATTTCCTCTCTTACAGGGCTGAAAAAAATGGAAGACTAAAATAAAGGTATGAAAAAGCACCCAGGAGAAGCTGGCTACATCCTCCACCTCTGAGCTTCTGACTGTACTACAGAATATAGAACTTAATTGTAGATTCTGTTGTTCATTCTGTTGGTTTCACCTCCCTACCTAGGAAGATTGTAGGCAACTTCCTTCATGTCCCTCCAACTCTTAGGAGTACTGGGTACAGCACAGGTATCTGTAAATATCCTTGCACTGACTGTCCCGTCCTCCATTAAGACAGTAAACAAAAGGGTTGGTGGGCCCGAGCCCTTGTCTTGCCTTCTCCATTCACTTACTCTGTGACTTTGGACAAATCATACTGACTTTTTGGAGGCTTTGCTTCTTCCGCTATAAAATGCACAGATTTCACCTTTCTTCTGAAACAGCTCTACATAGCCCGATAGTATCAGTATCTTCATGATTTAGATTGACAGCAATGGGTTAAAAGGGCAGACACAGAGATCAGACAAACCTGACTTCAAAAGCTAGTTCTCTCAATTACACTAAGTCCCCTACATACGAACCTTCAAGTTGTGAACTTTTAAAGGTGCAAAATGTGCCCATGTATGCTAGCTGTTGTACTGTACCATGGTACTTTTCAAGGTACGGTACTGTTAAGATTAAAAATGTTTTCATTGTTGTGTTTGTTTTTTATGTATTATTTGTGTGCAAAGTCGTATACACGTATTACGGTACAGCACTATGTAGCCGATTGCGTTAGCTGGGCACCTAGGCTCACTTTGTTGGACTTACGAACAAATTGCACTTAGGAACACGCTCTCGGAACGGAACTCGTTTGTATGTCGGGGACTTTTCTGTACTAATTTTGTGACCCTGGAAGTTAGCCTCTGGCTTCAGACTTTAACGTCTTTAAGTAGTCACAAAAATAACAGAATATTACTGGATTGTGTGAGGATTAAGAGAGGTAAATACAAATAACAAGCTTTTCACTGTATCTGACACAGTGTCTATCCAATCAATGAAAATTATTATCAGTACTGATTTTAAAAATAGCTATTTTTAAAAAACACAACAAAAGATATCTTCTAGTGGTGAGACAGGCATTCAGAAGCCTTCAGTTGAGTCTGGATCTAAGAAAGATCTCAGTTCCTAAAGATGCATGTGGTATGTGCATGATATTTCCTCAGTTTCCAAAACGTTCTTTGCCTGCTCCTCCCAAATTGGACCTCATTAAATAATAAGAAAGTTACAGGGGCTTCCCTGGTGGTGCAGTGGTTAAGAATCCGCCTACAAAAGCAGGGGACACGAGTTCGAGCCCTGGTCCGGGAAGATCCCATGTGCCTCGGAGCAACTAAGCCCGTGCGCCACAACTACTGAGCCTGCGCTCTAGAGCCCACGAGCCACAACCACTGAAGCCGGCGCACCTAGAGCCCGTGCTCCGCAACAAGAGAAGCCACCGCAATGAGAAGCCCACGCACCGCAACGAAGAGTAGCCCCTGCTCGCCGCAACTAGAGAAAGCCCGCGCCCGGCAACGAAGGCCCAACGCAGCCAAAAATTAAACACAAAAAAACAGAAATAGAGTACTTTCTACACGCAGTGCAATTCGCTAAGTCTCTGATGTGAATGGTCTCATTTAATTCTACCAGCAACGGTAAGAAACAGGTACTCATCATCCCCGCTTTTCTGATGAACGAAAACCATGAGAAAGAGGGTTTAATAACCTTCCTATAGTATATGGCTAATAAACAGTAGAGCATGTTTCTGAAACCCAGACCCCCTTAGCCGAGTCCTACTCTTAACCGTTAATTGTGTATGAAAAGAAGGCTACTGACTCCTCATGAGGAGGGAAGGGGCCTTTTCAAACTCACAGTGTTTATAGATTGCACTGTTCGCCTCATCCTTCCTGAAAGTCACAGCGCAAACTCCGAAGAGGCTGGCTGAGCCTCAGAGCGCTCGCCGTGGCCAGAACAGAGCTGACCGGGCAGGTGGGACTCCTGGTCCCAGACTCAATCTCCGCGTTCCAGTGGCTGGGCTATCTGTTGCCTAAATTCCCAAGCTGCTTTTGTGTAAATGAATTTAGGAAATTGAGGTCAAAGTAGTTATCTTTTTCTGAATTAAACCTTTGCCACAGAGATATGGAAAACTGACACTAGTTTCTATTTTTGAAAGGAAAAGAGGTTTCTGAGAGTCTTGTACAGTATCAAAAGCACTTTCCAAAGAGCACCCTGGAGGACTTGGGGAAGAAAGAGAAGTTAATGTATACCTGCAAATCCAATTGAACCAAACGGTCCCATTCAACCCAATCCTATTCAACCACAAGCGATAAAAAGAAGGTCGGTGTCTACACAGCATCTTGTTCACCTCAAGTGTTGTGGACAAGAATGGGAGGTAGGGATGATAAAAGATAAGGTCTTATCTTTGAATCCTACTCCCATCCCGACAAAAACAAAAGAATTTTTACATAGCAAATACTTCAAAGATTTTAACTACTGAATTTGTTGAATTATGGGAAATGATAGGCAAAAGTGAACCTGACTCTATCACGACCATCACCCAAAGCACAAGTGCTTTTCTAAAGCACAAGCATCTAGGAGATTCCTGAAGTGTGTGGGGTAAGTCAAAGGAACGAAGATCTAACAGCTACTGAGACTCGACCATGTGCTAGTCACGTATTTTACTTTATTATATATTGACTTGTAAAACTTTGATTTAATCAAATAAATGAAGAAACTGAGTATAGAAGCCCCTCCTTACCCAAGGTCACACTAGTATTTCTAAAATCCGTGTTTGCGCCACACCATGCTATTTCCATAAATAAACACCTACTAAGGAAAAAAGCACTTCCCAGGTCACTGGCACTTAATCATAACCAGTTACTATCATAATACCACATTTAGTCCTCAACACAACCCTGCAAGGTAAGTTCTATCCTTCCTATTTACTCAGGCCGGCTATCCATTTATTGCCCCTCAGCTCCAAATCCACCCTTCTTTGCCTCGCCTTGCGATGCTGGAGCTGTGCCCTGTGAGCGGTTCACCAGCCTTCCGGGAGCGTCACTGGAGTCCCGTGGGTGGTTTTCGGTTTATGTGTCCCACCCTGCAGCATCTCAGGAACTTTCTGTGCTATATACTGGGCAACAGCCACTGCCCCCCAAAATGAACGCTGAGTCTTAGCCCCGCGTAAGGGGCCACCCTTACAAATTTGTCCCTAGACGTAGTGGCTGCTCCCTACCTCTGTTATTCCTGTATTCCTTAGAGTCTGCTGCACTCGTTTATACCTGTTAATGATTCTTCATATTAAACTTGCCCTGTTCAACTTATTGGAGTGGTGTCAATCTCCTGACTGATGCTCCCTGATATATTACTACTCTACAGGGATGAGCAAAAAGCAGCTTAGAGGAGTAATACACCATCCTTGCCCTTGAGTTATTCAGTAAGAAGAAAATGGCTAAAAGCATCTAGAGCACTCTATGAGCCAGACAGATTTTATACATTTAATATGCACTCCCTCATTTAATCCTCACCTCAACCCTCCTTTACAGATGAGGAAACGGAGATATCTCAGAGATTAAATAATTTCCCCAGATCACACAGTGGACAGAGAAACCAGAGTTTCTGACCCCACAGTCCATTCTCAGCCATGCCATGCTACAATGCTGCCACCACCAGCTGCCTGCAGTCAAAGAGGGAAAGGGGTGCAAGGAGGCAGAAGTGGGACACAGAAACACAACAGTCTTTCACGAAGTTTGGAAGAGCAAAAAGAAGTTAAATTGTTGTCCAGAGAGGTCCACCTGTCTCCGAAGAATTTAAAATATGAGAAGGGACCATTAAAGGTCTTTTAAGTCAGTCTCTTAGTGTAAGAGACTTGGTGTACCCTGGTCATCAGGTACTCGGGAGACCCTATTAAATATCTCTTTCAGAATTAATGCTTGTCCATGTTTTATGAACCATTAATGTAGAAGAACTGATGGTCCACAGATTTCCACTCTGCCATCTCTGAGGTCCCAAACCCAGACTTTAATCCATGGAACTTGGGTCAGGGGTACCGAATAGGTATATTGATTGCCTCTGACCCAGCTGTAACCCAAGACATCTCATGAATACTGCAACTCTCACATGAGGAGCAGTGATGTCTACATAATTAAAACCTGAAGCAAGAAATGGCCGGAAGGGTGGGGAGAGAGGGGTGAGGATTCAGATAGCTCTAACACCAATCCCACCCTATGGGAAACCAACAATGCCCACCCGTTAGGTCAAACTTTAGTAGGATGAAACCTTTCTCTAGAGCCAAATGCAGCCCACTAGGATAAAAAGACCTATCCCCTAGCCCACTGGGAAGAGAATTTGCTGGGGATGGGGATCCTTCCATATATTAGTCAAAGCCCACATCACCATGCCTGCCAACACTCTCTACCAATTTTCTTATAACCTCATCCAAATAGAATAACTGAGTCCTGAGTATCTCCTTTTTCAAAAATGTTCCTGACCATCAGCCCTAGATTTTCAGCCAGGATCAATCATAAACCCACTGAATGGTCTATGCCAGTGATTGCCAAACTTTACTACACCTATAGTAGTTTTTACATATCCCGATGCCTGGTCACACCCTGTACCCGATTAAATCAGAGTTCTGGGGGGGCAGGGTGTGGGTGTGGGTGAGAGCTAGGCTTTGGTAAATTTTTTTTAAACATTTATTTATTTATTTTTGGTTGTGTCGGGTCTTCGTTGCTGCGCGGGCTTTCTCTAGTTGCAGCAAGTGGGGGCTACTCTTTGTTGCGGTGCATGGGCTTCTCAACATGGTGGCTTCTCTTTGTTGCAGAGCATGCGCTCGAGGTGCACGGGCTTCAGTAGTTGTGGCACGTGGGCTCAGTAGTTGTGGTGCACGGGCTTAGTTGCTCCGCGGCATGTGGGATCTTAGTTTCCCCGACCAGGGATCAAACCCATGCCCCCTGCAGTGGAAGCGCAGAGTCTTAACCAAAGAACCAGCAGGGAAGTCCCTCATTTAATCTTATTATTCCAGTTTCACAGAAAAGAAATTAAGTCAAGAGACTATAAGCCCATCTATAAGTTTATTCAGGACACCTGTGAGACTTCAACAAATTTGAAAAGATCAAGTCATCCCATGTTATCTTTTCTCTGATCTTTGAGTTTTAACTTAACCCAATTACCTTTGCTCTATTCTTTTGATTTAGAAAACTGCTCTCTCTACACGAAAAGACAACGTCATGTGTTTGGTGACATTCTGAAACACACGGAAAAAGAGAATGAAAATCCCTCCATTTCCTAGATCTTCAGAATGAGAGTGAGTACTCAGTGGCCATGGCAAAAATCTACACAAGAAAGAAGGCACTAGAGATTGGTTCAAGATGGCGGAGTAGAAGGACACACTCTCACCCCCTCTTGCGAGAACACCAGAATCACAACTAACTGCTGAACAATCATTGACAGGAAGACACTGGAACTCACCAAAAAAGATACCCCACACCCAAGACAAAGGAGAAGCCACAGTGAGACGGTAGGAGGGGCGCAATCACAGTAAAATCAAATCCCATAACTGCTCGGTGGGTGACTCACAAACTGGAGAACACTTATACCACAGAAGTCCACCCACTGGAGTGAAGGTTCTGAGCCCCACGTCAGGCTTCCCAACCTGGGGGTCCGGCAACGGGAGGAGGAATTCCTGGAGAATCAAGACTTTGAAGGCTAGCAGGATTTGACTGCAGGACTTCAACAGGACTGGGGGAAACAGAGACTCCACTCTTGGAGGGCACACACAAAGCAGTGTGCTCATCGGGACCCAAGGGAAGGAGCAGTGACCCCATAGGAGACTGAACCAGACCTACCTGCTAGTGTTGGAAGGTCTCCTGCAGAGGCGGGGGTGGCTGTGTGTCACCGTGAGGACAAGGACAATGGCAGCAGAAGTTCTGGGAAGTACTCCTTGGCGTGAGCCCTCCCAGAGTCTGCCATTAGCCCCACCAAAGAGCCCAGGTAGGCTCCAGTGTTGGGTCGCCTCAGGCCAAACTACCAACAGGGAGGGAGCCCAGCGCCACCCATCAGCAGACAAGTGGATTAAAGTTTTACTGAGCTCTGCCCACCACCAGTCCCTCCAATCAGGAAACTTGCACAACAAGCCTCTTAGATAGCCTCATCCACCAGAGGGCAGACAACAGAAGCAAGAAGAACTACAATCCTGAAGCCTGTGGAACAAAAACCACATTCACAGAGAGACAGACAAGATGAAAAGGCAGAGGGCTATGTACCAGATGAAGGAACAAGATAAAACCCCAGTAAAACAACTAAAGGAAGTGGAGATAGGCAAGCTTCCAGAAAAAGAATTCAGAATAATGATAGTGAAGATGATCCAGGACCTCAGAAAAAGAATGGAGGCAAAGATCAAGAAGATGCAAGAAATGTCTAACAAAGATCCAGAAGAATTAAAGAACAAACAAACAGAGATGAACAATACAATAACTGAAGTGAAAAATATACCAGAAGGAATCAATAGCAGAATAACTGAGGCAGAAGAAGGGATAAGTGACCTGGAAGACAGAATGGTGGAATTCACTGCTGTGGAACAGAAAAAAGAATGAAGAGAAAATGAAGACAGCCTAAGGGACCTCTGGGACAACATTAAAAACAACAACATTCACATTATAGGGGTCCCAGGAGAAGAGAGACAGAAAGAACCCGAGAAAATATTTGAGGAGATTACAGTTGAGAATTTCCCTAACATGGGAAACGAAATAGCCACCCAAGTCCAGGAAGCGCAGAGAGTCCCATACAGGATAAACCCAAGGAGAAACATGCCGAGACACATAGTAATCAAATTGGCAAAAATTAAAGACAAAGAAAAATTAATGAAAGCAGCAGGGAAAAACGACAAATAACATACAAGGGAACTCCCATAAGGTTAACAGCAGATTTCTCAGCAGAAACTCTACAAGCCAGAAGGGAGTGGCATGATAAACTTAAAGTGAATAAAGGGAAGAACCTACAACCAAGATTACTCTCCCCGGCAAGGATCTCATTCAGATTCGATGGAGAAATCAAAAGCTTTACAGACAAGCAAAAGCTAAGAGAATTCAGCACCACCAAATCAGCTCTATAACAAATGCTAAAGGAACTTCTCTAACTGGGAAACACAAGAAAAGGACCTGCAAAAACAAACCCAAGGGCTTCCCTGGTGGCACACTGGTTGAGAGTCCGCCTGCCGATGGCAGGGGACACAGGTTCGTGCCCCAGTCCGGGAAGATCCCACATGCCGCAGAGCGGCTAGACCCGTAAGCCATGGCCGCTGAGCCTGCGCGTCTGGAGCCTGTGCTCCGCAACGGTGAGAGGCCCGTGTACCGCAAAAAAAAAAAAAAGAAAAAGAAAAAAAAACCTCAAGACAATTAAGAAAATGATCATAGGAACATACATATCGATAATTACCTTAAACGTGAATGGATCTAATGCTCCAACCAAAAGACACAGGCTCGCAGAATGGATACAAAAACAAGACCCATATATATGCTGTCTACAAGAGACCCGCTTCAGACCTAGGGACACATACAGACTGAAAGTGAGGGGATGGAAAAAGATATTCCAGCAAGTGGAAATCAAAAGAAAGCTGGAGTAGCAATATTCATATCAGATAAAATAGACTTTAAAACAAAGAATGTTACAAGAGACAAGGAAGGACACTACATAATGATCAAGGGATCAATCCAGGAAGAAGATATAACAATTATAAATATATATATGCACCCAATATAGGAGCACCTCAATACATAAGGCAACTGGTAACAGCTATAAAAGAGGAAATTGACAGTAACGCAATAATAGTGTGGGACCTTAACACCTCACTTACACCAATGGACAGATAATCCAAACAGAAAATTAACAAGGAAACACAAGCTTTAAATGACACAATAGACCAGACAGATTTAATTCATATTTATAGGACATTCCATCCCAAAACAGCAGACTACACTTTCTTCTCAAGTGAGCATGGAAACATTCTCCAGGATAGATCACATCTTGCGTCACAAATCAAGCCTCAGTAAATTTAAGAAAATTGAACTCATATCAAGCATCTTTTCTGACCACAATGCTATGAGATTAGAAATCAATTACAAGGGAAAAAACGTAAAAAAAAACAAACACATGGAGGCTAAACAACACGTTACTAAATAACCAAGAGATCATTGAAGAAATCAAAGAGGAAATCAAAAAATACCTAGAGACAAACGACAATGAAATCACGATGATCCAAAACCTATGGGATGCAGCAAAAGCAGTTCTAAGAGGGAAGTTTTTAGCTATACAAGCCTACCTCAAGAAACAAGAAAAATCTCAAATAAACAACCTAACCTTACACCTAAATGAACTAGAGAAAGAAGAACAAACAAAACCCAAAGTTAGCAGAAGGAAAGAAATCATACAGATCAGAGCAGAAATAAATGAAATAGAAACAAAGAAAACAATAGCAAAGATCAATGAAACTAAAAGGTGGTTCTTTGAGAAGATAAACAAAATCGATAAACCATTAGCCAGACTCATCAAGAAAAAGAGGGAGAGAACTCAAATCAATAAAATTAGAAATGGAAAAGGAGAAGTTACAACAGACACAGCAGAAATACAAAGCATCCTAAGAGACTACTACAAGCAACTCTATGCCAATAAAATGGACAACCTGGAAGAGGTGGACAAATTCTTAGGTATAACCTTCCAAGACTGAACCAGGAAGAAATAGAAAATATGAACAGACCAATCACAAGTAATGAAAGTGAAACTGTGATTAGAAATCTTCCAACAAACAAAAGTCCAGGACCAGATGGCTTCACAGGTGAATTCTATCAAACATTTAGAGAAGAGCTAACACCTATCCTTCTCAAACTCTTCCAAAAAACTGCAGGGGAAGGAACACTCCCAAACTCATTCTATGAGGCCACCATCACACCGATACCAAAACCAGACAAAGATACTACAAAAAAAGAAAATTACAGACCAATATCACTGATGAATGTAGATGCAAAAATCCTCAACAAAATACTAGCAAACAGAATCCAACAACACATTAAAAGGATCATACACCATGATCAAGTGGGATTCATCCCAGGGATGCAAGGATTCTTCAATATATGCAAATCAATCAATGTGGTACACCATATTAACAAATTGAAGAAGAAAAACCATATGATCATCTAAATAGATGCAGAAAAAGCTTTTGACAAAATTCAACACCCATTTACTATAAAAACTCTCCAGAAAGTGGGCATAGAGGGAACCTACCTCAACATAATAAAGGCCATATAGGACAAACCCACAGCAAACATCATTCTTAATGGTGAAAAACTGAAAGCACTTCCTCTAAGATCAGGAACAACACAAGGATGTCCACTCTCGCCACTATTATTCAACAGAGTTTTGGAAGTCCTAGCCACGGCAATCAGAGAAGAAAAAGAAATAAAAGGAATACAAATTGGAAAAGAAGAAGTAAAGTAAAACGGTCACTGTTTGCAGATGACATGATACTATACACAGAGAATCCTAAAGATGCCAACAGAAAACTACTAGAGCTAATCAATGAATTTGGTAAAGTTGCAGGATACAAAATTAATGCACAGAAATCTCTTGCATTCCTATACACTAATGATGAAAAAACTGAAAGAGAAATTAAGGAAACACTGCCATTTACCATTGCAACAAAAAGAATAAAATAGCTAGGCATAACCTACCTAGGGAGACAAAAGACCTGTATGCAGGAAACTATAAGACACTGTTGAAAGAAATTAAAGATGATACCAACAGCTGGAGAGATGTACCATGTTCTTGGATTGGAAGAATCAATATTGTGAAAATGACTCTACTACCCCAAGCAATCTACAGATTCAGTGCAATCCCTATCAAATTACCAATGGCATTTTTTTACAGAATTAGAACCAAAAAATCTTAAAATTTGTATGGAGACACAAAAGACCCCGAATAGCCAAAGCAGTCTTGAGGGAAAAAAACGGAGCTGGAGGAATCAGACTCCCTGACTTCAGACTATACTACCAAGCTACAGTAATCAAGACAATATAGTATTGGCACAAAAACAGGAATACAGATCAATGGAACAGGATAGAAAGCCCAGAGATAAACCCATGCACCCGTGGTCAACTAATCTATGACAAAGGAGGCATGGATATATAATGGAGAAAAGACAGTCTGTTCAGTAAGTGGTGCTGGGAAAACTGGACAGCTAACATGTAAAAGAATGAAATTAGAACACTCCCTAACACCATACACACACAAAAAAACCCTCAAAATTGATTAGAGACCTAAATGTAAGACCGGACACTATAAAACTCTTAGAGGAAAACACTGGAAGAACACTCTGACAAAACTCACAGCAAGATCTTTTTTGACCCACCTCCTAGAGAAATGGAAATAAAAACAAAAATAAACAAATGGGACCTAATGAAACTTAAAAGCTTTTGTAAAGCAAAGGAAACTACAAACAAGACGAAAAGGCAACCCTCAGAATGGGAGAAAATATTTGCAAATGAATCAACGGACAAAGGATTAATGTCCAAAATATATAAACAGCTCATGCAGCTCAATATTAAAAAAACAAACAACCCAATCAAAAAATGGGCAGAAGACCTAAATAGACATTTCTCCAAAGAGGATGTACAGATGGCCAAGAAGCCCATGAAAAGCTGGTCTACATCACTAATTTTTAGAGAAATGCAAATCCAAACACAATGAGGTATCATCTCACACCAGTTAGAATGGGCATCATCAGGAAATCTACAAACAACAAACGCTGGAGAGGGTGTGGAGAAGAGCGAACCCTCTTGCACTGTTGGTGCGAATGTAAATTGATACAGCCATTATGGAGAACAGTATGGAGGGTCCTTAAAAAACTAAAAATAGAATTACCATATGACCCAGCAATTCCACTCACTACTGGGCATATACCCAGAGAAAACCATAATTCAAAAAGACACATGCACCCCAATGTTTACTGCTGCTTTATTTACAACAGCCAGGTCATGGAAGCAACCTAAATGCCCATCGACAGACGAATAGATAAAGAAGATGTGGTACATATATACAGTGGAATACTATTCAGCCATAAAAAGGAACGAAATTGGGTCATATGTAGAGATGTGGATGGATCTAGAGACTGTCATACAGGGTGAAGTTAAGTCAGAAAGAAAAAAACAAATATCGTATATTAACGCATATATGTGGAACCTAGAAAAGTGGTACAGATGAACCGGTTTGCAGGGCAGAAATAGAGACACAGATGGAGAGAACAAACGTATGGACACCAAGGGCGGGAAGCGGTGGGGGGGTGGGTGTGTGTGTGTGTGTGATGGATTGGGAGATCGGGATTCACATGTATACACTGATGTGTATAAAATGGATGACTAATAAGAACCTGCTGTATAAAAAAAGAAAGAAGATAAAATTCAAACAACAAAAGAAAGCAGGCACTAACGTGCTCTACCCCAGAGAGAAAGCCCAGACCCCAACATGTACCAGAACATTACACCTCATATGTGGAGAGGACCGGGGTCAAGGACCTGGAGTTGATGCCCGGGAGGAAAAAATGGGATTGAGGAAAATGAAGATAATCTACGGTCATGATTCAGTGGGGGAAGCAGGTGGTAAGAGGAGTCTGTGTGGAGCCCAGGGAGCACTGAGGAGTTAAAGTAGAAGAAGAATAAGTGAGGAGGCTGACAAATGGGATCCGCAGCGCAAGGGAAGGACTCAGTCTCACTGAAAAGGGACCATCCTAAGGCAAGTCTGCCCTCTCTCCAGGCGATCATAACTGCCCAAGCAGGAAGGCCCTGATGGAGAAAATGCCAGCAGGGTAGCTACAAGTGGGGCTGGAGACCTTTAAAACCTGGGCACAGAGCTAAGCGAATTACTTCATCATGCAAATGAAAGTAGTTTAACCTGCCCACAACCCCAGTGTTAACAAGGAAGCGGATTAATAATACACCTTCTCTGTGAGAGGGTGATGGTGAGGAAGAAGCGGTATAAGGCCAAGTGCAACGTCCTTGACTCTGAGACACGTGCGAGGACATTACCGTGCAGCAGTTACCGCAGTGCGCTGCTCCCTTCCATAGAGAGGCGCTCATCTCCCTGTAGTAAGAGCTGCTGGTGGGTCACACCCTAGCTCCTCTTGGGGCCCTGCCCTTGACCAAAGAGAGCAGCCTCACAGGAGAGTATGCCCCCGCCCTGAGGACAGACCACCCCTAATGGCTAGTCCCTCGGGAATACGAAACCTGCCCCTTTGGGGATAACTTTTTTGGGAACCTTGCCTCAGTTTGGGATAACTGCAGGGCCATCCAGAACCAGAGCTGTCCGTGGGATTGGCCCAAGTGCATCAAAGTTTAACTTCTCCCTCTGCCCAATCCTGATTCCCTCACTCACTTCCAGGCTTGTTCCCAAGAGCACTTCCCCATAAACCTCCTGCAGGCGAATCTGTGCCCACGTCTTTCCCAGGGTCTCCTTCCACCCTACGACACACACCAATTACCGCGAAGGAGTGTGTGAATAGGACGGTGACAGGACACACTGCTGAAGTGTAAGAAAAACGCCAAATTTCAGCCTCAAGAAATCAGTACCAGCCTGGAATTTCTGGAGAGACACCTGGTCCCCTGGGACAGGTGGATGACCATGCTATGGCTTCTACCTCTGTCCACCTCCGGATATTAGGGGAGACTAAGCCCCGCTCCGAAGAGGTAACTGACCTCTCCTTAATCCTGGATTAAGGTCTTAGAGAGGGACGGCTGCTTGCTGGTGCCCCAGTTAAGATGTTGACACACTGTATGTACTTAAGGACAGACTTCAAGTCCTTCTGGCCACTGGCCTGAGGCTTGGGCCGCATGACTACCCCCTCCATCTCCCTCTACCCCCTGCCCGCTCTTCCTTTAACAGAGAGAGGAGCAGCCAGCTGGGGCAGCTAACAGAGCTCACGTCACGAAAACACTATGGTGAGGTCCCTGCACCGCCCTGGAGCTGGTGAGGAAGAGAGGGGACCGTGACGAGTGAGTTAGGAAGGATCCTTGTCACAGCAATGACCCTGCCCCAGCTGGGGGTCCCCGGTGTGTTCCGGGGAGGCTGCTGTTGCCTCCCGGCCCCACTGCACACACACCCGCGTCTCAGGAGTTTAGTTGGTCAGTGGAGCCGGGACAGAAAACCCAGGTAGAAAGAAAGCACCAGAGCTCACTGGTCACGCACACCCTGACCCAGCTCTTCTTTAATTCACCCCAGACTCTGCGGAGGATTACTGGGAGTGCTCTCACACGGGCACGGACAGACCTTCCACCATCTCTCTTTCCTTAGGATGGCACAGTGGCCTGGACCCTGTAAGTGCTGCCTCGAACCTGGCTTCTGCAGACGTGTCCAAGCTGCTCTGTGAGGCTGCCAGACCCTGTTTGGGCTCCCCTATGATGTGAGTTGTTCATTTTATGAACATCTTTTCTCAGTGTCCATTTCTCCACACATGGCCATGGCAGTTAGTCTGCTCAGCCACCCTTCCCAAGGGCAGCACCTGGGCTGCTTTGGCCATTGTCCCCAAGACAGGCCTCCTCCTAGTTGGGGACAGAGTATACACTTGACTCTCGATGAGGACGATGCAGGCTATGGAAGGAGTTACTAACAAGCTCCAGTCCCAAACTCACTATATAAGACAGCGTCCACCTCATGCCCAGATGACACTGGTGGTGACCTTGGATGTGTCCCACCTTTTCTCCAGGCCTCAGCTTCCCCCTCTTTTATAAGAAGGGGTTGGTCTAGACAACCCCCATGAAGACCTGTGACCATTCTTCACCCTCACACATCTCCAAGTGCTAATAATAAGAAAAAAAAAAAAAAAAAAAAAAAGAGCTCTGTGGCCACAGACTGAGGTAGAACAAAGCAGCAATGCTGACCACAGGAGACAGGGCCAGTGCCCGGCCATGAGGCTGCTCTCTTTACACTTTCTCTCTTCTGAACACATCGTTGCCTTGGACTACCTGCCTCTCCTCTCCCTTCCTCTGTATCTCCTGTCTCTCCAGAGAAGAAGAGCTAAAACGCTGTGGGGGCGGTTGTGCTGGGCATCTGGGAGCCAATGCTCATTAAAGAGTGTGGGCCTGGCCTGACTCTCCATTCCAAACCTGACGGGGGCTGAAAAGGAACAGGTAGGGACAGATGCGACTAAGGAAGTAAGTAGCCATGTGGCAAGCTGGGGACACCAACTCACCACGTGCATATGCTGTGACACCCCGGCGGTACCATGCCCTCCAACCAAAATCAAATCTAAGCAAAACCAACTTCCTTTCTTACAGTCCACACGCTGTTAACCATTCAGCCACGCACCCCAGATGCTGGAGGCTCCCCGATGCAGAATAAGCCCTGACTTATGGTAAGGGCCTTTTTTCTACAAAGCCTGAAGGAATATAAAGGTAGAGTGGGCAAAGATCACAATGCTTGGTATGGACCAAAACTACACGTGGCTGTGAGAGTAACGAAAATACACCTGGGCCTCGTCAACAGAAGCAAGTAAAGGGAGGTAATGAACCCCCTGCAAATAATACCTAGAAAGCGCACCACTCTTTATGAGGTCTATTGCTCAGATAAGATAGATAAGACAGTGTGGGTCTGGACAGCCTGCCCTACGCAAAACTGTAAAGCAACTGGGAATGCTTAGACTAAAGGAGAAATGCCTTAAAGTAAGCAGGATATCAGGTAATTGAAAAGAGGAAGAGAGAGAGAAAGCCAAAGGAGAGAAGAGTCCTTGTTTTGTCACTCTAGAGAGAAGTTATCAGATTACATAATTGGGTTTGAAGTAACATGGAATATTCTAAAAGTTTAGGGTGCGCTTCTAGCCAAGAGGCTGGCTTCACATCCCGATCTCCAGGCTGGTCCGGATGATCTTACAAAACCTCCCGACTCTGAGACACCCCCTGTGCTGAGCAGCGCCCAGTCACAGATGACACCCAGTGAGCCTACAGGGTAGGAATGAGCACAGGGCCTTCTGATTTTCGCATTGGAAACCAGTAGGGAATCTCCACCTGCTCCTATTCTATGGATTCTTCTTCTCTAGATTGAGAGGGAAGGGCTTCCCTCTATTGTTAGGGGCCAGAGATACATCCACAGACTCCACGAATCTCCAAAGTGGAAAGGCCTTTTGATCTCACTCAGCCTAATTTTTCACCCAAAGCAGTGCTTTCCTCTGCAGCTTCTCCAAAGAAACCAAAGGATCTCTTCCATTAGCTTCCAAAATAATGAATCAATGTTCTTAACTAACGGGGCAGGTTAGCCAAACCCTTCTCCCAAGAGAGGTTGATACGTGGCCCTCAATCCACTGAGGTCCTCCTTCTGCCCATCACTGTGGGTCTCAGAACCACCAGAAGTACCAAAATCCCCCCCCCCCCACCAAGAACAGAAATGCGCCTGTGAAGCTTCCTGGAGATCTTGTGAAATATGCTCAAGTGGGAGTGAGTGGATGCTAGGAAAGCTCTGCCCACTGCTGGGTTCCCTGTGTGCTGACATTTGTGATCAAGATGGAAAATATCCACGAGACATGCCCTGGAGACTGGCTTGTTTTCTTCTAAATCATCCTGCATTCGATTCACCAAAAACTCTTTTAACAGTATCTATAAAATACCACCGCCTGGGTGTACGGCATTAGAATGCTCTCCTAGGCCAATGGCCTTTTGTCCAGCCTTGATTATTTCCCAGAACACCCTGGGGGGAAGGTAGAAAGGAACAGCTCAATCCTCCCAGGTTGGGTGTCTCTCTCCCACCCTCCTCCAGCCGCATGCCAGGCCCATAGCAGCCGAATCAATGTGACTCCTGAGTAACGAATGCAAAGAAAAATTAGAAGGCACAGGAAGAAAAAGAAGCCTTGAGCTGGATACTAAACATGGAAAATTTTAGTCCAACAGAATCGTTTTCAGAAAAGTAGTGGTTGAGCAAAACCAAAAGCTTATAATAAAAACTTGGATGCGTGCTGAACCGTAGCAGTGCCCACTCTGGCTCAGCGGCACTCCTGAGGGTAGCACACCCACATACCCCTGGTTCCACACACCCCCCGAGCCCCCATGGATGCTCGCGTGCTTGTGTCCCTTCTCCTTCCCTGAGGTCAGGAAGGCTAGGCAGAGGGCTCAGTTTAACTCAGGGGATGGAGCTGGGTGTGGGCAGTAATTAGGATACCTTGTATTTATGTCTAGCTATTTCTGGCCTGCGGCTTGTTTTCTCCTCCTGCAGTTCCCTCTGAAGAGGTCCGTCAGCCTTACAGATGTGGATTCTGGCCTTCCTGTGCCAGCGATCCAGTGCTCATCAGCATCACCTCGCCCAGAGGTGGAAATCAGGCCAGGATTTTTGTCCTCACTCTACTGGCCAAGTGACAGGAAGAGCAGACTCACTCTCCGAGCGAGTCACACAGACGTACCTGAGAATTGTTGCTCATTTACTAAAGCATATAAGGCTTCCCTTCCCAAGGCCAGCTTAGCCAGGGCACACCGCCACTAAAAGACTATTCAAATCGTGAGCTCCTGGGTGAAACCTGGATGACCAGTTTACCAAAAAAAAAAAAAAAAAGGTTTCACAAAAAAGTCGACAGTACTACTGATGTGTTAGCTCTGTTGTGCTGACTTTATAAATATCAGCTTTCATCCTCATAACCACCCTATACTGTAGGGACTAAATTATCCCTATTTTAACGGGTGAGACAACTGAGGCAGAGGTTGAGAAACTTACCCAAGATCACAGAGATAGTAGCTGGTGGGGCCAGGATTCAAGGCCAGCGGACCAGCCCCAGGGTATACGCTCGAAACCACTGAAGAGAAGCCGCCTTGCTTAAATTCGCGGGCCCCATGCACATGATCCTGAGGACCAACCAGGTTTACAGATCGCTAATGAAGTCGGTGGCTCTCAAACTACCTACAGTGTGCTTGTGGGTATTCAGATTCCTGGGCCTCAGAAGTTCTAGAATTGGAACCAAGGATCTATAGTCTTAACAGGCGCCTAAGATGAGGCCAGCGCAGGCGGTTCACAGAAGGCCCGTGCAGAGAACTCGTCCCATCGCCTAACCCAGCTCACCTGGGACAAGTAAACAGCTCGCTGGGGCACCTCAGGGCTGCCAGCGTTGACTGTCCCTTCTTCACTGGAGCAGCCCTGGGGGAGGGGGAGCTGGTGGCCCTGTGAGGGCTGCTCTGTTCTTTGGCCTTGGTGACAGGCTGCGTTCAGACGGTGGAGGAGGGGGAGGGGGGGACTGAAGGGAGCTCACCGTCCCTCCACCCTCGACAGGCTGCAGCACATCGGAGCGGCACACGCAGTGGGGAACGGGAAAAGGAGAAAAGACTGGGCGGCCTGGGCCCCCATCTCCCGTCACCGGAACAATGGCCTCTTCAAATCCCTGGCATCTGAACTGGCAGTCGGCCACCAGGGAAGAAAAAAGCCTGCTGTCCCTTTAAGGACGCCCTCTCTCCACAAAGGTCAGAAACGCCAGCTCAGCCTGCCCAGCGGCTGCCATTTTGCCACTTTGGTGCCCTGGGGCCCTGGGCTGTGAGCCCCGTTCCAGCTGGTTCTCCGGGCACCTGCTGTCTTCGGGAGAAGGCACGGCACCTGCGTGACAGCTGCGGCTCCAGGCGAGGTTCAGAGATCAGGCAGGAGGTGCCGGTGCAGAGGAAACCCAAGACCTCATTTGTTTCTCAAACTCATCCTCCTAGGGAGAGTTAGCCCCAAGGAAGTGGGACTTGGCGGGGGGGCAGGTCAAAGATGACCGCGGGAGGGGTGGAGGTCAAAAAGAAAACGGACCAAGGAATGGGCGCTCCAAGAGAAACAATTCATCCAAGAGAGCAAAGGCTGACAGATGACAGATCCAGAAATCACAAAGAGAACGGGGCAGGGAGTGGAGGTTGGCAGGAAATACAGGGGAGTGGTCAGGGTTTTCTCCCACAGACTGAGTTCAAATCCTGCCACTTTATGTAATCTGGGGCACCATTCCTAACTTCACTGAGCCGCAGTTCCTCTGCAATATTGGCATATATTGAGCAGTGAATAAACATTAGAAACTAATACTGTCTATTATTAGAGTACTAGCCGCTCAGTGTGTTCCTCAAGAGACCTGAATCCCAGAACACACCACTGGTTCCAGTAAGTCATCCTGCATATATGCGCCGTGAGGAAAGGGTGCGCTCATTTAGGAAACCACACGGTGAGGCAAATCGTGATTCTCATGAGAAAACAACTGAAAATTAGTCACCTATTCATAATATACTGCAAGGGTTGGTGAACTCTTTCTGTAAAGAGCCAGGTAGTAAGACCAGACAGTCTGACCATCCTACTGAACTCTGCTGCTGCAGGGTTAAAGCAGCCATAGACAACGTGTACGTGAAAGAACATGGCTGTGTCCCAGTAAAACTTTATTTACAGAACAGGCAGCAGGCTGAAGCTGGCTGACCCCTGAAATAAAGGATGGCATTAATAGAGGACATGCTGAGTCCTTATGGTGGCAGAGGCCCATTTCTTGCTCTTCTCATGGGACTGAGAGTATTTTACCCAATTACTTGATGTCCAGGAAGAGATTTTAGCCAACACCAGCTACCTGCAATGACTCCTGTATGCTGGTCCCCTCAGCATCTATGTCTGGAGTTTGCCCAGTACCTCTCTGTACTTCGGAGGGTTCTTTTCCTTGTTCTTCTGCACTTCCTCTAATGCTTGACATTGGGAGCTCACAGGGCAGGGTCTCCTCCTCCTCCAGCAAGCACGGTGAGAAACTGGCTGAACTGGCCACCCCTCAAGATGTCCTCCTTGAAATCCCTCATTGCAAAAATGCCCACCCCTCACCCACTTTCCCAGGCCACAGTGGGTTGGATCCTACAAGTCTGTTCTTCATCAGCTTCCTAAAACAGCTGCGCATCTCAGGGAACCCAGGCAGATTTTCACTCATTCGCTGATTTACTTAAATAGGGGAGTGCCCACTGTGTGCTAGGTAAATCTTAGAAAACACAAATTTCCTCTCCGCTTTGAGTGGAGTTGGAGAGAGGCTGCTATGGCCGGAATCTTCTCAAAAGGCTGCTGTGAAGCCTATTTATTTCCTGCTCCCTGGTGTCTCTCTACCGGAGAGCTCAAACACTTCAAAAACAACCTTCTCAGCAGTACTAACAACTTTTAACATGATGATTTCTAAATGGCACTAAAAGCAGGAAGGGGCTTCCCTGGTGGCACAGCGGTTAACAATTCGCCTGCCAATGCAGGAGACACGGGTTTGAGCCGTGTCTGGTCCGGGAAGATCCCACATGCCGCGGAGCCTGGTCCGGGAAGATCCCACATGCCGCGGAGCAACTAAGCCCGCGAGCCACAACTACTGAACCCGCGTGCCACAACTACTGAAGCCCGCGCACCTAGAGCCCGTGCTCCACAACAAGAGAAGCCACCACAATGAGAAGCCTGCACACCTCAACAAAAGAGTAGCCCCCGCTCGCCGCAACTAGAGAAAGCCCGCGCACAGCAATGAAGACCCAACGCAGCCAAAAATAAATAAATAATATAAATAAATAAATAAATAAATAAAAATAAAAGGAAGGATAAAAAAAGCTGAGAATGAGGAAACGGTGAGATCCAAAGCAACGAGAGTAGAAAGGAAGGCAAAAAATAAAAAAAATCACTATTTCAAATTTAAAAAAATATATATTGCTTACTTACATCATTCTCTCTGCCTCAAATGACCTCATTCCACAAGTCCAACTTGTATGGTCCCAGCCTTCCTTCAAAGCTCTGCTCCCAATGCATCTTCCCCAGAGAAACTTCCCTGATAAACTCCCCCCAAATCTCAAACTCTCCAGCATCCCTTGGAATTCTCCAGCACGCCTCCCACTTGTTTATGTACCTTAAGTGTGGTGTATGAGAGCCTATGGGCTCTGTCTTAACCCTTGGACTATCACCTTCTCAGAACCCCTATCAGGATTTTTCCTTCTTCCACATTCCCCATGGCACACTGTAACTGGCAAATGCTCTCCCTACACTGTTGCTTGGCCAAGGCCCTGCTTCAACGGAAGAGCTGCTGCTATCTTACAGTATCCTCAGCGACCTGCCATCACTTCTCATACCACCATTTACTCATTCATTCATTCAGCTATTCACTCAACAAAACTGATGCAGACTGTTCGTGTGCCAAGCAGTGTGCTGTAGGTTGTCTTATATCTCATTTGCAAATTTATTTAATCCTCAAACCAGCCTACTTAGATAGATATTATTAATATGTAACTGCCACACAATAACACAGGTGATTTCAGAACAGATGACGGAAAGTGTGGGCAACTGATGGGAAGGGGTAGACTGTCATACTCTGGAAAAGAGGTACCCATCTACCTGGGCTGCTGCTCTGATGCTAGGAAAATGAACATGACTTATGCTAGTCCCTTCTCGTCCCATGGCTGAAAATGTAGTCACCCGAGTTTTAAAAAAGTATCAACTGATACAATTTTATATCAAATGGACCAATGCATTAAATTTAAAAACAAACCACAGAAGAACTCAAAGCTTAAGTGAATATGTATACTGTTAAGGTTGGGAGGAACTTTCTATGAATAATACACAACAGGGGAAGGGAGACTGACCTGATCACATTCAAATAAACAAGCTTCAATGTGCTGAAAATCAGCCTGACATTAAAAGACAAAAAATCCAGGGAAAGTACTTAAAACATGTATGACTAAGGGTTACTACCCTTATTATGTTGAAGAGTTGTGAGCAAGGAGAAAGACAAACACCTCAACAGGAAGGTAGGCAAAGAACAAAAAAGGCAATTCACGGAAGAAATATACATGGGTAATAAGGAAATTAAAAGCATGTAGTCAATGATCAAAGAAATGCAAATTAACGCAACTCTGAGACACCACTTGTGGAGTATCAGATTGGCAAAGACTAAAAAGAATGGTAATGCCAGGCAGGCAAAGACAAGGGGAACAAACAGTCTCATAACTTGGGGGTGGGCGGGTAAACTGGAACAACCTTTCCAAGGACAACTTGGCACATGTGTCAAAAGCTGTTGACCTAGAAATCTGGCTTCTAAATTTTTATCTGAAGAACGTTAGTATGACATTATTTTTAATCTTGAAGAATTAGAAATAAGCTAAATGTCAAATAAGAGGATACTGGACAAATACTTGCATATTTGCACTGCTACCCTTAAAAGTAATTAGGTAAATCAATGTTAGTTGATTACAGAGAGATCAGATATTAAAGAACTTAAGAACAGCATATAGAATGAATTAACAATTTCAGCTATTTCTATCTTCCTATGAAAAAATAGCTCAAAGGATATAAAGTAAAATGTTAATAGTGATTATCTCTGAAGGGTGGTATTATGACTGATTTTTTAAAAAATATTTTCTAATTTTTCTACAATGCCCACAATTTTAGCTGCAAAAAAAAAAAAAAAAAAATCAAACAAGTTAAAAGGACTGATAATTTTTTTCTTCAAAAATGTCTTTAGGGCTTCCCTGGTGGCGCAGTGGTTGAGAGTCCGCCTGCCGATGCAGGGGACACGGGTTCGTTACCCGGTCCGGCAAGATCCCACATGCCACGGAGCAGCTGGGCCCGTGAGCCATGGCCGCTGAGCCTGCGCGTCCAGAGCCTGTGCTCCACAACGGGAGAGGCCACAGCAGTGAGAGGCCCGCGTACCGCAAAAAAAAAAAACCAACAAAAATGTCTTTAATTTTGATTTTCAAAAGACAAGAAATCTATAAAAGAACTTTGAAAAGCAAAATATAAATACAAGAATACAATCAATTATCCAGCAAATATTTCTTTGAGTACCAACTGTGTGTAAAGCCCTGAAGAAAGTACAATGAGGGGACTTCCCTGGTGGTGCAGTGGTTAAGATTCCATGCTCCCAGTGAAGGGGACCCGGGTTCGGTTCTTTGTCAGGGAACTAGATCCCACATGCATGCCGCAACTAAAGAGCCCATGAACTGCAACTAAGACCCAGCAAAACCAAATAAATAAATGTTAAAAATAAATAAAGTCTTAAAAAATAAATAAATAAAGTACAGTGAGAATCAACAAGGAACTACTGTATAACACAGGGAACTCTACTCAGTATTCTGTAATAACCTATATGGGAAAAGAATCTGAAAAAAAATGGATATGTGTATGTATATAACTGAATCACTTTGCTGTACACCTGAAACTAATACAACATTGTAAATCAACTATACTCCAATATAAAATAAAAATTAAATTAAGGGACTTCCCTGGTGGTCCACTGGGTAGGACTCTGAGCTCCCAGTGCAGGGGGCCCTGGTTCGATCCCGGGTCGGTAAACTAGATCCCACACGTATGCTGCAACTAAGAAGTCCGCATGCCACAACTAAAGATCCCGTGTGCCGCAACTAAGACCTGGTACAGCCTAAATAAATAAATAAATAGTAAACAGTAAAAAAAAAATTAAATTATAAAAAGAAAGTACAATGAGAAAATAAAACAAAAATTAGAATAAATCTCTACTCTCAGAGAAGGCTTAATGTTATAAAGATAGAATGACACCTAATCCAACACAACGTAATTATGGGAATCCAAGCAAAGTGCTCCTATTTGGGGGATAAGATAAATCTGGGAAGACTTTTTCAAGGCGGTGACAGTAAAGCTAAATTTTGAAGGATAAATAGGATTTCCATAGGCAGAGAAGAGAGAAGCATGAACAAAAGAGCAGCGTTTAACTCTGACTGTAGTTCTAGGAAAAGGTATGTGAGATGCTCTGCAGGGGATAGGTCTGTTAGGGTGGCGGGGACAGCAGAGGTCATGGAAGGATGGAGTGGAAGACGAGGCTGGACAGTCAGGATGGACGGAGCCAGACTGGAGAAGGCCCTGAGTGACACGCCAGGGTGTCAACTGCATTTTGTAGGCGACACGAAGCCAAATTCAGGTTTTGAAGAAGGGCTGGAAATCTGACCTATGTGACAGCTGAATGAAAAATGGACCCAAGAGTTACAGAAGAGATTAGATTATTCAGCCACAAAAAAAGGAATGAAGTACTGATACATGCTACAACTTGGATGAACCTTAAAAACATAATACTAAGTGGAAGAAACCAGTCACCAAAGTATATGCATGTGTGTGTGCATATGTATACACACGTATATTTCATAAATGGAAAATATGTATGTATATATGTATATGCATGTGTGTATGTATATATACACATGCATATATTACATGAAGTCCAGATTAGGGCAATCTATAGAGACAGAAGGTAGATTAGTAGCTGCCCAGGGTTGGGCTAGGAGGGTTGGGATGTGCCAGCTAAAAGGTATAGGGTCTCTTTTTGAGTGAAGAAAATGTTCTAAAATTGGCTGTCATGATGATTGCGCATATCTGTGAATATACTAAAAACTGAATGGTACACTTTATTTATTTATTTTTGGCCGCACTGGGTCTTAGTTGCGGCATGTGGGATCTTTCGTTACAGCGCAGGGGCTCAGTAGTTGCAGTGCTCGGGCTTAGTTGCCCCGCGGTATATGGGATTAGTTCCCCAACCAGGGATCAAACCCGTCTCCCCTGCACTGGAAGGCAGATTCTCAACCACTGGACCACCAGGGAAGTTCCTGAATGGTACACTTCAAATGAGTTAATTGTATGGTATGCGAATTAGGTCTCAATAAAACTGTTCCAAAAAAAAAAAAAAGAGGGAGGAGATCAGCCAGGTGGCTCTTGTAACAGGCCAAGTAAGACATTCAAAGGTTATGAATTAAATCAGTGGCAGTAGTCATGGGAAAGAGTGGAGGGTGATCAGAGACACTGCAGCGACGGAAGTAACCATGTGGGGAGTGAGGAAGAACAAGCGAAAAAAAAAAACAGCTCAGAAGTTTCCAATGTGAATGACTCAGAGAGGATGTGAGGGGAAGGCTGGATGGGAGACTATTATAAATTTGCTTTTTACATGAAAAAGCAAAAGTGAGTTTGAGCAGCTTGAGACCATTCCCGGAAGTAAGGGAACAGAGAGAGAGGTGCAGAGCTGGAGTCGACAGCCCTTCTCCTGCCAGTGGAGACTAAGAGTCTTTTGTGACTGGTGATGACAATTATTAATTATATTTAGCACTAATGACCAGTTTAAAGTGGTCCTAACTTATGCCTAGAAATATGCTTAGGAGAATTTAGCCAGAGAAAGGAGTTAAGATTGCGGCAAGCAAGGAAAACCAATTCTATAGCTGCACACAATATTCCAAGCATTGAAAAGAGCCGAGTATTTACTGCTCCAAGTAGGGATTTTTGTAAAAAGCAGTATTATCATTGCAGCTATAAATGTAATCGTTTATACAAAGACTGCTCAATAGCTGAACGGCAGTAGTTGCTCCTGTTACTAGAGGGCCTCACAAGAGCACAAATTTTGCTTGTTTATATCAAAGAAGGAAAGAACATGCAGTAGAAACCTCGGTTCATAAAAGCAGAGAGTTAAAAAAAAAATCATTTACACCAAAAAGATGACTAAGGAAAATAAGGTGCAACGAGCAAAGCAGATCACCTTCAAAAGCCCAATGGTCACAGTTCCCAGAATTTTTATCCCGAGGCTTGTCAAGTTAAGCCTCTGGAAAACAAAGGGGTTTTGCATGTCATGTCATAATGCCACCGGATATACACCATGACCATTCAGTCAGTCAGGATAAAAAGTTGAGGTCGCTGCAGGGAAGCTATTATGAAACAATGAAGCTCCCAGTCTCAGGAGAAAGGGTCCAAAAAAAGATCTTAACTGAAAGATAAATCTATTTGCACTACAGCAAGAGAGGCATCTGAGTCCCTCTGTGGAATTTTCCTATACTATGCAGCATCGGTGAGACCCTACAGGGAAGGGAGTCCAATTCCGGCTCCCCCTCTACTGAAGCCTCACTCCAGGGCAAGGACCAGTTCTTCTCATCTTTGTGTTCCTACCACCTAGCCCAGTGGGCACACAAGAAACGTTCATCCACTAAACAGATGAATAAATGAATTAAAGGGAAGATAGGAAGAATCCAGTAGGAACTTGGGAAGAATATTAAAGGGTCTTGTACTCCGGAGATCCTAGCCCGAAGTCCATGGGGATCCAAAAGAGATAAAATCTGCTGCTCTAATCTCGCCTATCGTCTTAGAGACGAGGGCACTGGTGCCTTGCCCAAGGTCACACAACCAGTGAGTGATAGGACAAGTTCTAGCTCCCAGTTAAGTAACCAAGTGACCATATCCATGTGGGACAGGAGACAGAAGAGCTCCAGCAATGAGACTCAAACATATGATATTGGAGGCTGTTAACTTGAAAGGAGGGGTGAAACTGACTGATAGTGGCCTAAGTCTACTGTCCCTGGCCATCAGGGAAGAGAAGGATCAGAGTTCTCGGTATCCAGCTAGGGCATGAGAAACAATCTTGGATTTTAGGTGTAGAGAGCAAGGAACATGACCATGCTCTCTCTGAATGATGCCAAACATAAAACAATAAAGATTTTAACAGCAGCTTAACATTTTATGAGGTGGTTACAATGTGCCAGGTCTCCTCCTAAACCATTAACAGGAATGATCTCATTTAATCCTCCCCATCTTTACAACAGCCCTCCAAGGTAGGTGTGATTAGCCCCATTTTATAGATGAGAAAATCAAGGCTTGGGGAGAGTAAGCACCTTGCCTAGAGTCATACAACTAGAAAGCAGCAGAACCATCTGCATCCGTCCCCTGGGGTCCACATTTACGGAGCAGCCATTTATGCCAGTGTTAGAACAAAGAGGTGCCTGCTTCCTCTAGGAAGCAAAGTCCCAAACCCAGATTCAGGAAAGCAGTCAGTGCTCAGCTCCCAAGATTTGCATTTTCTGAGGCTTGACCTGCCAGCCTTTGAATATTTCCATAAATCTTACAAAAGAAACACATAAAAACGGAATGACTTTCAAAGGTTTAGGTAATGTTCTAAGCTTAACTGGATGGTGACAATGTTTAGGTATGCTTCTTTAAGCTGTACAGATACATCATACACTTTCTTTTGCATGCATGATACACTTCATAAATTTAAATAAATTTTTTTTTTAAATAAACCCTGATGCATCCCTGAAGTGACAGCCACCAGAACATCGATGACTAGGGTCATGGCTCACCATGGCAGGGGTGAGTGCACTGGAAAAACTATTCTACTGCATGATTGAAGGACACAGGGAGCACCACTGCCCAGAAAGGTCGCCCCACCTCCTCAGCAAACCTCTGCTGAAATGCAAAGTTTAAAGCATTTCTACCAAATAAACACTCTTCACACTGTACACAGAGTGCACAGGTTAAGGGCACAGGGCTAAACATCTTCGGTTTTATCCCAGTTCTGCCACTTACCACACGGTCTCGGGCCTGTTACTTAAACCTCTTTGAGACTCAGTTTCCTTACCTGTAAAATGGGATGAATACCACCTTTCCTGTAGGGTTGCGTGAGGGTTATATGAGATTTTTTTTTTCCCCATGGAAAGCTCAGAGAAGCATTGTTATTATAATTTCTAACGCTATTCTTCACACATGCTCCCAAACTTATTCCAGTTCTCGGCCCCAGATCAGCCTGCCCTCCAAGTTGGGAAATGCATCCCCACGCTCTTCAGTCATCCTGAGCCTGAGGGCTTCTCACGGCTGAGCTGAGCAAGCCCACAGCCTCTGCCTCACTTTGGATGCTGTCGACA
This sequence comes from Phocoena phocoena, assembly GCF_963924675.1. Taxonomy (NCBI): domain Eukaryota; kingdom Metazoa; phylum Chordata; class Mammalia; order Artiodactyla; family Phocoenidae; genus Phocoena; species Phocoena phocoena. The sequence continues at coordinate 10,087,940 of NC_089226.1, forward strand.
GATGAGCCCCGACTTGCCTCTGATCTTTGTGCTCTGTTCTGATCTCTTCTTCCACCAGGCCCTCATCTGGTTTCTGTGGCTCAGTTCTTGCTTCTTCCCTGCCTGAGAGACCCACTAAACCCTCCTGACACCTCAGTGGCCTCCACCCTTCAAGGATCAGCCCACATCCCACCTCCTCCATTCAGCCCTTCTCCATTGACTTTTGCCCATTACTGCTCTTCCCCTGTCTCTGTTCTTGTACATCGTTGGTGCTTATAATTCATATCATTAAACGTGTTCATAAATTACCTTAGAATATTTCTCTAACTTTTCACAGGTATCAGTCTTCTCCCTTTTCATGGGCAAAGACCTGTCTTCCAACTGCTTTGTAACTGTAGTGGTTACGAGCACGGGCTCTGGAGTCAGACTGCCAGTTTGAACAATTCTGGGCTGTGTGATCTTGGGCCAATCACTAAACCTCTCGGTGCCTTAGTTACTAATTTGTAAAACCTACATAATAATAGTACAGAGCCCAAATAACTGCTATGAGTTAATATACAGAAAACATTTATAATATGTCATACAGTCAATTGTTATGAAGTACTAGCTATAATTATTACTATCTTTATCGTCATCACTATTACTATTAAGGTGCCTAGAACAAGACCGCTAGCTAGGAGGTGGCCAGTAAAAACATATCACTTTGTTGCACTTGAGAGGCATCTCTATTTGCCTAAACTAGGGGGCAGCAAACTTTGTGTAAAGGGCCAGACAACAATTATTTTATCTTTGGGGGCCAAAGCTCTCTGTCACAACTAGTCACCTCTGATGCCGTGGCATGAAAGCAGCCACACACAATGCGTAAACAAAACTTTATTCATGGATGCTGAAATCTGCATTTCATACAATTTTTACATGTCATGAAATATGACTCGATTTTTTTCCAACCATTTAAAAATGTAAAGAAAAAAAAATTCTTAGCTTGCCACCTGTATAAAAACAGGCGGCAAGCTGAACACAGCCCTCGGCTAAGCACGCTGACACCTGGACTAAGGTCACACAAGGTCCCCCCGATACCACAAATTAAGGCCCTTGTTCTCCAGGCGGTAAGAATACACTGCGGGATTTTAAGTAGGGGAGTGCGCCCACGCCCACACCTCCATAAAAGCAGCTGTGGTGGGCATTACTGGTGCTCAACAATACTTCTCTTCCTGCCATCAGAAGTCTACATCTCCCAGCTTTCTGGCTGTCAGGCAGGGCCACGTGACTAGTCCTGGCCAATGTGCTAAAAGGGCAGTGACAGTGTATTTGCTTCCAAGGAGAAGCATTTAAGAGGCATGCTCTCCTCCCCCTGTAATGATTGTGAAGGAGATGTCAGGAGATTCTACAGCCTGGATCACTGAGCTACCACACGGAGGATGGCATCCCTGGAGAGTTTTCCAGAGTCTCAGAGGGACCTGGAGTGGTCAGAAACTAACTTTCAATGAGTTAAGCTGTTGAGTTTGCGGGTGGGGGTCGTCATCACAGCATAAGCTAGCCTATCCAGTTTAATTCAACATCCTTCTGCAAATACAAACCAAATAACAGCGCGAAGGATAAGTAAACACAAAAACATCTAGCCAATACCTACGTTATCATACGCTTTCACCGGAACAACTCATTTAGGAGACCAATGCCCAGCCTTCCGGACAATTTAGCAAGAGGTCAGAAGCATTCTTCTCTTCCTCAAGTTCTGTCATGAGAAACCCTAAGTCATCTCCTCCAGCAGTAAACTGCAATGACAAGAAGTCTCGTAATAGCCAAGAAGCAGCGTTTCTAGCCAGCAGCAAAGAACCTGGAGTGCTCATCATCTCATTTGTTTGACAACATCTCTGCCATCCAGAAGCTTATATATGTTTTTTTTTTTTGCTCTACATGGGCCTCTCACTGTTGTGGCCTCTCCCGTTGTGGAACACAGGCTCCGGACGCGCAGGCTCAGCGGCCATGGCTCACGGGCCCAGCCGCTCCGCGGCATGTGGGATCTTCCCGGACCGGGGCACGAACCCGCGTCCCCTGCATCGGCAGGTGGACTCTCAACCACTGCGCCACCAGGGAAGCCCCCAGAAGCTTACATTTTAATAAGAGTAAATCTCTTTCCTCTTAGGTAATAATAATGATGACAACAACAAGAAAGCAAGGCAAATAATGTTTAGCATTGCTTATTTCAAGCCAGATGCAGTTTCCCAAAGGAGAAAAAAACCTGGGTAAGAGGTAGGAAAGGCCTATCCTTTTAAGAAATCTGCAGAGTCAGAAGATTTGGTCATTGCCCTAAGCTGTCCTGATACTCAAGGGATTTAAATGCTTAGGTGACCAGTACTCAGTGCCCTGGATTTACCAAACCATGGGAAATCGCCAATTCCCATCCCACCAAGTCATAAAGTAAATCTCACACTGTTAGCAAGAGGTGTGCCTGCTGGGGGATGATGGTAAATGAATATTGACTATTTTCCAATGAACGTTTATTTTTAGTGTCTCCTGCTGGCTAAAGAAGTGCACCAACGGCCCACATCACAAGGGACCCGCTCTGTCGGGACGGCGGCCTTTGTTTAGACCATTGCTGAAAGGAAAGCTGACAGACCCACTCATCTGCTACCCTACTTTCAAGACGGCTACCACCCAAGGCAAACGGAAGTTACCTAACACGGCCACATGGCAGGTCAAAAGGCGATGACAAAATTCAGACTCATGAGCTGGCTTTCCAGAATCTCGAGCCTTCACCCTAGCTCACCTTCTGGTAAACATGTGAAGAGCTAGGAAGCTTGGGGCTAAAGGGGTTGTGCAGAGGCCATGCCCAAGGTTTCCTCCTCCTCCAAAGTAAACCTCACAGAAAGGGCCTCAAAAGATAGATACACGTCCTGAGCTTAATGCTCCAGAAAGTCCAAACTCTTTCCTTACGTCTAGTTTAAATCCTCCCTGCTGCAACCCCACCGTTTCTTCTTTCTTGGGTCTAAACCAGAGCTGAAGAAGGAACAGCGCTCCATTCGTTAACAGATTTAAAGAGAAGTACGCTGGACCAGTGACCTCGTATCAGATAAAATATGGCTGGCCATCAACCTCCATGAAAGATGGAGGTGTGCAAAACGGACTCTTGTCCCAGTTACCCAGTAACAACGTAAGTGACTGGGTTCTCTCGCACGGCGTTCACATTCCTAAATAAACAGTGTGAAGTTGCACGACTGCTCACTCACCTGCTCCAACACAGAGACAGACTCGAAATTCCTCTCATCTGTGGACCAAGACCTGGCCACAGAAATGCTTCCCCCGCTATGTGTCTTTACTCTGTTTTTTTTTCACCAAATGAAATTCTTCCAGCACGGTGACTTTCCTGAAGGTCTGTCACAGCCCCCAACAGACGTGAGGACCAGGAACGTGAGGACAGAGAACCGAGACAGATGTCACGACAGGCTGTCAAGTCCTGTGGGGTCGAAACAGTCTGTACAGGGAGCAGCCCCACGGGACTGGAGGCTTCCTAGTGGCTGGGTTTCCGAAGCTCTACGGGAATTACGAACAGCTTTACATCACACACGCATACAAAAAAAAAATTAACCATGTAGAAGCTAAGGAGGCCTAGTGAAGTTTCCTTTAAAAAACTTACTTGGCTTCTAAACTACACGTGCCACGCTTCTGCTTGGACACAGCCCTGTCTGCATACGGACCTCCTTCCACGATCTCCTCCCCGCCGCCTTCACCTTGCTCACCAAGTTATCAGGAGATGGAATCACAGAAGCATCTTTTGGGAGAGCCTACAGCCCCTGATCCAGTGAGGGGGAGGCTGGATTGTGGGGGGAGGATTTCTCGCTCACAATCCAGCCACTTGTCAATCACAGACACGTATCTTGATCAGCTTCATCCAAAAGCATCCCCTGTGGTAACCTTGTAACTCCAAGAGGTGGGGTATTAATGTTGTACACAGTACAGCCTCCACTCACCTAACGCTGTCCAGGCTTCACACCCACCCCTCAAGTGCCAATTACTTCAAGAAGCTTCTCTGCCACCCAAGCGGAAACAAATTCCAACCTCCTCTGGATTTCTAGAGTGCTTGCTGTTCATTGCCCTAGCATTTACTGACTTGTTTTGTGGGGTGTGTGTGTGTGTGTGTGTGTGTGTGTGTGTGTGTGGTCGGGTCTCATTCTGCCCGGGAGGCTACCAGTCCCTAGAAGTGGGAGGCAATGTCCTTTACATTTTTTCACCCCCCACAATGCCTAAGCACAGGGCTGTGAAAACAATAATTACTTGGTCAACATTTGTAGTATGAAGGGATGGATGAATAATGAATTTATAGGGCTTCCCTGGTGGCGCAGTGGTTGAGAGTCCGCCTGCCAGTGCAGGGGACACGGGTTCGTGCCCCGGTCCGGGAAGATCCCACATGCCGCGGAGCGGCTGGGCCCGTGAGCCATGGCCGCTGAGCCTGCGCGTCCGGAGCCTGTGCTCCGCAACGGGAGAGGCCACAACAGTGAGAGGCCCGTGTACCGCAAAAAATTTTAAAAAATAATAATGAATTTATAGACCTTGACCCTGCCCTGCTCTCTGGAAAAGTGTAAGTCTAACCTTGTTGTTGCTGTGATAGCTGCAAAACTGAAATAACGGTCAAGTAATAAGAGTGTGCATCCTGGCCTTCCACTAACTAGTTGCAAGACTTTAGTCAAAACCCTTTATCACTCTGTAGGTCAGTTTTCCTAGCTCTAAAATGGAGACACCACTTGATGGAATTATAGTGAGGACTGGGATAACACATTTCCATACACTTTTAAAAGCCTAATTGGACTTCCCTGGTGGCACAGTGGTTAAGAATCTGTCAGCCAATGCAGGGCCACGGGTTCGAGCCCTGGTCCAGCAAAATCCCACATTGCCACGGAGCAGCTAAGCCTGTGAGCCACAACTACTGAGCCCTCGTGCCACAACTACTGAAGCCCTCGCACCTAGAGCCCGTGCTCCGCAACAAGAGAAGCCACTGCAACGAGAAGCCCGCACACGGCAACGGAGAGTAGCCCCCGTTCACCGCAACTAGAGAAAGCCTGCGCGCAGCAACGAAGACCCAACGCAGCCAAGGATAAAATATAAATAAATAAATTAATTTAAAAATAAATAAATAAAATAAAAAAATAAAAGCCTAATCAACTAACAACAAAAAAAGTAAGGCAAAGAGACAGCAAAAAACAAAACAGCCAATATGTACTAGACGTATATATTCACATGTATATACATATAATACAGACGAAAGTAAACAAGTGAATCACTGGAGAAAATTCCCTGCAAACCCAAAGCCAGATTCCTATCTGTACACCTTTAAGCAGGTTACTTAACCTCTCTGTCTGTTTCCTCGCTCTGTAAAGTGGGGACCTTAATCATAACACTGTAGGCACTACGTGACTTAATACATGTAAACGGTGCTCGACACATGGTAAGCACTCAAATGTTAGTTGCCATTATTATTGTTATTATCATTATTATTGTCAGCATTTTTTATATCACTAACACATAGTAGGCATTCTGGAAATGTTTCTAGAAATGATTCAAAGGTTAGAAAGTTAATTCATACCATCCACTTCCATACGCAGACAGTTTTATCCAGAACAAAACAGCCAATGTATTTGTCACCTTGTTTCTAGCAAGTCTCCCTGTTGGGAGAGTAGAGGGCACCCCGACATGGGATCCCACCAAAGGGAGCCGCATTTCCAGTCCAAACATCCACATCACAACTACAAGGTCTGGCCCCTGGGCCAAAATGGACTGATAAATCTGTACCTAATGACATGGTGAATCACGGGATCTGACAGTACCCAGGCAGACCACATACACAATTTCCCCATCCTGGTAGCATTTTACTTGGCTGAAAAGGACACGGTTACCCCAATTACAGTTCCCAGCCTAACACTGCTCTCCTGTTGAAATGCATCAAGAGGTGCTCAAGGCAGATTTGTAAAGGTAAACATCTGGGCATGTCCCTGAGGGATCAGTCCGGGCTGTGCAGAGAAGCACTCTGCGTTAAAGTGATGTCTCATCCTGCATGACAGCCAAGCACCCCTCAGCTCCAACCCGGGTGCGCTGACAGCAGGGGCGCAGAGGAAGGCTGAGTGACTTCTGATGATGAGGCAGTATCCCCACTCTCCCGGCAGCACCTGGGCTCTCCTTGGAGGCCTCATCCAAGTCACAGACCCAGCTCGGCTCTGCTGAGGAATAAAGGGGCAGCTTCGGATGCTGACCGGGCCTGCTAACAGCTTCCAACCCAGAAGGAACAGGAAAGCTGGACCCAAGAAAGCAAGGGCAGGGATGGCACCATAGTACCTCTGCCACCCTTTCTCAAACTCAGAGGGCGCTTCAGCGTAAGAGTCGATACAAGAGGCAGTGATACCAAATCCTAAGCAGCAGAAGCTACAGGCTGGGCGGTCACTGACGTGCACCACTGCTGGGGACCTCACAGGTATGAAGAGTTAAGGTTGCAGGAACTAAGCTCCTCCCCTTCCCTTCCACAAAGTATCTTTTCTGAAGCGCCTTTTCACTAAAGGACCCTCTTGCCTAAGGGAGGAGGGCTGGCGTAGACTGATTCTGTCAGGGTTTACCCTGGCGAACCCGGCTTCTGCAAAGCCAGAGGTGGCCGAGAGCCAGGCTAGGACTCCCTGCATTAGAGTGCTCACCCGGACTCTGACAAGCGCCCTCCAATCCGGAAAGGTGACCCAGCTACCACCCCGCCCACGACTGCCGGCGCAGGGAAGGCAGGACGCAGCCCTGCAGGGGGCGCTCTCTCGCTGTTGCCTCCTCCCACCCTCCCCTGCCTTCAAGGAGAGGAAGCTCCATCTCCAGCCCCAGGAGCCTTTCTCCTCCGTGCTGCGCACGCCGCCCTGCAGACAGTGGCAAAGTTTTCCAAGCGAAATCTCCAGTTGCTCAAGCAGATAAAAAGCCAATTCACCCACCCATCTGATTCAAAGGAGAAGAGGGAGAATACGGGTTTTACTTCTAAAACGGAAGGTAAAAATGTTCTGACGACTTCTGCGGCTACAATACAGATATCCCACACCCCAAGCAAGAGGAAGAGGGGCTTGCAAAGCCCCAAGGCGCGTCCATGTGGTGGGCAGGGGGGGCGGCCCGCTCTCCTTTGGACACCAGGCATGCTAGAGGTTGGAGCCTGGCCCCCCAGGACTCTCTCCTCACAGAGAAGCCTCTAAGAGGTCAGGGACTGCCCACCGGGGGGAGGGTGCCCAAAGCAGCAGGGTGAGGAGGGCCCCTCTGGATGTCTGTCGGGTCAAGAAAGTTCGCACCGCCAGCTTAATGCGGACATGCAGGACCTTGTGAAAGGTTTCTTTCTTTATCCAGTTCCCTCAGTGTTTGGCACCGCTCAGCCCCCTCAGAGTCGGAGCCTCATTTCAGCTGCAGTTTGATTCTCTCCACCGCGGCCCAACTTCCACAAAACCCCTCCCCCAGGAAGATGCTGGCAGAAAAAATACTGCAGCGGTGCAGAAGCTGGGGGGAGCCAGACAGGGCAACCCAACTTTGTAGAGTGTGTGGACCCCGCCTTAAACCCCTCGATACCCAAGCTAGGGAGAGGGGCCTATCTGAGGGAGACCTCTCTTGAGGATGCTGAGGTGCTGGGGGTCGCACAAGGGTGAAGAAAGACAGCGGCAGGGGAAGGTGCCTCATCCCTTCTCTACTCACCAGGACAGCTTGAATCCTTTCATTAGTACAGTCACGATAATCCACTGACCGTGTCCTTAGCATCCCGGGCACAGCTCCGGAGGACCCAGGACATATTTGAAAAGATGATGAAGTCCCAAAAGAACAGAATCCCATGTAATGTGACTTGAACCCAGAGAGAGAAAGAAAAAAGAGAGAGAGAGAGAGAGAGAGAGAGAGAGAGAGAGAGAGAGGGAGAGAAAGAGAGAGAGACGGGCAGCCCCAGCCAGAAGAAGTGCTCCGCCGCTTTCCCTCCTTCGCCGTTCCCAGCTGAAAGCTGGGCGAAGAGGCAAAGGACAGCTTCTGCAAACCCAGCCCGGGGCTGGAGCTGCCTGCCTGAGCGGTTGCTGCCACTGCCAGTTTCTGATGAGGATGGGTAACGCTGGCAAGGCTGCAAAACAAGCCCTGGAGTTGCCGTCAACAGGCGGGCTGGCCGGCCACCCTACCCTCACCTCACGCCGGCTCAGCGCAGCCTTGGTAAAGGAACCCAGGGAGAGCCCGGCAGGAAAGCAAAAACCTAGCAGAACCTGCACCTCTCCTCCCCCAGGCGGCAGCTCCCGCAGCTCCATATAACCTCCTAATCAATGCAGTACCCAGGCAAAGCGCCGCCAGCCACTTCCGCCCATTTAAAGACACAGCACATGTTTTGTCCCAGGATGGGACAGAAAGTCGGGGAGAGGGTGGGTGAGCAACGTGGGCGCTGGAGAAGGAAGAGGAGAGGGGCAGAAATATCTGAAGACGAGCACTTCCCTGGGCATCGCCAAAGGGTTAAAAATGCCCCACGCCTAGAGGCGGAGGGGAGCCTTGCCCCCAGGCCCTTTGCCAGCCCCGAATCTGAAGCTGTGCCGACCTGAGAGGCCGGATGCCTAGGTGTCCGGAGGCAGGCGAGCTGCGCGGGACCACCTTAAACAGAGTCCTGGCCCTTTTCCCCAGCGAGGCGGGGCGAGCTCGGGGCTGCGGCTGCGAGCTCCCCGGCAGTTCGCAGCCCACAAACACACAGTTCTCCTCCCTGCTGGAAAGGTCGCCTGCCGTGACTTCTGGGGCTCGTGGTGAGGCAGCAGCTTACGGTGGCCCAGCAGTGCCCCCAGTCACCCAGAGCCAGGGAACTCTTAAGCTGGCCACAAAGGCCTGGTGTAGGATTTAAACAACATTTTATCACCAATGCAGGGCGCCGCGAAGATTCAGACCAGGCACAGCACCGAGATTTTCAACATCAGCTCGGAACACGCAGTTCCCAGGAAAAGGGGAAACGGCTCTTCTTACAATCCTCCAAGCTGGGGCCCGGGAGTTCCAGCACCAGCAACTTCCCTGGCTAGGTCATTCCTTTTTGTCCTCCCCTAGATTACTATCTGGGTCAGTAATGCGGATGGGTGAGAATGAACAAAGAGGAGATTAATTATGACATGGCAACCTTCAACTCAACCATAATAAGCCTTTATACCCTGTAACTTGCCCCAAAGCAATCTAGATATTCATTTGTGTTGTATGCACACCATCTACACTTGACCCTCTAAGGCGATGCTCTTAAGAAAAACTGGAGTGCAGATCCCCGTTGGTAGCACTCATTGTACTTGTAATACTTATTATCTGCCTTCCTCCTTTTACATGGTCAGCTCCATGAAGGCAGGGGCCGTGTATGGGTTCAGCTCTATCTCCCTGGTGAGTAGGAGGGCTTGCACAGTAGGGGTCCGATGAGCAAGTGTTTAATTGAAGTGACCTCATTCAAACCTAACTGAAACACTGTAGTCTCTCTCTCTAGTGTCCAGATGGTTCTGCAGAAATACTCTTAAACGTATCCTTGGGTGATGGAATTTCCCTCCACCCATAGCCCCCATGCCAGACAACAATGGAGTACTTTCAAGACTTCTGAACACATCTGAATCATGTTTTTACAGCTCCTTGAGCCTGTACCCAGGCCATCGTGTCAGCCTAGGTATTGTAGGGATGGATGCAACAGATTCCAGAAGTGCATAGAGTTCTCCTTTACAACCTAGATAAGTCACTCGAAGGGCTTCCCCAGGACACGTGACCCGGCCCCTAGACTAACGTCACTTAGAGCACTCCAGGTAGATGAGAATATTCTCATTCTGCTCCGTCAACTGCTCTGATCACAAGTGTCACATAAAACCTGGACCAAAGCTTTCCAAGTATTACGTTAGAGACACATTATTGTAATGTTAAAATTCTTTAGCTTTTACCATTTATGTGGGGTTTTTTTTGTTTAAACTCTCCTTTGCTTCGCAGCTCTCAGTATGAATTTACTGAGGGCAAGCATTATCTCATTTAATCGTCACACACATAATGAAGCAGTTAACTATCGTTACTTTCCAGGTAATGCAGCAGAAAACTAGAGTGTAGTATCTTGATTTGTCTAACGCCAGACAACAAGCTGCAAGCTTGGGATTTGAATGCAGGCACATCCAACTCCAAAATCCGCTCTCAGTCATAATGTATGTTTATTGAAAAAACCTTCTCTATCAGACAAGCTGATCGTAAGTGCTAACATGCTCCCAGAACGAAAAGAATCCAAGTAACAGGTAAAAAAAAGGAGACTAAATCAAGGCAGCTCCCTTTTTCTCTTTCTGATGAGTTAGCTGGCTTGCGTGTCACTGTACATCTGTGATGTGACAAGCGCCCTGAGCCTCCTCATTTAATATATTTTCCTTGTTTTATCTTCTCATAGAGGACAGTCTGTTTTGTATGGTTTGAAAAGTTCCCTGATCAGTAAATTGTCTACATTACTCTGTATATGATCAGGCAGGTGCATTAGACTCTCCTGCTTCTGCCTCACTCTGCAGTCTGGCTGGCTGCTCCCTGACATCTGTATTTCAGGAAGGGCAATAATTAAAAAAAAAAAACTAAATTCAGAAGACTTCCATTCCTGGCAATATGGCAGACTAGATATCCTGATGGTCCTTCCTGTTAACAACAACTAAAAATGCGACATAAAATAAAATATTAACAAAGGGGGGGGGTAAGATTTTTTTTTTTTTTTTTTTTGCGGTACTCGGGCGTCTCACTGTTGTGGCCTCTCCCGTTGCGGAGCACAGGCTCCGGACGCGCAGGCTCAGCGGCCATGGCTCACGGTCCCAGCCGCTCCACGGCATGTGGGATCTTCCCGGACCAGGGCACGAACCCATGTCGCCTGCATCAGCAGGCAGACTCTCAACCACTGCGCCACCAGGGAAGCCCAAGGAATTCTTTTAAAATTTTTGATGAACTATCAAAACAGTATGGAATATTTAGAGGCACAAATGTAGTGAGGGCAGAAACCCAGAAAATCAAGGAACGCCTAGAGGATGCATTTTCTAGAAGGCATTTGCAGAAGCTGTGAAATTGGGCTTTGGTTTTTATGGCCTCACAAAGCACAGTGGACAAGAGACGACTTCTCCAAAAGCCCACTAATGTGAAAGGTGTAAAGAGAGATCTGGTAAAGCAGGCCCTGCTGGCCACACCCTCACCCTAAGGGTGAACTTGAAAGACACAGCATGGCGGAGGATATAAAAGGAAAACTGTCTGTCTTCAACCCTGACAGTGAGTGAATGAAGAAGGAAGGAAAAACCATCTCCCCTGGTAAGTCATGACTACAAACGGATCCTCACACAGATTGTTGTCTGAGGATTTCCTACGCAATTCACCAAAAACCATGTCTAGAAAGAAGACTGTAACCACAGTAAAATTAAGAACATCTGATCGTCAACATCGGTCACAGAAAAGACAAGATTTTTCTGGGAGAAGACATATGTGACGTGTGTAACTGGAAAAGGAGCTGTTCACAGAGTTTATCTTAAAAATTTTACAAATCAGTAAGAAAAAGTAACACAATTAGAAAAATAGACAAATGAACAAGCACTTTCAGAAGAGGAAATGATCAATAAATATATGAAAGGTGCTCAACTTCATTAGTACTTACGAAAATGCAAATTTAAACTTCAGTGAGATACCATCTCATACCCGTCTGATTGGCAAAAATTAAAAAGTCTAACAATATCAAGGTTGGAAGGGAACTAGTGCAGGTGTATATTGGTTTGATTCCCTAAGGAAACTATTTGGTGCTATGTAGTCAGGTTGAAGAAATGCATCCCCTCACACCTAACGGTTCTACCCCACTGACTGAAGAAACTCACATTAGAAATTTCACACGGGGGACTTCCCTGGTGGCGCAGTGGTTAAGAATCCGCCTGCCAAGGCAGGGGACGCGGGTTCGAGCCCTGGTCCGGGCATGCCATGGAGCAACTGAGCCCGTGAGCCACAACTACTGAAGCCCGCGTGCCTAGAGCCCATGCTCCGCAACAAGAGAAGCCACCGCAATGAGAAGCCCGCGCACTGCAAAGAAAAGTAGCCCCTGCTCGCCGCAACTAGAGAAAGCCCGCACGCAGCAACGAAGACCTAACACAGCCAAAAATAAAGAAATAAATTTATTAAAAAAGAAACTTCACACGGTACTGGATGTAATAACATGGTTTGCAGAAAACAACCAAAAAACTGGGGGGGAAAATTTCTATCAATAACAGAAAGGAAAAATACCTGTTGTATTTTCTTAATGTGGGGTGGTATATAACAAGAGCATACAGAAGATGTATAAATTACTGTCACATGCAACAAGGTGGATGCATCTCAGAAACAATGTTGAACGGAGGAAGCAAATCAATGAAGAATGCCTACAGTATGATTTTATATGTATTTTATGTGTGTATACAGCTAAAGAACACATAAAATAGATAGGTGATATTTTATATCCATACAGATACAGAATCTGTATAGATATTCTGTATCCTTAAAATGAAAAGTCAAGGGAATGACACACTCAGCATTCAGGGAGGCGGTCACGCCTGGAGCGGGCGTAAGACAATGTGGTCAGCAGGACAGGTAAAAGGTACACCTGTGTTCACCTGACACCAACCTTCTCCTACGGGTTTTTGTGAGCAGACCTGATGAAAGGGCAGGATGGTGGTGAGGGAAGGATTGACAATGACAATGTTTTGTGTCATCTGCATTTCAAAAATCTAAGTTCAAAAAATTGATCTTCCCAGCCTCACAAACATTCACAAGTTGCTTGTGTTTACAAGGTGTGGTTCACAGAAGGTTGGTTTGTAACACTCTAAGCTTCTTGCTACAACGGTTCCTTCCAAACGGGTTTGGAATGAAGGTTTGAAAAAGTTCCTTTCTGATTTTAGCTGCTTTGACTTCCTCCTGGCCCCCAGGAGCCTGAAGGTCTCACTCACCCTGGTGCTGTTCCTTTCTTAGTCCAACAAAACCACGATTGGCCTTTCTTGCCTCATCCGTGAGCAGGGGCCAGACGGTGAGAGAGGTCTTTCAGCCAGAGCACGCTGCCGGTGATGTGTAAGCAGACACCCAAGGCCCCCAGCCAGGGGACACCTAGCAGCTGGGAGCCCCCAGGAGGACTCAGCCCCCGTGACTCCCACCTCCCCACCAGCGGCTCTTCCCAGCACCAGACACCAGAAGCGCACGCCTCCGGAGTCATGACCTTGGGAAGTCACGGGGAGCGTATCTGGAGCAGAAAATAGATGGACAACGTGGTCCCTGAGGCTCGCCTTCTCTCTGGTTCTTTGGTATGTGCTGCCCTCCCTCTGCCCCTGCTCCTACGGAGAGGAGAGCCGCAGCGCCAGGGCAGAGCCGCATGCCTCTAGGAGCTGGCAAAACTGGGGCAGAGCAGTGCTGCAGTCACACGTTGGGGAATCAAAGCTCCAAGCTCAGGCAGGGGAGTCGACAGGCGCCGGGAGTGTTATATTTAAGGAGCGTTTTGGAGGTCAGGAAGCTAGCGAGAGGAGCAGCCTCCTGAACATTTCAACAACAAGCCGCCTCCTCGGGCTCCAGCCAGAATCCTCTTCCACGTTCCAACTACAGCCGATAGAGGCTGTGTGAGGGGACGGCAGATGGCCGGAGCTGCGCCCATCAGGTGCTCCCCACTACTTCCCTGTCCCCTCCTCCCCCCACCCACTCTCCTCTCCCCATCCTCTGCCACAATTAGTCACTGGCTCTGGGGTGACGGTGTGGGCCGCAGGCACTGGCCTTGCCTTCTGATCTGTTCACCTGCGCCTGCCCCACCCCTCCTGTGGCAGGACCTGCACACAGCCCGCCCTCCAGCCCCACCGGCCACTGCAGGGAGAGGCAGGGAGGGGCGGCACAGGCCACAGAGCCGCTGGGGTTGAGGGGCTTGTGGGGAAAGCAAGGCAGGCTCTGTTCATTTGAAGAATGCTTCCTTCTGCCTCTGTAACCCCACGGATTTGCTTAGGGTACTGGACAGACTTACCTCCCCCATCCTTCTTTGCCTCTCCCTCACAATCTGCTAATCCAGAAGGTTCCTTTGGGCAACCAACAGGACGGACAAGGTCCAAGCCAAGCTCCGGTAGGCTTCATCCTGCCCCCAGGTGCTTCACCGACAGGGTCGACTGGAGAGGGAGGCAGACAGGATGGAGGCAGCCAGGGCTTCCACCGGGTGTCTGTCTGTTCACTCGCGAGTTTAAGCTGGCCTCCCACACGTCGTGTCTGGGATTCTCACAAAAACCCGGTGAGGTGTTACTAAACCACACTGGACGGAAGAAGAAACTGAGGCCCCGGGAGGCCTAGTACTCAGCCGTGAGATAAGGTGGGAGTTGGTGAAAAGAGCGAGAAAGCTACAAAGCAATGCCCTATGCCCAGGAACCACAAAGCGCCCGCTGCCTCTAGCCCAGGCACCTCCCCCTCTCAGCCAGGCCAGGAGAACTGCCTCCCCTGCCCACTTGGTACAGATGCCAGCTGAGCTCTCCCTCCCTGCCTGCTGAAGCTCTGCTGGACATCCCTTCTCCACGGAGACCCCCTGGCTTGATGCGAGGAGACAGGAGTGTCCCGGGCCCCACTCTCTGCGACAGTGGAAATCCCACAGAGGACCCCCTCTCTCTACCCTACCCTTCCCTTCCCTTCCAAAATCACTGGCCGCTTCCCGAACGCCTCTGCCGGACTCAGGTCTCCTTCATTGGTGTGCCCTGGATCACGACTCCTCCTGCCAAAAGACAGAAGGGCGGCCTCCGGACACGAAGCCCTCCTGTCAGGAAAGACAGCACACCTCGGAGAAACACCCCCCAGGAGAGGGAAATGCGGCCTGGTTTCACTCCTCATTCTAATTACATTCGTAATACAAGAAAACATGTCTCCTGCCAGATGGAAGAAACAAGGCAGATTTCTAATTACGCCCCCTGCTCCTCCTGGTTTATTCTCTAGAGGAATTCGGGGTGACTGATGGTGTCAGGGACCCCAGAGGGTGTTTATAAACTCAGGTTTTCTCAGGAAGGGAGCACCCATATATCCACAGCCAGCTGCTTCCTGCTCTCCTCCCACCAAATGGAGATTTTTCTTTTCTCAACTAAGCTACATATGAGAATTACCATTAACAGACAGCTGAATCGAGTGTTAACTCATGTTCACAGTGAAAGTCTCCAGACCAAGGACAAGACCAGAATCTGCTGTTGGCAGAGAAGCCGTTTGCCGATAGGACAAGCCTAGAAAAGCCGCATTCTTAACTGACAGGGGCCTGACACCAGTCCCAGAGCTGCACTCTGTGGTCTAGCACAAGGATTCTGAAACTAGACTTGAGTTCAAATCCGTACTGAACAAGCTGTGTGACCTTGAGCGACTTACTTCATTTCTCTACGCCTCGGCTCTATCTGTAAAAAGGTGATGACAACGATCCATGAAGCTGTTAAGAGTCAATGACACAACACATGACGTAGTATTGAGTAAGGGCTCAACACCTTTTCACCCTTATTATGATTATTCCCAACCAGTGTCCACAGACCACCACTACCCACTGCAAGAACCAGAGGCTCCGTTTCTATGCTTCCTGGTCTACTTTTTCTCCTTTACCTAAACAAAGTTTCTCATTCTTCCTTTTTTGTTGGGGATATTTTTGTATTTTTATTTTGTGATACTTCTGTCAGGTCAGTCAGATATTTATTTATTTATTCAACAATAACTATACTTATCGAGTACCTAACGTGTTCATGGCCTAGACAAACCAAGATGCTATTTCAATGATCCATCCAATATCGTCCTTGATCTCTAGAAGCTTATAATCTAATAAGGAACACAAGGCACGGGCATTAAGTAGTTAAATAATTAAATAATTCTAACATAAAGTTTAAAGCAATAAGTTTCAAAAGAGAGACACAGCTAATCAGAAGGGCAGAGTACTTCTGTTTTCCAAAATGAAGATGGGTTTGTAATCATTATGCCAGTTTTTCAATCAACTAATGAGTAATGGTGAATGTTGTCAGCTAACCTATATTAAATCTGTGATCATCATTTCTCGATTAGTATGGTCTTAAAAGAGTTAGCCAGAAAAAGGATCCAATATTTGTCATCATCCTTTAAGGAGACCAGAACTTCCTATTTGCATGACAGGTGTCCAGAAATAGTGCCTTTGGAACATACTGCTACAATCACTGCCAATAAACACAGGTTTATGTGGATGGAGTAGGCTGTATCTAATGGGGTGGATTTTGAAGTTTCATTTCCTCCATCAGGATATTTTCTCATCAGCACCATTAAGCTGCAAACGAAATGCTCAGAGATGTTTCAGGCCCCCATACCCACGATATTCTCTTAATATCACAACAGACATGAGACTGGCATAATCATGAGTAAATGTTAAGAGTCCAGGTTCCAGAGCTACTCGGTAAATGCACCTGTGTCCTTCCATACTCAGCCACTGGCTACCGCTGCTGCTTCAGGGGCATCCAAGTGCTGACGTGTACCATGATGAAGTTTTTACGTGGATCCACAGACAAGTGAGGAAAAATAAGGGCAACGTGGTAAGTTTCTAAAAGCTAAAGTACTGAACCTTTAATTTTTGATAATTCATCCTTTTAAATTTTGTGTTCTCTAAATACAGACAATGGTGGTGGTAGTTTTATATTTTAGTTCAGTTTAGTTCTGTTGTTACCCTTTATAGGTGCCATAAATATCTGGCAATTCTGTGTCAGTCCACCAACATTTTTCAATTTCTCTACAAAATCCACGAGTTCAGACTCTCCTATGAAGAAGGCCTTCTCAGTTCCAAGATCTCACATTCTACTATAAGGAGAGCCTCCGCCTCTTAACTGCTGTGATGGGAGATCTGAAAAGTTTCTCCTGTCAACTCCCTAGTCCTTGGGTGGCCATCTAGGTCACAGAGGTTCCTAATCTAGTCTTTCTTTTTTTTTTTTTTTTTTTTTTTACTTGAGATATAATTGACATATAACATTACAGTGATTTCGGGAGTACAGCATAATGATTCCATATATGTATATACTGCAAAATGATCACCAAAATAAGTCTAGTTAACATCCATCCCCACATGACTACAATTTTTTTCTTAGAATGACCTAATCTAGTCTTGACTGTTTGAACAATGCCTTGGAGATTAGACTGTGCCTCCCAAATATATATGTGAACAACTCTGGCCACTCCCCTGACCTCAGATACAGATTCGCGATTGCTCCTGAACACCTTCACCTCGATGTCTCATGGGCACCCCAGAGCCAGCACGAATAAATGAAACTCCGCATTGTCCCTCTACCTCTCCTTCTGACCCTGACCTCCCGTGCTTATCCCAATAGATGGCACCACCAACTATGAAGCCACCCAGTCAGACAGCTGGAATTCATCCTACATGCTTCCTCTGCCACCTCCCATTTAATTAGGTACAAAGGCATGTCAACTCTAGCTCCCTAATTATGACTAGCGTTTGTCTCCTGCTATCCGTTATTACCCGCCCTTCAATCCTCATCTTTAGGTTTGCAGTTGTACTTACCCTCTCCTACTTGTTCATTCACCAAATATTTATCGAGCATCTATCATACACCAAGTAATACGCCAGGTGCTAGGGGTTTTGTGGCTTACAAAGCAGAAATGCACAATCCCTGCCCTTAAAAAGCTTATAGTCTAGTGGGGGGAAGACAAACGTGAAAAATAAAGTGTCAGAGATGGCGCAAAATGAGGAAAATCTTAACAATCTGTCTACCTTGCAGTCTTGTAGTCAAAAGCAAACCTGAGGATATCCTGAAGTCCTTCAATTGTTCCCAGTATCTACATGGATGAGGCTGTCACAGGGTGTCAACTCCCGCTTCCTTCTCCAGTTTCACCATCTGCCTCCCATCTTCCACACGCGACCTGCGCTCCAATCAGGCCCAAGTACTTGCAGTGACCTGGGCTTTGCCACATGCGTGCTGTCTCCCTCTCCTGCCTCACTAGTGTCCAGTGAACACCTATGATGTGCAGGCATTTTACCTAAGTTATCTCATTTAACCCTCACAACAGTCCTATAGAGTGGATGGTATCACTCTCATTTACCAAGGAAGAAACTGAGACTAGGAAAAGCCAGGATAACTCGCTCAGGTTCACTGAGCCAGAAAGCGGCAGTGCCAGCATTTGAACCCAGACATGCCCAGCTCCAAATCATAACTAGATCACCTCTCTTGCCTCGTCCACCCGATAAACTCCCACCCATGCTTCAAATCAAATGTCACTTCCTTAGAAAGCCCTTATGCCTGCCCAGGTAACATCAAATAGTTCTTTTGTGCTTCCCTGGTGACTCGAACTTCTATCACAACCCTCATTACCTTTGTGCCATCATAATTTGTTTACTCATCTGTCTTCCCCAAGAACCCATGAGCAGCTAACTGCTCACAGGGATTGTGTGTTATTCATTGAAAACCTCCACACTGAATCTCTGCTGGCGTGTAAGCGGCATTTAATAAACATTTGTTGAGTGAATGGATTAATGAGTGCTTACCGACCTCTCTTCTCAAGGCTGAAAAAGAAACTCTCAGGACACAATTTATCATCTACTTATCTTAACACAGTCATGTCAGGACATCAGATGGCCCCAGTCTGAAACTGCAACCTTAAAAAAAAAAAAAAAAAAAGAGTAGCTCCACAGCAATGCAATAATCCAGACTCCAGGAGGTGAAGTCACACTTCCAAAAGCTCTCCTCCAGGAACTGAACGCAGTCTAAATAGGCAGGGCTGTCATCAAGAGTGGCCACACCTCCAACCGAAACTACTTCATTTGGGGGTAACTGAACCCAATACACTGGGGGCTAAAGGGATCCAGGCAATAGGACCTCAGGTATTACAGGAGAAAGATAAGGTAAGGGGGATGCTTTTACATGTATTTAGACTTTTAAAAATGATATCCACATCATCTTAAATCTGTTACCAGTGAGTCACATTATGAATTTTTACTCCACGGTTCGTGCTCATGCATGGCATTCTCCAATGTCACTGTGTCAACCTCAATGTATAGGTTTTCTTTGTACCTGGGTTGCAAAATGCAAACAGGCTCTTTATGGGAGCATCTTGATCAGTTAAAGAGTCTTAAACTTTTTGGAGTCATAAGCCCTCTGGAGATCTGATGAGAGCCATGGATACTCTTCCCAGAAAAATACAGAGATACAAAATTCTGCCTACAAGTGGTAGAGGCTCATGGACCCTCTCCTAAAGTCCATCCCAGGACCTTAATGGTTCACAGGCCCAGACTGAAAACACCTGAACTAAACTCCCTCCAAAAGGTTTGGGCTAGAGAAGGTTAAAGAAAACGAATCCCAGTGCCAGTGTTAAACGTCGTCTGTTTCTGTGACCCATCAGATTCACTCCTGTGGTCAAGGTCCTGATCGCAAATGCTGGCCTCAGGAATGGTCCAGCTCCAAGGTCTGATTCTTTGCCCGATTAGATAATCTGCAATCTGGGCGAAGGGATGGCAAGAGCCTGAGAAAAATGAAGCTGACTCGGTTTCTACCTCCATGTGCAAATGGAAACATAAACGCACATCTCCAAACTAACTGCAGAGTAACTCCCTGATGCCCCCAAAGCACACCTTTCCCAGAGCGCTCACCACCACCACCCCTGGAGGGCCAGCTGCTTGATCCCAAACCACTTACAACTTTAAGAGCTAGTGGACTAGCAGGTTTGTAAGCCTGGCAAGAGATGACACTTGACATCACGGAGAGAAGATGCGTTACAGCCAGACAGCAAACTGCTTGGAGCAAACTGTTTTGGATCCAAACACAGCTGCAGATGCCTTGCTCCCATGGCTGCCACTGCACACGGCCAAGGGGGGTACAGCACCTTGACCAGCCATGCTCAATGTGGCTACTCAAATGTTTGTGGAAGGAGGTAAAGAGAGAGGAAGGGCGGGGGGACTGAAGAGTGATGTGGTCCAGGAATCCAGGGAGGCCTGTTCTCATTTAGTTTTGCTCTCCCTAGCTCCTTTCTGCAAGGAAAAGGAAGTATTCGACAGACCTAAGCTGGTTAAAACAACACATGCATGTAATTCTCACCACTATACAGACTAGGCAATGAAAGCCCAGAGAGGTTAAGTAACTTGGATCAGATCACACAGCATGTGGGAGTGGGAGAAAGGGGCTGAGAATCCAGTTCTGCGATTCCCATAGACGTGTCCTAACCACTTTAACACATTATTGCCCACAGCACGGTTGCTGTTTGGACCTCCTACCTCATTCTCTCTTTCATACACACATGGGGTACTCAACCGGCTCCAGAAGTCTGAGCCTCGTCCAGTCTTCCATCCTGGAGAGAAAGGAGACCCTGCCATCTGGCCAGAGAGGAAGGCCCCCCAAACCCAGCACTGAGATATTGTGGAAGGACCACAGGTCTCTCTCCCTGTACACAGGGACTGCGGCTTACAAACTCAGCCTCCTTGGCTCCCCCATCGACTCTCAATGGCTCTAGCTCCTTGTTTGGAAGAATGCACAGAAAAACAAATTTCAACTTGCAAGCAGGAGTCAGGAGACATCAGAAACCTATCTCAGGGACGCCCTCTAGCGTGCATACAGGGTGCGTGCTACACAGCACCCGGGCACCGTTCCCTAGAGGTGCCCAGACCCGCACTTCCATTGGGGCTTCAGATGAGCGGTGGGAGGGGACAGCT
Organism: Phocoena phocoena; assembly: GCF_963924675.1. Taxonomy (NCBI): domain Eukaryota; kingdom Metazoa; phylum Chordata; class Mammalia; order Artiodactyla; family Phocoenidae; genus Phocoena; species Phocoena phocoena. The sequence goes on from NC_089226.1 coordinate 10,108,554, forward strand.
GCCGCATCTGCCACTCAGAGCCAAATCCCAAGGCCACCTCACCAATCCCAAGGCCACCATCTGCTGCAGGATGAGAGGCAGTCTCTGCTCTCAAGACTGTCCAGCCCACACCGACCCCACCCATTCCTTACACAGCAGGCAGAGGGAAAAGAAGCAAACAGAGGGTGAAAGTGTGGAGATGGCACAGATGGGTTAAGAGAGCACTGCAGCGTGGGGAAGAGGCAGAGGAAGAAGACAGAGAGGATAAGGGAGGGGGCGGCTGAAAAGAGACACGGTAAAGATAAAGGAAAACCAAGGCAAAGCTATCGAGAAAGACAGACACACGGGTCAGCCCAGACAAAGCTACAGGTCACCGCCCCCGCCTACCAGGCTTCCAGGCACACAGAGGTGAGGAGTGTGCCTAGGAGGGCCCGGCCTTCCTCCCCTCCCCTGAGGTCCTCATTCTCGCACCATTTCCCTCCACTCTGACACAGCCCCTGGATGCTCCGGACTGGTGGGCTGAGGGAGAGGAGGGGAGAGAAAAGTGAACCAAAGGCAGAACTTGCCAAGCGAAGCCACTTACGCACAGTGAGGCCGGCAGCATTTCCATCCTACCTTTGCTGTCGCCATATCAGCCGGCTCCATGATCTCGGCTTGGCCTAAGGAGCAGCGGTACCATCCGGAGAGAAAAGGCAGAGTCACAAAGGTCCACCCGGAAAGAACCAACCACCCCTCTGGAAGATCGGGGGAAATGAGAGACCTATTTCTAAGCTTTGGCCCCAGGACCTCCTCTGCTGGGGGGGAGAGCAAAGGGCCTCGGGGTCCCCAGCAAGTCAGGGGCCTGCTTGTGTTCCCACAGATGCCCACATCAGGCTGAGTCAGGGGGCATCTCCCCTTGCCTGGTACTTCTTCCCAGGAGGCAAGTGCGGGTCTTGCCAGGGCTCCCCCTGCTGGGGGAGAGCGCACAGAGGTGGAGGCCCTGCCCTCCCATCACCGGGTCAGACTGGTACCCACGGGTCAGAGAGAGGGGAGCTTGTGGGAAGAGGCCGGCTGGCGGGTGCTGAGCAAGTGCTGGGGGTGGGGGCGGGAGGGGAGGAGGCTAGGGGTCGGTGCGGAGGCGGGTGTGAGAACCTCAAGAAGAAGGTACAGGCACTCAGATGGAAGCAGAAGGCGCTGTGCAAGGAGGTGCCGGAGCCACAAAGCCAGAGCCCACCAGGCGAGGCCGAGGACGAAGAGGGAGAGGAATGCGCCCGGTGAAGCCACTCACCTTGCAATAACATTCAGACTGACTGAGGCCTACACAGGAGCCAGAGCGGGCAGTTCACACCCCCCCACTCCACTCCCAGAGACTCACAGCCTCTGTCTAAAGGTACATGAGAGCAGCCGGCAGCCCGGCTGGATCTGCAGAGGCCCCTGGCTCTCTCGGAGCAGCCTGATTGGAGGACCAGGATGACTTCATCCGGCCCCATTCATCACTCTAGGTTTCCTGCCCAGCGGGGACAGGCCGCTCTGCGGCAGTGACTACCGCTTCCTCTGTGGCCCATTTAACTCGGGCGGCCTGGGATAGGCTGTGGCAGTCGGGGGCGGCCAGGGAGAGGGGTCAGAGTATGTCGGGCCCTAGAAGAAGGCGGGAACAGTCTGCTCACATTTCTAGGGAAGTGCAGAACCTCTACTTAAAGCACAGCGCATACATCCATTCCTCCGTGAGTCTGCCGGTGCCAGCACCAGCAAGAACGCAGAAGAGCCACTCCCCTCCTTGAAACCAGCAAGGAGACCAGGTTGTGTGCTCTGGTGGAGCACCGGTCTTCCCGTCAAAGAGTTCAATCAGACACATTCGAATCTTCAGATATTTCTCCCAGTCACTGAGAACCACCTATGGACAAGCAGGTCGATATCCTCGGGCATCCCTAAGTACCTCCTTCCATCAGTTCTCCCTGTCAGCTCTCCTAACGTGCTGACCTGCGCTTGCTGTTAAGGACATGCATTCCTTCAAGCCCATGATTTCAGACCCACAAAAGGTTGCAGGTGGATGAGACCTTAAAGCTTCGGCTCCTTTTTACAGAGAAGGAAACCAAGGCCCAGCAAAAAGCAAAAGGGTCAAAGAAAGGTCTCCCAGCACTTGTTCCCCAATTCCACAGAGATTTTCCCTCAGAGATGGTGAGCTCCTGAGAGAAATGATGCCCTCATTTCCCCCTTACCTTCTGATCCCCACAGCTCCCAGTGCACAGAAAACCCAGCAAAGCAAGGGTTAAAGGGAGAGATTCAAATATAAGGGAATGAAAAAAGACGGCAGTGACCATGAGGTCTCATCCACTACCACCTGCACTGGCCCTCATTCTTTCTATTACCTGCTTCTGTTCAAGCCTGACTTCATCACCACGAATCCATGCAGTCAGGTAACCAACACACCAAGGAAAGAGTTTTCCAAAAGAATGACGACATCAACAATTCTACCAGTTTATTTTACCAGCGTCCTAGGGTCTGGCAGGAACAATAATATTAGCAACTCCCATCGGTACGGGGCTCCATGATTTACATGTTTTCAAATCCATTACCTCATTTGATACTCACAGGCATCCACTGAGGTAAGTATTGTCTCCCCCATTTCACAGATAATGAAACTGAGATTCAGAGACTTGAAGGGACTTGCCCAAAGGTCACATAGCCAGCACAGCAGAGCTGGGACTCAAACCCATGTTCACTGACTCCAAATCCCCTTCAACTAAATGTCATACTATCAAATTTCCCACCCCTCAACCTGCCCCCAACTCCAGCTCCCCATGACTATAGACTAAAAGAACATAAAACCTCAATGAATTTACAATTTCCCTTTGGCACCCCCTTTTTGTGGAAGATGGCAAATTAGAAAATACACTATCAAACACTAGGAAAAAAAAAAATCTTAGGCCTGCCTAGAGGTTACTGTATACATTTAGCAAATCTCCCGTGTCTGATGGAAACTGCTTTTAAAAAGAATCACCAGGGCTTCCCTGGTGGTGCAGTGGTTGAGAGCCCGCCTGCCGATGCAGGGGGCACGGGTTCGTGCCCCGGTCCGGGAAGATCCCACATGCCGCGGAGCGGCTGGGCCCGTGAGCCATGGCCCCTGAGCCTGCGCGTCTGGAGCCTGTGCTCCGCAACGGGAGAGGCCACAACAGTGAGAGGCCCGTGTACCGCAAAAAAAAAAAAAAAAAAAAAAAAAAAGAATCACCAAAGATTCATTCATGATTGCTTTACTTAAGCAGGAAAGTGGACCAAGACACCTGACCAAATTGGTCAACCATCAGGATTGAAATTAAGGAGGAAAAAAAGATGTGTATCCTGGTTCCTGGAGGTACATTATTTTCCAGCCATCATAAACACCGAAGGTATCACTTCTGCCTTCCCTTTCCCATCTTAACTCTATCAGCCAAGGGCTGCCAAGTTCCATAAACCTAGATGAAAAAGGACGAGGATGAGAGTAACAGGAAATCATTTAGGCCCATGGATTGTTTTTCATTAACTTATTGCCTGGTTTCTATAAGCCCTAAACAGTGGTCACAGATACAGTCAACCTGAAGTGGGTAAGAGGCTTTGCTAGTACCGCAGTGGCCATATTCCACCATACGCCCACAACAATAACAAAGGTGTAGGGCCGTGCCAGACCCGCACATGTCAGCTCTGCTCAGAGGCCTGGAATGTGCCTTCTGGCTATCGCTGTGGCCTTCAGTCCTCTCTGTTCCTGGGCTGACAGTCAAATGTACAAACAGATGGAGAGCAGAAGGCTAGTACCCACGAATGAGGATGTTCTGTTTCATCAGATTCACACAGAAATCAGACCCACGTTAACGGGACTCCACCCAGTCTCCCAAATAACCACACACATTCACATACTCAGTTCTTAAAGTCATCCAGCTGTCACACAGCCCTGGATGGTGAATGCGGAGGACGGCATTGAGAAGACCTGCTCCGCCAGAAGCATCCATGTCTATTTTACAAAGCAATTCATATGTCCTGAACGCAAAGCAGCACAAAGAGTGCTATTAGCCATAGAACAGACAGCCTAGAAGATGGGGCAGGGTGGGAGGTGGGGGACAGTGCTAGGCTTTAATGAGAAGAAGAGGACTATGTCCCAGAGTCCAAAGACAACTCCAGGAAGAAAGACGGAAAAGAGAACGACACTGAAGGGAAAAAGGAAAGAAAAGCTAATAAAGGGTATCTAAGTAGCCATCAAATCTGCACCTCTGCTGCTTCCCAGCAAGAAACTGATCTAGATGATTCCTCATAGGATAAATCACTCCTCTATTCCATGCATTTGCCTTCTGAACTAGAGACCAGAAGCTCTCTCTTCTACAGCTGCTATAATCTCCTTCCATTTTGCCTAACATTTAGTGAAAAGACAGACAGACAGACAGGCAGGCAGGCAGAGAAAGGGTGGGGGGGTGGGGGGAGCCCCTTTATAACGTCATCATACCATTTTCTCTCCAGGGCAATTATTCGTACTAATTACTTTACCCTACGTATTACATTCTAACTCCTTAATCGCTGTACTTAGGTATAAAGTTAAGAAAGTGGGGGGAAAAAAACAACCCAGATGCTTGAAAAGGGGCTAGAGTGACTATGGGCTGGGGCCACTCAAGCTGTGGTGGGGAGTCCGGGCACCCAGTTCCCGGAGGAGCGCTCAGAGGCTGACGCTGCACCTTTAGGAAGCCCTTCCTCTGGCAGCTGTGGGTGGGAAGCGCTGCCAGGAAAGCGGGCAAGGCTGTTTCAAAGCCTGGTGGGATCAGCCTTGCCTGCTATGCTGTGGCGTGTGCGGCTCTTCGAGTGAGGGGCAGTGGGATGGCCTCATCTGCACTGCTTATAAAACGGGCGGCCCGATCACTCTGCCCGTCCTGAGACCACCAACACAGGTCGGGTGTCTTTTTGCCAAAAAGGTGAAATCCCTTGTCTCTAGAGTCTGACTGATGCCTGTAAACTGAAAAGACAGAGATGAAGCAGGGAGAGTCTCCCAGCACGACAGACCTTGAGAGGTCACTTGATGTCTTCTCTCCCCAAACACAGAAAACGGCAGTTTCTTTTGAGAGAAGAGACAGAAAAAGAAAGAGGGAGGCAGGGTGAAAGTGAACAGGGGCAGAGTGTGTGAGTTACCATGATCCTGCCGTGTGACTGTGCGAGTTTGAGGGGTTGGAAGGTGCCGTCTCCTCTCTCGTGCTTGTTGACCATCAACCCTTCAGAGGCAGTTGATCCTGATGGAGAGCCTGCCTCTCAAGTCATCCTGCTTAGGTCTGAATTCTGACTCAACTACCCACCGCCTGTGTAACCTTGGGCATGTTACTTGGCCTCTCTGTGCCCCCATTTCCTCATCTGTAAGACAGGGGATGCTATTCCTCAGCTCATTGGCACCTATGAGAATTAAATGTGATAACATACGGAAAGGGCTTAGAATTGTGTCTGGCACACAGTAAATACTACTTAAACATTGAGCTTTTTTTTTTTTTTTTTAATTCAGTGGTTCACCTCCTGTCTTCCGTCATCCATGTGACCTCTCGCCCGCAGAGCATGAAATTTTAAGACCCTGTTGATGACGGTAGAGGTAGACTGGACAGAAAACAAACCCACTTGCTTTTTTCAGGTGAATAAAGGCGTTAGAACCAGCGGGGTGAGAGCGTCATTATAACAAGGAAAAGGCAGAAAAGAAATCAGGGAAAGACCAAGGGGAGACACTTCCAGGTAATGCTGAAGGGTAGTGGACACTGTGGGGGCATGTAGGGGAGTTTTGGGGGGAAAAGCCATCAAAGAACAAGGAAAGAGTCCAAATGAAAATAAGAAGGGAAAGAAAGATGCACAAAGAAAATCAGGAAACTGATCGAGTTGGAAGTGGGAGGAGAAAGGAGACCAGGCAACTACAAACTCAAAGTGGAAATTTCCATGACGGCGTTTGACCGAAGCATCTGAGAGGAGCTGTGGCTGGAGAGAAACAGCCACACACAAGGGAAACTAGGGAGACGGCAGCTAACCCTGCAAGGTTCAAGGCTGACTTGGTCTCACACAGCTGAACTGCTCTCTGGTGATGTCAGGTGTGGGAGGGCTGGGGTGGAGGAGCTTCTGACGAGTCAGGGCAAGGAGGGAAGGAGATTCAGGTTCTAGGAGGAAAGGAAACAGCCAGGGGCCAGTCACCTCCGGGAATGCACCCTCTGCTGGCCGGAAGGGACAGTGTCAGGCCGCCCGCCTCCCCCATTGGCGCCCCTAGGGAAGCCCACAGCTCAGGCCAGACTTGGAGGTCTCTGCCTCGGTTCACACTGTAGCTTCTCGGGAAACCCACCTCCCTCAGCCGCTAGCACTTCCTGGGACCTCGCAAGCAACAGGAATATCAGTGATAGCGCCTGGACATCATCCTCTAGAACTGGACAGGGCAGTGTTGCACAGTGCTTAAAACCCAGAGTCAAATTACCTGGGTTCCAATTCCAGCCCATCATTTAGTAGCTGTGCGCTCTCATGCAAGTTACGACACCTCTCTAAGCCTCAGTTTTCTTGTCTATAAAATGGAGGCAATAGTTACACTACTAGATAGGAAAATGGGGAAATTTAAACAAGAGCACAGTGACTGACACATAATAGGCACATTCAACAAATGTTAACTAAAATAATGTCGCCTTTATGATTACTATCTGAAGGGTACTCGGGGGGCTGGGAACAATGGGAACTCTCCGAGTTCCCCCAAACCTCCGAGCCATCTGCACTTGGCGCCAATGCAAAGCTGGCACTGGTCTGGTTACACAACTCCTGCCCTGACCAGCCCCCCCTCCCTCCCCCCACCCTCCCCAGTCACACCACCTCCAGCCAGCAGCTGGTCCCTGAACTAGACTTCCACATGACAGATTTGTGCAAGGGCTTCAAAAATGGAAAGGCTCATAAATGCCTCAGGTGGATAATCCTCCCACTCCCTGCCCTGGAGATTGCTCCTGTGTCTGCAGCAATTTCCACAGAAGACCTACAGCCGGGGCGGCAGAGGGGGTCAGGGCGAGGACAGATGAGAAGCCACAGGATTCACTGAGCGGGGGGTCAGCAGGGAGCGGAGCGCGGAGAGAGCCAATCACACTGCCTGGCCTTTTTACGGTACATGGTAAACGGGAGCCACACACGTTTCCATTGTACAACCAAAGACTCTACTGCAGATGGAGGTGGGCGCTGGTGGAAGAGCCGGCGCGGGAGAGGCGGGGACCGTCTGAATGCCACTGGGACATCACTGGACGCTGGACTCGGGACCCACTAGTGACTACTGTTGAAACTGAGCAAAAAACAAGATAAGGTGACAGACAGAGGTCACAGACCCCTGGGCAGTCCAGTGAGCGGCAGCAGCCTTGGGGGGGCGGGGCTGGGAGCTGCAGGGGCGCTGTTGAGGGGTGTTTCACTCCCCCATTGTTCTCTGCAGCTGCCAGACCAGGCGCGTGGGAGAGGTAAGGGGGAAGTTGAGGGGAAGTCTCCAAGTGTCCTCCTCTGCATCCCAGGTTTCTCCCAGAGGACTGGGAACAAAGCTGAAAGATGCAGATACAGATGTGCGCCAATTCCTGGGCCAGGGGCTGGGGAGGAGATGCGAGCCGGCAGCACACGAGGGCAAATGTGGAGGGGAATGCTTCCAGAGCCTACCACCCTCTCCAGACTGTCCTCAGCTTGTCTTCTGAAGGTCACTGGCTCCAATGTATCCTTGGAGCTGCCACTGCAGCGCTTACATCCAGAAAACAAACAGACCACGAAGCTATGGAAGCTCGTGGGGTGGGAAAGAAAAGAATGACCAAGGAACATGCTACTTAAATGTCCAAGGAAGAACTCATGGGTCCCCGAGGAACCTGAGCAGAGGGTCTAAGAAGAACATACAAACCTGTCTGCACAGCAACGCCAACCAGCAATTCTTCCTTTGCACTGGCAGTTCCCTTCCCCCCACCCCCGCCCCGTGTCCTCTCTTCCTACGAGGTGGGAGCTGTCCCGCCAGGCAGACACCCCTGCCTTCCACAACTGAAGAAGTGGAGTCCAGGCCACTCCCTTAGCCTTCTCTGCCTGCTGACTCACAGCCGATCTCATTACTGAGGGATCAGATGACCACTCCCTCCTCTCCTGGCAAAGCCACCACCAGCAGGGGGTGCTGGCGAGCCCAGAGGGAAGGTGAGTTTTTGCAGGTCCTGCAGATGCCTACAAGGGCTTCAGCTGGTACCTGCAGAGGTAAGAGTAACAATGGCTCTGTTCTGCAGTTCAGGCATACCAGTGAAACCGAAAGAAAGTTTCAGAAAGAGATACTGTCAAACAAAGAGGTGTACTGGAACTTTTGTACATATAAAATCCTAAGGCACTTCTCAAAATGAACAAGGCATAGGAAACATACTCAAAATTAAGATTAAAAAAGAAAAAACCTATTTGGCCTTCAGGCACATTTAACTGCATCATTCAGAATCACTGGGGTCTATCCTCTCCCTGTTTGTTTCCTGTTCTGTCTGGTTTTGAAGCTTTCCGAGAGATAATCTTCATTAGTAGACTGGCTCATACACCTCCACATCTGGAGCTTCAATTCTAGCAAGCTGGGAAAGACAGACCCATCAGATGTAAGGAAAAGCAGAAGGTCCCGCACTGGATCCCCACATGTATCCTTTCTCACCGGGAAGTCCTAAAGCACTGCAAATAAAAACTTGAGCTCTGGAGTCAAATCTCAGCTCTGCCACGTTACAAGGAAAGGCAATGGACTTTGCCTTATCTAGAAAATGGGTAGAGAAGTAACTTCCCTTCCTGGGTCGCTAATATGATAAAATAAGCACAGCATCGAGCACAGAATAAGCTCTCAAAATTGAAGCTATTCTTAGTAATAACAAATGATACCTCAGAACTGATACTGTGCCCACAAACTAAGTACACAGACATTCTGTGCTGTCTTGCGTTTGCTCTTCTCATTTGTAGATTTGCAGTAGTTTCTTATAATTAGAGATTTCTTTACTGAAAAAGACCCCAATTAATTTCCTTAGTCAATTTCCCATTATGGAAGTTATTCATAGAGAGGCAGAAAACCACCTGACATAGAGAGTGAAGAAGAAATTCATCAATTAGGAAGGAGTTGAGAGTGTCTGGCCCCTTAAATTCCTTCTTAAGGGCTCCTTCTGTAGATCTCTGTTCTGTACCCTACTTACAAGGACAACTGATGTCAACTCTCAGCCGGAAGCGAATCCACCTGTTGTTTAAGATGCCAGGAAAAGAAAACATGGATAATAGTTGTTTCCCTTCCAGAGGGAAAGGAGGTGAGCAGGTGAAACTGTCCACTTTGTGGAGCCCAAAGCAAGTCTAAGGCATGGAGCCAAACTAATAAACTAAGAGTTTCTAAAGTCCAACCCCGAATTCTACTTACTAACTCACCCACCACGCTCACACAAAGAATGACAAGGGGCACTTCTGTGTTTATGTATGGGCAGGCGGGGTGGTACTCAGAATGCCTCCACTCCCTCAGCCCCTTCCCTGCAGCCGGGAGGAGGAGGGCCGTTCTGAACCAGGGTTGCAATGCGTTTCTCTGCATCTCAATGCAAGAGTTGCCCCTTCGGATTAAGGAGGACTGGCAAAGAGAGGGAGGGAGCCCCAAGCAGTTAACTGCTTGTGGCTCCCCTGCCTGAGGATAAAAAGAAAAGAGGCACTGAGCAACCTGAAAAGTGATGACAGGTAAGATGAAATGATTAACTACACAGCCCAACCCACCCACCTTTCTCCTTACTGCACAATGGTGATTCTTGGGCTACGCAGAGGATAAGGGAAAAACAGAAGCCATGCACTGACACCAGCATCCCAAACTGGGTAAAAAGGCACCGAGGGTCCTGCCAGAGGTTCCCTAAAACCGATGTCACAAGCCAGGACTGGGACAGCTAGGCTCTCCCTGGCCCAGGCCTATTAAATTGGGTGCTTGATACCAGCTAGAAGGTTTCAGGCTACGAAGTGTGTTTCTCAAACACCACCGACATGGAAATCACTTGGGGTATGTGTTATCTGTGCAAATTCCTAGAGGCTCAGAATCAGAGAGAGGGGCCCAGAAATGTGCATGCTGAATGAGTTCTGCAAGTGATTCTGACACGCTCAAAGGCTGAGGACCACTGCCTCAGAACCCTGGTCGCCCAAGCTGGAGGCTCATTATCAAGGGGATATGAACACTTACTCATGCAGTGCAGGAAGAAAATATGAGAAACATATTTATACTTCTTTTTGGCTCATCCTTTAAAAATGTCTACTTAATTATATAATATACAAAATACTTCATACAGCAGTGCACGCATACAACTTACGTAAATACGTTTACACATGACATTGGTGGTACCGCTCAAAAAATGTTTACTGATGGGGATTTGCAACCAAGCTGGAGTATCAACTTCTGGTACAACGATTGCTTCAAAGCAAGGAGTGGCCTCTGTAAATACCTGCTCTGAGCTTACATTATTCCTTAGTGACCAGTTAAGAAGAGAACCCAGGGTTTTGGGCCTCCGACTGCATCTCAGCCCTCGTGTAAGAGGGAGGAAAGAATGCAGTGCAGAGCAGAGCAAGCCTGCGGGCGGAGTCCGGGCCTGAGCCCCTAGCTGTCACCCACTCACATTCCTTCTTCACCCTGGCTGGTAGGAGGATACTATTTCTCCCAGTAGGAAGTGGAGACGCTGGGGAACGAAATTTACCGTTCATCCTGCCAGTTGCCCCAATCTAAATCCCAACTATGGCATCCGCAGAGAGAGAGTGGTTTGCTGAGCTATAATTAATAACCTCGCTTTCTCAGGCAGAAAGGGAGAAATGCTGGAGTAGGAGAAACGCAGAGCAGGTGATGGTTACACCTGCGGACAGTTCTGCTGACAGCAACAGAAGCGGCCGGAGGGAAGCTACAAACTGGGAACTCGGGCGGGAGGGGAAGGCAGAAGCACCCTGCCCCCCAAAGTCAGAGCTTAGCCCAGACCTAAAATAAGTTCTCCTCTACTATCCAAACGCCTATGTGCTGTCTGCCACAAGACCTCACCATCCTCTAAGCACACGTGTATGTGAATCAGAAAAAGGGGCACACGGATCAAACCACTTCCAGGACCATGAAACTGTCACAACGGTTAACAGACGCATTCATTAGGGCTACAGCGGCCCTCCTCCTGGGCCACAGTCACAGAATCCCATGCTCATAGAACACTAGAGCTAGCAAAGCCTTACACACGTGTTCACGGAACAGATACTTGCTGAGCACCTACCGTGTGTCAGGCTCCGTGCTGAGTGCTGGGTACACACTAGCAAATAAAACAAAGGCAGTCCCTGCTCTCGTGGAGTCTAGGACGAGCGGGGGAGACAGACAACAACCAAGTCAACAAATAAATACAATTATGACACCATTAGTGCTAAGATGGAAAGGAAGCTGGGGGGGAGTGGGGGCCGGAGTTGATGTGACTGGCTTTCCCGGGCGACTGAGGAGTCATCAAACGTCACCTCTCCTGAACTCACTCTAACCAAATCTCCAACTATGGTTCTCTGAGAACTTACCTTCCACTCACCTCCCAGGCGTGGCCCGAGCCAACAGTTTGCTGACAGTAACTCTAACAGAAACTACCATTTACTGTGCGTCAGACACAGTGCCAAGTGTTTTTCCCCTTTTTTCTCATTTTGATCCCCCCAACCTCCACAAAGTAGGTACAATTATCTCCATTTTCAAAAGAAGGAAGCAGGCTCAGAGAGGATAAAACGTTGTGAAATCACCACAGCCCATAGCCAGTAAGTGGTAGAGCCAGGATTTAACCTGAGGTCACTCCTTCACCTTCAAAGCAGGGTCCTGAGTCCCACGTGACCGCTGCACAGATTCCTGTCCCTGACGCCAGCACCACAGGGTCAGAGACTCTCTGGAGCTGCCATGCCCTGCTGGGGGCCGGCTGCAGGGCCACAGCGCGGGGTAGTCGGGGCCCAAGGAGCCACCTCCTAAGGGTGCAGACTGGGTTTCTGTTCCCCACCCTCAACCTCCGCCTGACAGCACCCTGGGGAGAGAACCCTCGTCAACGACGGCTGCACACCTGTGGGCGTCTGTGTCTGGGCGTGTGTGCGTGTGAGAGAACTGTGATCGTCACCAACCACCTTCGAGCCCCTACCTACCTTTGAGATCCACTGAGCCTCTCACTGCCTTTCTTCTTCCTGTCCTCCCCTCACCCTATCTGTCCCATCTGTCCTCTTCCTCGCTGCTGCTTCTCTTCGAAACAAAACTGCCTATAAGTTTACATGCACCTCTCTCTCCGATGCCTGCCAGCCTCTGAATTTAACTCTGATCCTAGAGGTTGCACCCTCCTTCTCCTCCAGAAAACCTCCTCCCCTCTGCTTGTCACAAAGGCCAAGGCACAGCGTGTCTGGCAAGGAAACACGGCCCCACGATTCTGCCAGGTTCAGGGCCCACATTAGGGAAGAGAGCCCCACACCTGGTTTATGCTCAGATCTCCGGGGCAGCTGCTTAAGCAAAGTCCCAAACGAGTGGATATGAGGTGTGAACACACAAAGGCAACACCCCCAAAGGTCCCTTATCCATAGGCCCCTATCACTGGAAGGGAATCAACACCCACAAAGACAAGAGAGAACCCGAAACCAGGCAGAACACATCATTCTCTTCAGCACCTTTCTCTTGGGACCTCCAAGTTCTTTACCAACTGAAGTAATTTACCATCAGAGAGGAAAAGAGTGCCCCCTGGTATGAAGAACCCAGAGAGCCACGGAAGCTCCTTGGAGACGACTCGGCGAGGCCCAGTCAAGCATGCCATCCACTGAGGAGCACACAGCCTCATTCACTGCCCCACCCCTTCCCCTTCACCTTCAGCCTCTGGCAACAGAGCACTCTCCCTCTTGCGGGCCTGTCACTAGCAAGGAACTGCAATATCCCCAAACGTGGGAGACACCCCAAAGCACTCCCACCTCCGTGAACAGCCCCGGGTCATCCCAAACCAGCCAAGGCTCAAGTCCTCGTGCCCTGATCTCCAGGGCCCCCGGCCACCTACTTGGCTCGTAGAAAGGACAGCTTCTTCCTCAGGGAGGAGACATGGTGATGGCAGGCCTGCTTCACAGCGGTGCTGCAAGAGACCGTCGGGGAGCGCAGGTTCTGGACCATGCTGGGCTCACCGGGGGGCCTGCCACATGGCCACAGGGACCTGGGGGGGCCGGAGGCTCACTCTGGGGCTGCTGGCCGGGCAGCTCCTTCAGCTGTCGACCTGGCCCCTGCACCTGAGCTCTCCCTGACCTAGTGTTCACACAGAACACAGGCGGGTGGAGGGCCCGGCCTCAGGCTCCGTGTTCCCGGGATGCCCCCTGCCTGCGACCCGGGCTCTGCACAGAGCCCTCCCCCATCCTCTCGCATCTGGCCACGGGCTCTGGGCACTCGGTCTCCTCTCCTCCTTTGTCCTCAGACAGGGAGGATGGAGCTGTACCTGCATGTGATGTCAGCTGCTGGAAGGAGGGGAGGGCCACGGGCTCTGCTCCCAGAGGGTTTGCTACTCCTGGCTCCTTCCTCCTGGTGAGGGAGCTGACCCGAGCCATCACCTCTGTGTCCACGGGGCCACAGGGAATTTGGCGGCCAGGCAGGTAGACGGGGCTAGAGTGCCCTGGAAATATGCAACTTGGGGACAATTTCTGGGACAGAATTAAAAACATTTTCCTTCTAGTGGAAAGCTATCTATTCCGGTGGCCAGACCTGAGTTGGAAGGAGTGGGCCTGCTTTCTGGCCTTGCTCCAGCTCCGGGGGTTCAAATTCCATTGCCCTGGTTTCTGTGTTTGTTCATTCATAAATTCCACACGTATCTACTGCTGAGCACTTACTCCGTGCCTCATATAAGAGATACAGTTTCTGTTCTCCAGGGTTTCATGGGCGAGTGGGGAGATGGGTAAGTAAACCAAAGAGTGCACAGCATGGGGCAAGTGTCTGGCATAATTAACCACAGCCCGCTACTACACATAGAAAAGAGACGTGATGAAACTTAAACTTGCCTTCCCTTCCTTATCTGGGAGAAATGAGGGTGTGTTCCAGTAAGACATGTAAGACGTGAACGTCTTTTGAGCTAGTCAGAGAAGAGGTGATACAAGAAATCCCCAGGCGGCACAGTGGTTGGGAGTCCGCCTGCCGATGCAGGGGACGCGGGTTCGTGCCCCGGTCCTGGAAGATCCCACATGCCGCGGAGCGGCTGGGCCCGTGAGCCATGGCCACTGAGCCTGTGCTCCGCAACGGGAGAGGCCACAGCAGTGAGAGGCCCGCGTACCGCAAAAAAATAAAAAAGAAATCCCCAAATTAATGACGCCCCAGCCTCACAGTACTCCCATTCACCTTCCTTGATCTTCCGAGATGATCCTTTTCCCTATCACACAGAGAAAATAGCTCTTAACCTCCTCACTGTCCTACCACATCACCTGTGAGCACACCTGCACTCACATCCACTATTCTCTCCTATTCAAGGCTAATCCGTTCACCTGTGATCTAGGTCCAGCTTTTCTTGCCTCCTCCAAACCCGTTTCCTTATCTTTCAGCAGAGGCACTCCCCAGCAGGGCAAGATGGAATCCCAGGATCAACTCTGGAGACCTCCCTTCTCTCTTACACCCTTCGTCTGGTACATCACCATGTCGTGGGCATTTTATCCCCAACATGTATCTTGAATTCATCTACTTTTTTTTTTTTTTCCACGACCAGCATCCCAAGTCCAAGCTACCCAGTCCTTTGCCTGGACTATTGTAACAGCCTCCCAACTGCCCCAGCTGATCCTCTGCATCCTTTCTCCGAGCTGCAATCTTTACAGAATGCAAATCTGACCCTGTCAGCTCCCTTCTGAAGACTTCCAATGAAAATTAAAAATTAAAAAATATAAAGACTTCCAATGACTTCCCAGTGCTCTGAGCATAAAGACTCAAGTCCTTGTTGTGGCCAACCAAGCTCCTCTCATCTCATCTCATCTGTCTCGTCTCACTGCTTCCCTCCCATCTCAGGCTCATCCTTCTGGCCTTAGATCAACCACCACGCTCCCATACCAACCCCACTTCAGTCCAGGCCCAACTTATTTGATACACTCCCTCATGGCACCATGTTCCCCTCCTTCAACACACACATCCGAGTTTGTATTTTCTTTGTGATACACTCAGTTATGTGAACACTGTCTCCTCAACGAGACTGGGAACTTGATGAGTAGAACACATAGTACATAACTGATAAGTGTTCACTGAGTGAATGAATGAATGATGTCCTCTTTAAAATTCTCATCCCTGACCTACCGGTTTCTACTTGAGGTTAAAAATGTGCTGTGTCTCCCTATATTAAAATAAACTTTCTCCCCAAACACCCCTACGTACCATCTGTATTCCTCTTCTTCCCAAGCAAATGTCTAGAATAAATTCCCCACATTCAGACTCTCCTTCCTCCCCTCATATATTCTCTTCTAAAACTGCTCTATGGTTATCAACGACCTCCTAATTACCACGGCAGAAGACCCTTTTTAGTTCTTACCTATCTCTACCCTCTTTGTCTCTTCTTCCTCGCTTCTACGATATTCCTGTCCCCTAGTTCTCCTAGCTTCAGTGGGCAACCTTTTGCAAATTCCTCCTTCCCTCATCTTCTGCTTAAACTCTCCTCGTTCTAAGACTCTTGGCCTCAACTATATTCTCATTTCCAAAACTAAAGAAGTTTTAGTCCTGTCTCCTGAGCTTCAAACAGGTGTGGCCAACGACACAGTGTATCTCTCCAGCTGCATACTCCATGCTCAAACTCCACACATCTAAATGAAACTCACTACCACCCCCGCTCCTCAAATCTTCCCGCTTTACCCAGTATTTTAGTAACAACAGCATTATTATTAATAACAATAATAGCAAGCACATATATGATACTAGCCATGCGCCAGGCACCATTCCTGTTCTAATCATCACACATATACACATTCAATATTCTCAACAACCCTATGAGGTAGGACCTATTATTATACCCATCTTAGAGATGAGGAGAGTGAGGTACAGAGAAGTCCTCTTTTCTGTTCTTCTACCATAATTCAGAAATGTGCCCATCTGGCCTTACCTTAAATGTCACCACATCAGTAAGCCGTCCCTCCCACCCAACTCACAGTAGTCCCAAAAAGCCTTGGTCCACCACCTCACTTTTCCTCATCTTCTCTACAGCACTTATTACTACTTGACATTTTCTTGTTTATTATCTATCTTCCCTCACTAGAAAGTAAGCACCGTGAAAGGAGAAACAATGTTTATCTTGTTTATAGCTGTAGCCACCAATGCCCAGAAGAGTAGCTAGCGTACAGTATGTGCTCAATAAATCCCTTATTCAGTGAGGGAACGAATGGGTGGACAATTGCCACAGTATCCTTCCTTGTCTTTCTGCTTCCAGTGTTTGTTCCTTGAATCCATCTCTCATACTAGGATGAAAAGGATTTTTCGCACAAGAATATCTGGGAGAGACTCGGGTACCCCTTCCTCCAAATCCCTCACTCACTTCCCCCATCTATAAATACGGGTCACTCTATCATGGCAGGATGTGACATGATCAGGCATCTGCTTACCTGTACAAAGATGATTTCCAACCGCCTGCTAGCTACCCCCACTCCTGGGACATCCTCGGCAGCAGTACTGAAGTATTTGCCGTTCCTGAACATGCCTTGCTTTCTCACGCCTCCATGCTTATGTACATCTTGTTCCCTTGCCTGGGAACGCTGTCCATGTGACGGACTCCTACTCACCTTGCAGCTCTCAGCTGACGCATAGCCCTCTCCCCCTCTCCCCCTCTCCGTGGAGTCTTTCTGGATACCACTGCCCTCTCCCTCCCTCCTCCCCAATCCTCGCCCCAAGCAGAGTACCTGCATTACTTGGGCAAATTTCTTAACTCCACTGAGCCTCAGTTTCCTTAAACTCTAATATGAAGATTATAATAGCATCTATTTGATAGGGCTGTTGAGAGGTTTTATTTAAAAATATATGCAAGATTCACTGCACAGATTAGGTGCATTAGTAAACAAATTCTTTAGTTCCACTACAACGAAACTCTATTAGACAAAATTCCGTCTGTCAATTATCACACTACGTTATACTTGCTTACTTATAGGTATGTCTCACCATAAGACAAGAAGGCTCTCGAGGGCAAATACCATGCCTTAATCTGTTTATCCTCAGAGTCAATATCTGATATTTTGCAGATGATCAATATTCTACACATTCTTTCTGTCTCTGCTTCTTCAAGGACAGAACACAGATCTGCTAAGAGAGTGAGAGTAAAAACTCACGATAGCCAAAAAAAACCATCAGAGTACCAGCAGCCACCAGACTAAGCACCTACTAAGTACCAGGCATTCTACACATGTTATCTCACGTACTCTTTACAAGAAAAGACTTTTGCAAAGGAGGAAACTAAGGTCCAGTAAAGCTGAGGAAAATGCTTTTAAAAATGCACAGTCAATATGGAAGAAGGCAGACAAAACCATGTCTGCTGACTGAGACTCTCACTCTTTCCTGCACACCGCAGGGCCCAGTGGCAGAGGGCAAGCCTCTTATTCATGCTGTAGCCTGGACTCAGGCAGGCTCCAGCATGTTGAAGACATTTAATAAAGGTTTGTGGCACACATACCCGCATGCAGCAATGAGTACGTGAATGCACGGAGCCCTGCCTTGGCCCTCAGTTACACTCCAGCCCTCTCCACGTCTCATTTTCCTACCACGAAAAGGCTTCCTGGTCAACTGAGACCACGTTCTGTTGAAACTAACATCCTGTACATAAATGGTCCTTAGTAAAAATAGCTTTTTCTACACTCCTGGCTTTGTATGAAAGGTCCTGCCACTGGGTGAATGTACTAAATAAATAAAGACCTGGGCACCTCACCAACAGTTCCAGTTTGGGCTGAACCTGGGAACTAGCGTTTTGTAAGTATACCCATGACTTCACCTCGACGCATGAAAATGGATTAGTGTCCCAAATTCCATCGCACACACATACACGCTTTGGGGAAGTTAGATCTATTTTGCTTTCAACCAGAAATCTGAGGGGATTATTCCTATCTCTGAGACAATCCCTGTTTCCCAATAAACTGATTCTTCTCCCCAAACTGCCCCTTCTCCCTGATGCACACCTGCCCAGGAAATGACCGTCTCTTGCACTCACCTACCCAAAGACTTTTTCTCCTTCAGGACATAAATTGATGTGAATGAGGAAAAGCACAATTCTTAGAAGCCCTTAAGTTTGGATATCTTATTGAGGTATTTCCCTCTTTGCTGTAATGTGGACTCTTCTTCCTTTTTTTGGTTGCATTGGGTCTTCGTTGCTGCGCCCGGGCTTCCTCTAGTTGTGGTGAGCAGGGGCTACTCTTTGTTGCGGTGCACGGGCTTCTCATTGCAGTGGCTTCTCTTGTTGCAGAGCACTGGCTCTTGGCTCACGGGCTTCAGTAGTTGCAGCACATGGGCTCAGTAGTTGCAGCTCATGGGGTCTAGGGCGTGCAGGCTTCAGCAGTTGTGGTGCATGGGCTTAGTTGCTCCAGTGCATGTGGGATATTCCCGGACCAGGGCTCGAACCCGTGTACCCTGCATTGGCAGGCAGACTCTTAACCACTGAGCCACCAGGGAAGTCCTGTGGCCTGTTTTTAGGCTACAGTAGAGTAGCTATTTGTCTCTAAATATTATATCCATTCTGAACCTCGTACAAGAAAAAAGAAAAATCAATGTTTTATTTAACCAGTTGAAAGTTATCTCGTACTAAAGGGTTATAATTTTGATCTTTAAAACAGAAGAAATTGGGACTTCCCTGGTGGCGCAGCGGTTAAGAATCTGCCTGCCAATGCAGGGGACGTAGGTTCGATCCCTGGTCCGGGAAGATCCCACACGCCACAGAGCAACTAAGCCCGTGTGCCACAACTACTGAGCCTGTGCTCTAGAGCCCGCGAGCCTCAACTACTGAGCCCACGTGCCACAACTACCAAAGCCCGCACGCCTAGAGCCCGAGCTCCGCAATGACAGAAACCACCACAATGAGAAGCCGGCACGTCGCAACTAGAGAAAGCCCCCGTGCAGCAATGGAGACCCAATACAGCCAAAAATAAAATAAATACAATAAGTAAATTTTTTAAAAAAACAAAACCAAAAACAAACCAGAGGAAATCAAACTTTTTTTTTTTTGCCTGCTCTATGAAACGATCCTTCATTCTGTAATTGACCACATGGTTTGCAGAATTAGGAGGGGCCACAGAAAAGGGTCCATACTACCCATTTCATACTTGACCATTTTCAACCCCGCTCTACCTGCTTCCCAGGGGAGGGGCAAAGAGTAAATGAGATGATCTGTTTGTCCAGGAAGGCCTGGCCAGTGTGGGGAATGCCGCTGTAACCAGCAGGGTGTGCTGTCCATCAAACTGGGCCCAGAGCAAAGGGCACAAACCAGATTCCCCACCACCGCAGAAAATCTCCACAGGGCTCAGATCTCACACTTGCTCTAGGTCAGGATATCACAGAGTAATATCCAAAATGCCCCAGAGAGTCTCTTAATTGGGTGGAAACATGTTAGAGGAAGGATTAGGTGCAGGGTGTAAAGGTTTGTGCTGAGCTGGGGCTGAGTGATTAATTAGCACTCTCAGGACTTGCTCTCTCCAGGAGAACCCACTGGCTGAGAAGGGAAAAAATAATTCATTCAGAAACACCACGGGGAACACACATCCGTCCTGAGTTTCGAGGGGAGGGGTCCACAGGGACCGCCACAAGAAGCATCCTTCTGATCCCAGCCCTCTCTGTTTCCCATAATGCCCAAGGTGAGCTAGTGCAGAACTATATCCAACATCCACCATGAGGAGTTCAGGGGGCTGTCGGTGGGCCAGGGAGAAGAAAGGACCCGGGAAGACATTTAGAGGATTTTTCTGGGCAGAGGTTTGGAAGGGAGACCCTCCGTAACATTTCACTTGGTTGGGGGAGTGAGCACAGGAGCTAGAATATAATTTTTATCAGCATACAATCCCAAATACTGAACAAAAAGGCAGGGCTCTCTCCAGTTAGCAAGCAGCCTTGTGAAAAACGCATTGCAGAGTATGTACAACTTGGCACTTATTCATCTCTCCCAGGAATGCCCTAAGCAGCAGGGATAAAACAGAGCGAACCGAGGACCTGACAATCGTAGGGCAGATAGACGAGGAGCAGCTGAAGGTATGATGATCAGAAATGGACAGAACGCTTCCAGAGATGTTTGGCGCACAAGCACAGGGAAGGGAGTTCTGCTGGGGAACTCTACGGACCCTTCCAATTTTGAGAGTATGGTTGTCGAAATCCAGACAGCACTGAAAAGAGAGCGAAGGCCACTCTAGAGACTGAGGGCACTGCCATCAGATCATAACTGATGAAAGCATCTTTACAAGAGTGATTAATCTTTGCCCCTTGGAGGCCCCATGCCTCTGTCTAAATTGATGAGCTGAACTGTTAATTTTGGTTAGTAACAAGCACAAAACTGAGAACTAGGGCAGAACTCATAAAACTTTATAAATATAAAGGGAAGGTCCCACCCTCCTGCCCAGGATGAAATCCTTTTCATGACATACCATCTAGCTTTTGCCTGAACACTTGTATGGAGGAGATAGTTCATTACTTTACAAGGCCTGTTCCATTGCAGTACAGCTCTCATCATGGAAAAGTTCTTTCTTATCCTGAGCTGAAATCCCTCTCGCTGTAACTCCTACCCCTCTAGTTCTATTTCTTAGGCTTTCAGATATTTAAAGAGTGCTGCTATAGTCATTCTAAACCTTCTCTTTTCCAGGCTAAACCCCTTTCCTTCAACCAATCCTTATAATCACATAGTTATCACCTTGATCATTCTTTTCTGAACTCTAATTTATCAATATCCTTTTCCAAAGAACGGAAAATAATACATCCAATATGGTCAAACTAGTACAGACTACAGTGAGACCTTTTTTTTTTTTTTTAATCCATGCTCCATCCTTCCAGTAATGAACTCAGACTTTCAAAGATCATTTGGTACTTGCTTCAGATTACTGGCTTATATGTGGCTGGTTAAAAAGTAACCCTTAAGTTCTTTTCCACATGAAATCCTGTCAAGTTAGGCTCCCCGTGGTAACCCTACACTCAAGAAACTATTCTAATACAAATGTATAAATATATAATAGCACATTTCCTTTTTTAAAATACTCCGTGCTGTTTCCACCTACTGTTCTATTTGAAATAATACTAAGTCTTGGTTCTATCATCCTTGGTGTTCTCTCTACTCCCTCTCAGCTGAGCAGCCACCATAAGTTTGATAAATGAGGTAAAAGTACCTTCTGCATTTTCATAAACAGAGCTAGACCAAAAGCAGAGCCCTGCGGCATGCCTGCTGAGACCCCCTTTCCGTTAAGGTCAGTATGGTCCACCTTCGCTGGGCACAGAAGTTTAACTTGCTGCAACAGACCGCTCCCTCTGTCTACCATTCAGAAGCGCTACATGCCACAGATGCCACCTGGGGTCCACAGCCTGAGTGTTTAGCCAGTCCCACCTCAGAGCCTCGAACGAGCATCCAGGAGCCTCCGTATCCTCAGGGGGCCCCCTGTACACCCCACCTCATTCTCCGTTAACCTCTGACACCTACCATCCACTCCTGTCATCATGCAAACAGATAGTGATACGAGCAGCGCCCTGTGGGGCTCCCAGGAACAAAAGCCTTTCTGTGCCCCCCACTTCTTGATTACAGGAAATAGGCTTCATTCAGCCTCCACGACCTTCCCTGAGTTCCAGCGGGCATGTTCAAACAGTTGCTAATCAGGGAAGGGAGGGGATACGGAGGAGACAGGAGAGGAACAGTCAAGAAACAATAGTGAAGCCTTGCGGCAGGGTCCTGGATCCCCCTCCAGGGATACACGCAACAATATCCTTGAGCTGTTTTGCAGATACAGAAACCCCAACCAGGTGGGAGAAGTTAACAGGTTGATGATGCTGACTCCCACGTGCCCCCCACCCAGGTGGAGGACGGAAGGATGATGTCGACCCTCCTCACCTCAATCAACTAACGCTTGAACTCTGTCGACCTCTGTCACAAATTCATGCTGAATTCTCCTCAGCTCAAGCCCCTCATGAATACGCATGAATACCCTTAGCTTAAAACTTCCCCAGTTTTGCTGTGGGGGAAACACTGCTTTGGGATAACTCCTTCCTTCCTCCGATCTTTAGCTTGGTTGTATCTTTTGGTTGACACCCACCAAGAGGCGAACCCACCTTTCAGGTACCACTCTGATGCCACACATGCATCCCCGGCCACGCCGTTTTCCTCGGGCACAAAATACCCTTTCCCCTCTCGCTCCACACCGTACCCGACCTTTAGAGTGTGCCTCAGGTGCCAAGTCCACTCTGACATCTTCCCAACGGACTTAGTTTCCACACACTGACTTCTTCCCCTGCTGGACACCAAAAGCCTTTAGACTCGGTCCCCTCTACTCGGGTCGAGGGGGAGCATCCTCCTTCTAATCCGTGTTTGAGCACAGAGGTCTGGCGGGCCCCTATTTCTCTGCAGTTTCCCACAGTTCTCATTCGCGGCAAAAGCACCATCTTCCTCGAACATTTTCCCCACCCACTGTAATCGCTGCCCTCCTCAGGCGATCTTACCTTTCTTCCCGCACCCGAGGACTCAGGAACCTGCTAGAGTCATCGTCATGGCTGCTCTGCTGGCTGCTGAGAAAAGACAGGATGTGAACCGTTAACGTTCGGCTTCTTTCTCAACCCTGGGGGAGAGCATCTAGACTTCAGCTCAATGGAGAAACGGGGTTACAACATCTTAAAGGTAGACGTTCCCCGGGTAAGTTTACACAGAGGGTATACTGCCTGACGGTGGAACTGAGACACCCATTTGGTGAAAACCCCACCCATCATACCTAAAGCACATAGAGGAAGATCCTGACCTATCACCATTTTCTTCCCAGGCCACACAGTCTCTGAGAGTGAATGTCTCTGGCATTCTCTGTACCTGGGCCTCTAGATCTGTAGGACAGAATAATCCCATTCTTCCGCCTCCCCTGAGACACTCAAGGTGCTGGCTTGCAGTCTTGTGGGCAGGAAGGGGAGGGGTGCGGGCAGGAGGGAATTCCAGCAGGAGAAAGACTTGAGACTTGATGGAGTCTGGGGCCACGTGGCCTGCTTCCCCGCCTCCAGGGAAGGCTGAAGAGGGTGAGGGACGAAAGAGGGATTAGAAGGTGGAGTCCCTCCACTCCTTAAAGCCCTGTAGGCACGAAGATTATAGAGCTTCAACTCACAAGAGTTCTTGAAGTGCTTACTTTAAATGACTGTGGAATTCAACAGTCATTCATCCTACTCAAGAGAAAGAAAAGCTGTTCAGACACCTTATGACACTAACTGAACATAAAGCTGGTGAACAAATAATTTTTATTAATTGCTAATTATTAAGTACTCCAGGTTTCTAATCAAGAGTCTGCAGCCCCCGTGGGCTAAGAATGGTGTTTGCTTTTTTAAACGGCTGGGAATAAACATTTTTAAAATGATAATATTTCATGACATGTGAAAATTATATGAAATTCAAAATGATGTCATAAATAAAGTTTTATTGAAACACAGCCACATCCATTCATTAACATACTAACCAGGGCTGCTTTTTTGCTACAATGGCAGAGCTGTACAGTTAAGACAGAACTGAATAAGTGCAGTAGTGAGGCCATTAGACCCACAAAGCCTAAATATTTACTGTATGGCCCCTTACAGAAAAAGTCAGCAAACCCCTGTTTGGCATAGATTCCATTCATAATAAATTCCTATTACCATAAATGTCACTATAACCCAGGCCCAGTACAACCAGACTTGTTCCCTTGTTCTGGTGGATTGTTCACAGCCATAAAAAGCACTGCTCTCTACAGAGTACACTCCTTAGACTAGATCCCCAGAAGATGGCAAACTGTGAACAATCTTGTAGGGTAAGTGCCTGCCCCAGTGACTGTACACTCTCCACCAAAGAAGCACGTGATTTTACAACCACGCTCTCATGTTCTGATTTTTCAGCAAGAAGTAAATGAACTTAGAAGCAATTTACATCAAATTTTCAAATACACAAACATGCACCTACACACACACACACACACACACACGCCAGAAATCAGAACAGCACCACACACAAAGCTTCCAGTTGCTTGGCACAACCAAGTGTGTACACAATCCTGTGTTTTCTTTTACTCTACACAAAGCACTTTTTTTTTTGCCGCTCATTCCCTGTGGAGAACATGTGGCTACTCATCATTCCCTCCTTGCAAGGTCTCATAGACTTGCCTTTTAAAAACTCCTTATAACAAAATTATACTGCTGTGTTGCCAACCCACGGGATTTCTTACATTGGGACTGACCTGTCATATGTATCAAGAACCCTCTTCTATACAACTTGGAATAGGTGTTAAGACTACAGTAGGCAACCCACAGATGACTGGAACTCAAATTCCACAGCAGACTCAGCTCCAGAGGCAAGAATCAAGAGAGAAAAACCAAAATAACAATAATAATAATAATTTTAAAAGAGAAAAAGAGAGAGAGAGGAATACCAGTCTACACCGTTGGCAGTACATTTGAGGAGAAGGAAGAGGGAGGGCTGTCTGGAACCCAGTGTTTTACACTATCTAACACCCAAAGGGGCTCAACCAACCCAATGACCACAATCAGCATTACGGCCTCTTCACGGAAGAGATCAAACTGGACTCCATTTAAACTATCTATAATGGGGCTGTGCTTCCTTCTCACCCTACCCTCACTCTGGCAATCAAGGCTTAAAGTAAAGCTAATAGAGGGGCTCCCAGAACTAAATGAGAAGTACCAGAGTTCCAGAAAAATAATTCTGAGCTGATTTTAGCAAGTTATCTCACTAGATGGCACTGCTGACTTCCAAACCAGAACCTGAACGAGGCCAAGCCATCCAGCTTCTGAAACCAAAACGAGAACCAACTTTCTGGCGCCCCCTTCTGGCCTTCCCATTGCTTAGAAAACCGTTCAGAGGGTGGAGATGAAAAGTTAACAATGGATCACCTTCAAACAATTTATTGGTTCTAAATAACTAAGAAATATCAACGTGCATGCATTCAACAAGTATTTCTCCAATGCTCTCTATGTGCACATATGTCAAAAGGCAGCATCCAAGTTAAGTCAAGACTTTGGAATACGCTGCCTCAGGTTACATCCAACTTCCTCCGCTTCCTACTTAACACAACCCTGAGCAAATTATTAGTCATTTTCCTTACCTACAAAATGGAGATAGATGTTACGATAGTTCTTTAAAGCTGTTGTAAGAATCAAAGAATGAACATATGTGAAGTATGGAGAACACTGCTTGGCACATACTAACTGTTGTACAAATGCTATTATTATGTGCAAGTCATCGTTTTGTGGGTCATGGAAAATAAAGACATGAATCAGACAGGGATCCTGCTCTCAAGGTATTTACAATCTGGAAAGTAAGAGTCAATATAAACTATAATTTTAAACTACATTTAAAAGTAGAAAATGATAACTCTTAGAAGTAAATATTAAAAGCTACAGAAACATAGACCAGAGAAAGATCACTTCCTTCTGGGGCTGGTAAGAGAAGACCATCTCAACAGCAAGGGTTTTTTTGCTGACACTTGAAATTTGAACAGATTCAGGATGAGCAGAACTGAGAAAAGAAGGGTTTTTTTTTTTTTTTTTTTTTTTTCTTAATTTATTTGGCCACTCCGCGTGGCTTGTGGGATTTTAGTTTCCCAACCAGGGACTGAACCCAGGCCCCCGGCAGTGAAAGCGCAGAGTCCTAACCACTGGACCGGCAGGGAATCCTGAGAGGGCATTCTGGTTCAGCTCGGCTCACCACACATTTACCACCTACCAGGCACTGTGCCAGAAGGCTGGGACGTAAGGAGCCCCAGTCTAGGAGGCACAAGTGTTCCCTGAGCACTGCGATGCGGCAACAGCGGAAGGATGAAGGGGCGCAGGTCGCAGACACTTCTGCTGGGGAATTTCAGGCAACATATTGGAGAGGAGAACGTAGAACAGAAGGAACTACAGGTAACTCCACAGCAGCAACAGCTGCAGCACGCATAGGCTCCCTCCTCCTCTAGACACCCCCCTGCCTCCCCACCCGCCAAAGGAGCCTGGTCCTCTCTCCTCCCATTTTCAGAACTTTTTTTCCCACCGTCTTTAAAGGTGAGATCGACGCCAACCACTACCACTCCACCCAACCCCATGAAATGATCGTTGTTGAGCAGAGATTCAGACACGGCCTTGCTCTCTGGCAAAATTCTCAGCTCCTCTCTTATATGAGCCTTTTCAAACAGTACAGACCACCTGGACACTGGGCAGCTCACCCTGCTCCCTAAATGAATCTGCCGGTCTTCTGAGGTCATGAAGAAGAGCCGTCACCACGGTAGGGTGCTTGCAGAGGGCTGTGGAAGGCCAGAGGTCAAGGGCCACGTCCACAACCGCTCCATTTCAGTCAAGGCCTTGGAGGGACAGGTGGCCAGTGCGGGCTCTACAGCTTAAGGAAGCTGAGAAGAACTTGAAGGAAGTCCGGCAGAGGGCGCTCACGGATGAAAACGTCTCTTAGAAAGTCTGAAAAGAAACTCCAAACACCGATTTGGAATGACTTAGCCTGGGCACCAGATGACTGAAAGTCAGCTTAACACTGCAAGGAAGGGAAGTTGTATAAGCAACCGTTTGCCTTTCCCCCAAAAGAGCTAGAAAACGCATGAGGATGACTAAAATCCCTCCTGCTGTAAATTCAAGCTGCTGATAAAAACCACTCTAGAAATTAAATTTTGAAACAGCACACTGTAAATACGGTGGGGAAGCGCTTCGGTGCGTCCCGCAATGTTCCGGAGGGAAAACAGCTGAAGCGAATCGAATCTGGAGTCCTGGTTTTGTTCTCTGCCAGCAAGCTAGTGCTGAGAGCTTATCCTAGAAGGTCACACTGAACCAGTAACTCTGGCTGGGAAAAATCCATTGTAATCTGAGGCAGAGCACACTCCAGAGGCAGAAATTCACAGGATACCGAGCCAGCAGGAAGCTCCGCAAGGCAGGCTGGGTAAATTCCCATGATTCCACTGGTCTCCCTTCCTCCCTCCCCCACCCCCGGGCACTGGCAGGAAGGTCAGCCTAAACCCACAAGTCACCAGGAAGGTGTCCTTCTGCCCTCTGCAAAGTACAGCTTCACTCCTGTGGAAACTAAATTTGGCACTTTTTCTGAGCTGGTGCTTCCTAAGTAGAAACAGTTCTTTCTCGCCCAGACAATACTAATGGGGTCTCCTAAGCCGGGAAGGGGTTTTGGGAGATTCAGGGGATTCCAAGCAGTTATGGGGCTATGCGAGATGTCATTTAGTATTTCCAGAGCCTAATGGAACCAGTACATTTACCCACACTAAGGCTATGCACTCATTTTTCGCATTTCTTTGTTTTTGGCTCTAATCAGAGCAATCTAGTATGTTAATACCAATTATCTTATGCTAATTAGAAGCTCTGAAAAGCTCAGAGTGGCTTTGATTGATAAATGTCTGATTAATAAAAGTGGGGGATATGTATACGTATGACTGATTCACTTTGCTGTACAGCAAGAAACTAATAACACGATGTTGTAAAGCAACTATACTCCAATAAAAATTAATTAAAAAAAATTTTTTAAGTGGGGGAAGAAATTTAGTGGATGTAGTAGAATAGCATGGAGACAGACAAACCGAGGTTCGCCCTGGCTTTGTTTCTTACTGGCCGTATAACTTTGACCAAGTCCCTTACCCTCTCTCAGCCTATTTCCCAACATCTGAGTTCAAGATTTGGAATCAGGAAGACACAAGTTCTGCCACTTAGCACAGTGATACTGGGCAAATTATTTAACTTTTCTAAGTGTCAGACATGGGTATACACCACATGCCTTTAAGGACTGCAGTGGGGATTAGAAATGGTAGAAATCATCTATAGAAAGTGTCTAGCGCCACGTTTGGGCCTTGGTAGGTGTACCAGAAATGTTGGACATCAATTGTACTTAATATTCACAGTTAGTTTGGCAGATAAATACTTTGAAACAACCAATACATGGGAGGAAATTAACAGAAGAGAACCTTATGATAAAAAATCTTGAGAGCCACTGATTTGAAAAGTAGAGTCGCACTGTCACTGATAAAAGGCTGGATTTTCATGTTGAATTATATCTGCCTGAGAAATGACTCTAGCGTCTACCATTTCAGTTTAAAGAGGAAGGGCATTTGGGGAAGAAAGGCAGGTAGCCTGTAAGTAGAGAATAAAAGAGAATAGTTTCTGTTTGTCATCTGGCAAGCGGGTATAGGAAAGTCTAATAATAGAAGATAAGTAAACAGATGTGATTTGGGACACTGCCAATGCCTGCCAGCTTCTTACACAACATAACTGAATATTCTCAATTACTACTTAGAAAATAACATGCTCTGCGTGAAGATTAATGATCTGTCTACAAAGGTAGCAGGACTGCTTCTGCTTAATGCCTCCCCTGGGAACAAGTAGCAAGGTGGGTAGCTGGTCAAAGACTGAGGGATTCAGAATCCAGCTAAATATCTTTTAACTCATTACAACTCACTAATGTTTCTCTATTGAATAGTTCTTCTGACTCTAAACATACCCATGTCTCTGTCTTTAAAAAATAAAATCTCTCCCTCAACTCCTTTATGTTTCCTTCCTTCCCTTCAGGGCCATATTTTATTGAAAGAATGCACTATTTGGTGACTGTCGAACTTCCATCAAAACTCTATCAGAGATTTGCATATAATGTGTTGTGATAATTAAGCAGTTATTAATAAACAAAGAAGAAATCCTTATCTCCCTATTTCAGGCATGTCTCATTTATTGACTTTTCTATGTAATTTAAAATCGTTCATCTTTAAAACATTCTAATGCTCCTAAGGCAATCAATAAACTAAATTACTTTAAAAAAAATCTGTATCAGAATAAGCTAGGAGCTTTTCTATGCAGATTCCTTGGCCCCCTCCCCAAATTTACCAAGTCAGAGTCTGTCCAGGAATGCGTATTTTTTAAAAGCTTCCCAGTGATTCTGGGGAGCAACCAGGATAGAGACCCACTGGACATCACACTCACTGCCTCTGCTTCCTCACCATTGATTTCGTGAATTAGTCACTGTAACCTGGACCACACCCTTACCCCTCCTTGGTTTGATCAAACAAGACCTCTGTTACTGCCAAAGCCAATGACAATAGTTACATCCTAACCTCATTTGACCACCCAGGCAGGTCTGGCATTGATGATTATTCCCATTCTTTAAACTTCACCCTTCTTGCCTTCTATGACAAAACCCTCTGCTCTTTCTTGGATTTTTTTTTGGTGGTACGCAGGCCTCTCACTGTTGTGGCCTCTCCCTTTGCAGAGCACAAGCTCCGGACGCACAGGCTCAGCGGCCATGGCTCATGGGCCTAGCCGCTCCGCGGCATGTGGGATCTTCCCGGACAGGGGCACGAACCCGTGTCCCCTGCATCGGCAGGCGGACTCTCAACCACTGCGCCACCAGGGAAGCCCTCTTTCTTGGATTTTATCCTACTTTTGTTTTTCTCTTCTTTTTTAGGGAACTTCATGGACTCTTCTTCTGGTTGGTCCTAAAATGTTTCCCAGGACTCATTCAGCCACTCATTTAATAAATTATCTGATACCAACTATAGGCCAGGCATTGTTCTAGAATCTAGATACCAAATACAAAGTAGCAAATGAAACAGATGAAACCTCCATGCTCAAGGAGTTCACATTTTATTGGGTTTCTTGCTCTTCCAGCTTTATACCCGGGGAGCCTAGTTTTTGTGGATCTCTGAAATTGTTATATTACACATTCAGGGAAGAGGATTTATAGCTCTCATCCGATTCTCAAATAGAGAATGTAACCCACAGAAGATTAAAATCCACTGCAATATATCTCTAGGGAATCATGTCCACACGCAAGGCTTCAATTATGATGGATAAGTTAATGACCCCCAAAGACAGCACAGCACTGAGCTGTCACTAGTCACATGTGGCTACTTAAATTCATTCAAAATTTAGTTCCTTAGTCGTACTAGCTACATTTCAAGAACCTGATGACCACATGTGGCCATTAGCTTCCATATTAGTGCAGGTAGAGAACATCTCCATCACTGCAGAAGGCTTTATTGAACAGCATAGAGGTTTCCAGATCAAACCCAGGATTTGAGTTCCAGCTCTGCCACTTGTTATCGGAGTAACTCAGAGCAGCCTGTTAACCTCTCTCTACATTCCTGCCCCCTTGTCTTTTAAAATGTAAGTCACTTCACACACCTGTTTGGAGGATTGACCAAGTTAACTGATATAAAGCACTTAACAGAAGTCTTGGCAAGTAATAAGTACCCCCAAAATATTAATAATACTTATTTTTATTATAATACATTTGCCACGGTGAATGGGTCCAACAGGAATCTCAAACTGAACATGCCCAATACTGATTTCACCATCTTTTTGTCCTCTCCTTGGACTCCACAACTAAGGATGCATGCAAACTAGAAATGCACCTCCATGTCAATTTCACACCAGGTCCTGCAGATGCTACCTTACTATCCCTCAAAGGCATCCCATCCTCCCTTCAACATTGACTGCCACTGCTTGAGGTCAAGCTCTCATCACTCCCTGCGGGCATTACTTTAATCGGCTCCTAACTGCTTTGCCTGTTGCCAACCCGGCCCTGCTCCACTCTGTCCTTGACACTGATACAACAGTGTTCTTCCTGATATGCAGATTTGATCACAGCTCTTCCTGGCTTACTACTTTATTTTTTTTGACCGCGTGGTTTGAGGGATCTTAGTTCCCCAACCAGGGATTGAGTCCGGGCCCTCGGCAGTGAAAGTGAGGAGTCCTAACCACTGGACTGCCAGGGAAGACCCCTCCTCCTGGCTTAAAATCCTTTAGGTGTCTCCTAATTTCAGAACAAAGTTCAAAAACTCCTTAGTTTAGCCTAAAACTAAGCTATAAAAGCCCAGTAAGCTGACTGCCATCTACCTTCCTAGCGTCCACATCTCCCACATCTCCCTCACCGGCTCCTGAATTTCACTCTCCACTCCGGTCATTCTGCTTGTCCCTGGCTTTGACTTTGCTCTGCTCTCGCCTGGTTTATCCTTTTCTCCACTTCCCCTCTTTGTTTCACTCATTCCCATGGGCTGAGGCAGGATCTTCAGGGATTAAGCCTGAGGGCTCTAGCTTTAGACAGTCAGCACTCAAATCTCGATTCTTCCACCTACTCAATTTCACCCTCCATAAACTGGGGATGATAAAAGTATCTTCTTCACTGGGGTGTTGTGAAAATTAAATAAATTAGTACCCACAAAATACTTAGAAAGGTATCTGGCATTGAGTAGATACTCAATATTATAGCTATTATCATCCTCCAAAAGTAGTACCTTCTCAGGGAAATCTTCCTCGATGGCCACCACCCACACTATGGTCCCTATATCACCCTGCCCTGTACCTCCCTTTATCATAACACTTATCATACTCCTTGGGATACAGTAATTACTGATTCTGTATACCTTCTACCACACTGTAAGTTATTTGAGAACGAAGATCCCATTTTATGTCATTTCTTTCCATCCCCAGTGCCCAGCACTGTACCTAGCACCTACTAGATGGACAACATGATAAATTAATGTACAAATATCTAGCCTTGTCCTCCCTCTGAGGTCTCCACTTTCTGCTGAATACTCCCCGGCCAGTCCAGAAAGACACTTCGCTGAGTACAGATTACATGCTCCCTCTAGATTACAATGTGCTTCCAAAATGCTCACCAACCTTTTCTGGACACCTGTGTTCAAAGTATCCTGCTAGTCCTTACTGGATTTGTAAGGCCTGGTCTGTGACTTCAAGGAGCCCACCAGTCTGTATGAATTCCTGATGGACCATAAATTCATCCATGTTTCCAGCAGACTAAGCTTCAGGGTTTGGTGCTCTGGAGATGCCAACTTGAATTAGATGTGAACCTTCTAAATAAAGCCACCACTGTAAGCAAACCCATGAGGGCTGGCATGGCCCTCCTAACACCAGCCCTCCTCTGCCCCACCCCTATGCCAGAGTTGCGGCCCAACTCTCAGTTATCCAACATGAGGAAGCCGTATCTCATGCTTGACAGAGCCTCCATTGGAGGGCGAACAGGAAAGAAGGTGGCCCTCCAATTAGACATCACAGGTATTCGTCAGTGGGAAAAGATTCTGAAGCCCAAAGCTGCAACTTTTTTTTTTTTTGTTTCTTTCTTTCCAAAATGCCTATGAGTATTAAATTTTCTCTTCTGTTAATTTAAAAGAATTTTAATTTTTATTTGATTGAGGTATAATTGACATAAAACATTGTATTAGTTTCAGGTGTACAACATAATGATTCGATATTTGTATATATTGCAAAATGGTCACCACAATAAGTCTAACATCTGTCACCATACATAGTTACTTTTTTTTTTTTGGCCGTACCGCAAGGCCTGCGGGATCTTAGTTCCCCAACCAGGGGCTGAACCCGGGCCCCAGCAGTGAAAGCGCAAAGTCCTAACTACTGGACTGCCATGGAAGTCCCACAGTTTTTTTCCTTGTGATGACAGCTTTTAAGATTTACTCTCTCAGCAACTTTCAAATATGCAACATCATATTATTAACTATTGTCACCATGCTGAACATTACATCCCCAGGACTTAGGTATTTTATAGCTGGAAGTTTGTACCTTCTTTTTTTGGTGACATTGGTATTTCTTTTTGTTTTCTTTTTTTACTGAAGTATAGTTGATTTACAATTTGTGCTAGTTTCGGGTGTAGAGCAAAGTGATTTGGTGATACACACACACACACACACACACACACACACACACATATATGTGTGTGTGTGTGTATCTATCTATCTTCTTTTTCAGATTCTTTTCCATTATAGTTTATTACAAGATATTGAATATAGGGCTTCCCTGGTGGTGCAGTGGTTGAGAGTCCGCTTGCCGATGCAGGGGACACAGGTTCGTGCCCCGGTCTGGGAAGATCCCACATGCCGCGGAGCGGCTGGGCCCGTGAGCCACGGCCGCTGAGCCTGCGCGTCCGCAGCCTGTGCTCCGCAGCAGGAGAGGCCACAGCGGTGAGAGGCCCGCATACGGCAAAAAAAAAAAAAAGATATTGACTATAGTTCCCTATGCTATACAGTAGGACCTAGTTGCTTACCTATTTTATATATAGCAGTTTGTACCTACTAATCCCAAACAATGCATTTTAAATTTTCATGCTAATCCCTGGGTCTCAAGAATATAGATAATCAAGCTTCGGTTGGAAAAAAAAATTTTTTTCTCGAATGCCCTGTTCTGAGATAGTTTTCACAAAGGGTAAAGCATCCCTCACCTAGGCCTCTCACCTCACACAATTAAAAGACTTACACCTACCCCATTACATCCCTCCAATGGGTCCTGAAGGTGCCACTGGGGGGCAGGGGGAAGCAAGGAGAATTGTGCCAGCTTATCTCTCTTCAATTGCGCTTAGCTAAAGGAACACACCGCCTCCTTCTAGTTTCCCACATCCCAGTAGCTTCCTTGGCCTCAGTCACTACTCAGCGTCACACGGAAATCTTAGACCGTCTGAAGAGAGTAAATACAACTTCACCAGGTCTCCTGGTAGTAAACCTTTACTCAGGACGGAACAGGGCCAACAAGTTGTTTCCCAGGACCTGAAGTCTGTGAGAATTCGCCAAGGCCCTGGGCAGCAGAGTCTCAGAGGCCAGCCTCCTCCCACCCTCCCTCGCCTCCCTCCCTCCCCAGCCCCCTGGGGCCCCTCCTGCCTTTAGAAAATCCCTTCCTTCCCAATCCAGAGCCTTCACATTGGAGAAGGAAGGAAGTGCCAGGAAACTGCAAAGAGTTCTCAAACCCCAGGAGAGCCAGAAGCCACTTTGTCCACAGATAACCTCAAAACGTGATCTTGGACAATCATCTTTTTTGGGGGGGGCTGCACCACGTGGCTTGCGGAATCTTAGTTCCCCGACCAGGGATCGAACCCGGAGCCCTGGCAGTAGAAGTATGGAGTCCTAACCACTGGACCGTGAGGGATGTCCCTTGGACAATCATCTTGATCCTGGTCACTTTACCTAAACTGCTCAAAATGGGTTAAAATTCCTTCTCCGTCGATTTCCCCTCACAGGA
Source organism: Phocoena phocoena (assembly GCF_963924675.1). Classification (NCBI taxonomy): domain Eukaryota; kingdom Metazoa; phylum Chordata; class Mammalia; order Artiodactyla; family Phocoenidae; genus Phocoena; species Phocoena phocoena. Next base: position 10,142,641 of record NC_089226.1, read on the forward strand.
ACAAGTCAGGAGACTTTCCCAGGACACACCAAGAGCCCCTGCCTGTGCTCCCCCCACATCCCTACTTCCTCCACACCAAGAACCCTTAAATTATATTCCCAACTATCAGGTTCTGAAAAAGATAACTGACAACACACTATCTGTCTCCTGGTTAATTTGTGAGCGTGTTTTTAGTCAAAGGCACACAGCTACCATTCAGGTCAGCATCCAGTAACACGTCTCACCACACTGGGTTGATAGAATTCAAATGAAATAATGTGTGGTTTCTATTAAGCCTTTGGAAATTTTGTTAATACCTAAAGGAACCCCGCCCTCCAAGGAACCACTGACTTCAATAATCAATATACAAACTGGTGTTCGCTGGATCTCCTCTTGGCTCCGCTTCTACCAACCTCTGCATGGTTAGAGTTTTGCCTACAGTCACCTTCTTTTCACTACACATTCTCTCCCGATAATCTCGTGCGAGTTCATGGCCTCAACGACCCACATGTTGACTCCCAAACCTGTACCACCAGCTTGGACCGTTCCACCAAGCATCAGTTCCCCTGACCCAGCTGCTTACAGGACATGACCAAAACCCTGCGTCCGTGCGCTCCTCGAGCAGCATGTCCCAAACTGCCTGCTCCCTCCCGCACTCTCACCTCTTCTACCAAACCATCTGCATCCGCTTTCCTTCGCTCAGCCACCTGCATCACCATCCATCCACTTAGCTATCCAAACAAGGAAACTCAGAAATAGTTGTAGCGGTTCCCTCTCCTCCGCTCCCTACCTCCAATCTGTCGCCGAGTTCTGTTGCTCCTACCTTTGAAACATCTTTTATATCCATCCCCTCCTCCCTACTCCTCCTGTCCCTGCCCCGGTCATACCAGACTGGCTGCACAAGAACTGACGGAAAACTTTTTTAAAAATAGGTTCCTATACCCTCACTTGCCCTGGATTCTGATTCTGGGTGTCTGGGTGGAGCCTGAAGGATTTTTAAGGCATATCCCAAGTCTGCAACTATTGTACTAAAGTCCTACCCTACTGAAATGGCCCCTTAACTGTTCTGGATAATTTTTTTAAAAAATAAATTTATTTTTGGCTGCATTGGGTCTTCGTTGCTGCGCGCAGGCTTTCTCTAGCTGCGGCGAGCGGGGGCTACTCTTCGTTGCGGTGCGCGGGCTTCTCATTGCGGTGGCTTCTCTTGTTGCGGAGCATGGGCTCTAGGCGCGCGGGCTTCAGTAGTTGCGGCTCGCGGGTCCTAGAGCGCAGGCTCAGTAGTTGTGGCGCACGGGCCTAGTTGCTCCGTGGCATGTGGGATCTTCCCAGCCCAGGACTCGAACCCTGCGTTGGCAGGCAGATTCTTAACCACTGTGCCACCAGGGAAGTCCCTGGATAAATTTTTAACAACCAGTTTGAAGGGGAAAAGGGAATGACTTGTATCACTTGTTGACTTCTGTGCTGTAAATTCTCCCACCACGTGTGATTTCAAGCACCAACGTGATGTCACTAAAAATATCACAACTGGGAAGCTATGTGCACAACTGGCGGATGCAAGCCGGTCCAGCAAGGAATTCGCTTAGACCACCACCCTTATCTTCTAAAACAGAGCTAGACATGCCTCTTCCCAAGTCCTCTGAGGGTTTCCCCTAATGTCACAGATGACAGTCCAAAGACCTTTGTCACACACGAGGCCTTACAACACAAGACCAACTTCTCAACTTCTCCCCACAGGAAGTTCTGCCTAAGTTCTGTTGACACTTAGCCAACTGTGCTCTCCAAATACACCACGTCCACTCATTCCTCCAAGCTTTGTCCATATCATCCCCTAAATGTCTCTTCTACATGATCCCACAGACCCCACCTCAATAACTGCATCTCCCACCTTGGCCAATCGAGCCCTATGTCACACAGAAGCCTTCCTGTCTCTCCATGGCCTCATTGATTTTCTCTTCCTACCTGACCCTTTGAGCTGCAGAGCTGCGACAAATCCAAGCCTGAGCAGCTATTGCCAGTGTTGATGGTGGCCCTGCCCGAGCCTTGGAGATAACCTGTTGGCTGCATCAGAGAAAGCCTCCTTTAGCGCAAGTACTGGCTGCTTTTTTCAGTGTAGTGAAGCTATTGCATACTAATATGTTTAATACTAACAGTAATCCTTCACATTTAAACAGTGCTCTCCAGTCTACAAAGTGCTTTCTTGTACATTCTTCCATCTGATCTTTCCAACCTTATAAAGAAGATAAAATATATGTGTGTGTATGTATATACGTGTATATATATACTCTGATCCTCATTTTATTGGGTTTTTTTTGGTTTTTTTGGTCGCACCGTGTGGCTTGCGGGATTTTAGTTCCCCGACCAGCCGACCAGGGATCGAACCAGGGCCCTCGGCAGTCAGAGCGCCAAGTCCAAACCACTGGACCACCAGGGAATTCCTGATCCTCATTTTAAAGATGAAGACAATAAGGCTTCAGGGGAATATATGACATGTCTAAGAGCGAATGGTTGGTAAGCTAAGGAATGAGGATTTCAACCCAGGCTTTCCACTCCAGAATTCTTGATTCTTTCACCTTGAGCACATGACCACGCTGGGCCATAGCCTTCACTTAAGACTGGGAAGGGCTGGGCAGCAAGGATGACCTCAGTGATGAGACTGGGGGAGATGCGAGCTTGGGGTGGGGGCACTGGGAAGAGCCTGAATGTTCATTCTGCTGAAATTGCCAATGTCTCTGCCCTGCAGGCGGCAGCGCTTAGCCAGAAAGCAAGAACATCTGGGAGGTCCAAGGCCACAGAAACCTCGAAACGAGAAGTGACAAGCGTTTGCCCGCACCAGTCAACAGGCACTGACGTGAGATGGGACCGATAATGCAACCTGCCATGAGGTCTCAGGGCCACAGGTGAAATCACAGAAATAAACAAGTGTTTGATGATAACTGAAAAAAAATAACTTACGGCTCAGAGTAGAGCTGTTTCATCAACCAGCTGGTGGAAAAGCCACAGGCACACCAAATAAACCAGAGCACTGTGCCCGGCGAGAGCGTAGGACTTCCTAGAGCCAGAGCCAGGCCTCGAGAGACTTCCAGGAAGCCAGGGGAGGGTTGGCCTGAGCCCAAGGGGGAGGCTTTGAAGACCAGGGAGGCCAGGACCATCTCACTTAGGTCTGAGAGCAGGACTCAGGAAGGGTAGGCCAGTCGCAGAGCAGAAATGCAAGTGCCCTGAGGGCCTCTTCATAGAAAGAAGCGTAGGAAACACTTGGCAGTGCCAACTTGATTCTACTGCCAGCCGAGGTAGGAGCAGCTTGATTTAGGAGCCGACCTGAAGCAGACTGGGCAGCTGATGCTCCAGAAACAACTGGTGAATTCCCACAGGAACGTTCCAGATTCACCCCCCACTCGCCCCCCCCCAAAAAAGTGGCAAGAGTCTATTTTACAGCTGATTGAAGATCCAATTCAATTAAAAAGAAATATGTTTTCAAGACATTTTATGACTCTGGCTTCCCAACTGGCAGTTAATTTTGTCACCACCTGTCTGTTTCCCTCTAGTTAACAGAATTCAAATCCCTTAAACTGAAAGTGTAGGAGTCCTAAAGGTTAAGGTAGGCTGTGTTCTGCCCCAGGGGCCAAGGACAGAGGCACCCAAAGGAGAGGAGAAGCTGATGCATCTAGAAAGAAGGACGAATTCTTGAGTCCTACAGGACAAGGGACACATGGGGGAGGAGGGTTGTTTATGCAGAAACCCTATCACAGACAAATGGTCAGATACCATGGAGGGACCATGGAGTTCAAGGGCAGACTGCAGGCCGTGCTGTTTTCCAGAAAGAGGCCTTTCAGCCTCCTTGCCTCCCCTTCCCTGCCCCGACTCCCATCCCCATCCCCTTCCATCCCCCACCCAACTTTGCCCTTAGCTCCAGGAAAAACCGGTTTATGGTAAAACTGTTATCATGGGTTTTTTGTTTTCCCAATTAGAAGAAATAAAAACAGTTCTAACCAAGAACTTTGGTCATTTACCAACTCACAGGGAGCCCCTCAGGGGCCTGGGAAGAAACAGCATGGACTGGACCTAGAGTGAGGATGTCAGGGTCTAACAGCCTGATCTGTTTCCACAAATGGTTTTCCACACAGGAGTAAATGCTTATCTTTTCAGTCAACCACTTTGACAACTTTCTGATAAGGTATACGCCACTCATTGTCTTTTTTTTTTTTTTTTTTGGCCGTGCCATGCGGCATGCAGGATCTTAGTTCCCTGACCAGGGACTCAAACCCATGCCCCCTGCAGTGGAAGCGCACAGTCCTAACCACTGGACCAGGAAATTCCCCCACTGTCCACTTTTTACTAAGCAAGAAGGCAACAGGTACTGGAACACCTGTTATGGGAATAGTGAACAAAAGAAAACAGAAGTTGAATAAACCACAAATCGTTACTTTTTGGTTTGAGAATGTTAATGAAACAACCTCTCACCCCGCCCATCGCATCCTGTCCTACATTCAATTAACCCTCTTCACTTTCTGCTCTGGGATTCACCCACATGGACAAGGGCATAAAATAGATTTTGATGATCTACAAAGTGGATCATTCATTCACTTAAAATTCATTTAAAGAACTCTTTGAATGGCAGCCTGTAAACAGGGAAAAGATGAGAAAGCAAACTTTGGGTGGGCCAGGTACTGTGCTAGAAAGCAGTAGACACAAAAGTACCAGAAGACCCTACCCTCAAGAACCCTAATGTGTGTTGAGAAATGAAGCTGAAAGGCTAAAGACAATTAATTATGAAGAACCAGAAGTTTGTTTCATAGAGGAAAGGGAAACTAACATGTACTGAGTGCCTACTCTATGCATTTTTCACATTATCTCACTTAAAAGTCAGTATTTGAAGAAATATTTTTTATTCAAATTCTGTTCTATTCTTGATTTATTTAAAGCAAGATTACAAGTGTCCCATTTAATGTAACCAAGTCCCTTCATCTGCCCTAACTCCACTGTAACTATAACTCATCTACGATGTTCTTTCTGACCAACACAGCGCCCCTCCTACAACAACGTCCTTTAAACGCTTTTCCAAGCTCAGGACTAGGCCGGCGATTGTGCTGGAAGATGCCTGAAGCCCACAAGAGTGTTGAGTCCTCTAGGTCTGAGTCCTCTATGTAACTCTGCTGGGCTAAGAGCATATACATTATATGGGAGCAGAATTTGCCACCCTAAAATATGTCTGTTTGGCACATCGATTGTTTTAAGCTGGTTATTTTCTGAGAAAACAGCAGACCAGGGAAGGGCTCTAAAAACCAAGTAGGAGTTGCCCTTCTGTAAGAGACTTCTACATTTGTAAGGGAAATCTCCATCTATCAGGCCGTCTCCCTCTCCACCTGGAAGAAGAGGAAGACCAAATCTCCAGCAACTCTTATCAGTGGGGAAAGGAACAACTGAGACCTGAATCACAATCACTCTTGTTCACTGTGCCTTTCCCGGTCACCTCCCAGAACTGACTCTCCCCACCCTTAGCATCCTCTTTTGTCTTTATCTGAGGATGGTATTTAAGAAGAGGGCTTGGGCCATTATGGCAAATTACTCAGATTTCCTGGGTCTCTCCCACGTGCACATGTTATTAAACTTCTGTTTGATTTTCTCCTGTTCATCTGTCTCATGTCGATTTCATTCTTAGACCAGCCAGAAGAACCCAGAAGGATATAGGAAATTTTTTTCTTCCTCCCCAACAACATGAATCACTGGCTAAGGAGATCCGACTCAGAGTTGAGGGGAAATTAGAGGAGCACGGTCCAGAAGCTCTACTTCCATTCTGTAATTGCCCATCTGCAGAGGTGACACTCAAAAAGTATTCCACGTGTACATACATACCCTACACGTTCTTGTCACTCAAAACGCTCCTGTTCTCCTCTCTCTTTTCTGCTCATCACTCACATTTCAGCAGTAAATGAGTGGGGAGGGGCGGTTTACAACAAGCAGGGGAAACCCTGGCCCTTCCCTGATTCTTTAGCTAGGATTCTTCAGATCAAAAAAGCCATCTGCTTCAGACTCTTCTTTACATCCAGTTCCTTCTCTGGGCAATTTGAGTGAGAAGGTAATGAATGACACTGCATGGGCAGGCTCCATTCCTGAGCTCAGCTGCCAGTCTCGTTTGGATGAGATAAGTTGGTATTTGTGATGCCCAGTTGCCCCAAGAGGGCGAATATTCACTCCAAATGGGTCAGACTACTTTGGTTGCATCATACTGCTTGAAGCTACCCACCTTTTTCTCTTTCATTACCCACCTCCCCGAACTGGTGATCCCCACCAGCTGCATCCACTCCCTCTCTATTCACTTCACCCCCTACAATCAAGCTTCCAATTCTATTGCCTGATACAAACCGTTCCTTTATCAAAGGTCACCAATGACCGCCTAATGGCCTTTTTTCCTATCTCAATTCTTTCTGACATTTCTACAGCATTTGGAATAACTCTTCCTCCTTGACTTAGTTTCAATAGTACTTAGTGAAATCACATCTTTCATTCAAACCAGCATTTCTGGAGCACTTACTATGTGCTAGGCTCCATTTGAGGGAACACAAAGAGAAAGATACATTCCACCCTTAAGGAGTTTACTGCCTAGTGGAGAAAGAGACAGTCCATCGAACAATGAGATCACACACAACAAGGTAACTGCTTCACAGAGGGCACGATGGGGAAAAGTACGTACAAAGTTCAGTACCCATACCAGTGAAAGAACACCTGGGTTGCGTGGGAACACAGATAGCACTCCACAGAGGAGGAAGGATTTGAGCTGACATTTAAAAGATGAGTAAAATTTAACTAGCAGACCACATTCCAAGTGGAGAGATTGGTACATGGCAAGAAACAGATGCCAGCTCCGTCAAGGACCTCGACCTTAGCACGAAGCCCACACTGTTGGAGATGAAGGAGGACGTGGGAATGGCAAGAGACGAATGTGCGCAAGTAAGCAGGGTCTGCATCACAAAGGGCCTTGTGTGTTCCAAAAGCAGGAGGAAATTTCATCCTGTAGAGGACAAGGAGGCATTGAAGAAACCTGGAGAGGGGAGTGATTTGTTTATTAGAAGAAAGTAAAGGGTTAAGTGGGAGGCCTATAAGGAAGCCCTCTCAGTAAAACAGAGGGGATGAAGGCTCGAGCTAAGGAGATGAGGATGGAGAGAACCGACGAGCGGGGAAAGAGGCAGGAGGCGCCTGACTGCAGGTGATGGGGGCAGGCGAGGGAGAAATCTGGAAGGTCCTGCTTCCTCTGCCTGTCAGCGCTTGAGGGCAGTTCTAGCTCCTTCTTTGGCATTCCCACCACTTTAGCACAGTGCAAAACAAATGTGTGGCAAGCAATAAATAGCTGCTGACTACTTAATTATTACCACCTTCATCAACTAATGGTAAGGTAAGTCTGTAGCAAATCTTCAGTGAGCCTTGTATCTGCAGCGAGAGCAGGAGGGCTGCTGAAGTGGGTTAGGGCTCCCAACTGGGTTCTCTATAGCGTCCGTATACACTCATTTTGGAGTCGTGCATAAAGCAACACTCGCCTATTAAGAATAAAAACATATGGAAAACAGAGCACAAGTACGGTGCAGCAATAGTGCTGGGGCTGGGCTCAGGAGTCTGGGTCCAGCTCTGGCTCTGCCACTAACTCGGCAGCACACAGAGCAAGTAGCCTCACCGTTCTGAACCTCTGTTTGCTGAGTGTGCTGGATGACCACAAAGGCCCCTTCTGGCCTTAAACATGCAAGGAAGCTGAGTAAGGTTTAAGTAAGTAAGGATATCTGCAGGGAAAATCAGTTTGAAAGCTCAGTGATTGGCGGAGAAGGGAGCTGTATGAACTGAACCAGGAGGGCGAGGTGACCTTGGCTACACAGCAGGGAGTGGAGGACCAGTGTCACTCAGATACCTGGAGAGGCGTTTCATGGGCAGAGACAGAAACCGTCCTGGCCCACTTCTGCAGACTCCTGTTGCGCCCTGCTTCCTTTCACTGTTACTCTGTCGACAGCTTATCATTTTATCGTCGTCTATAATTCTACTAAGAAAGTCATGGACAGACCCTGACAGCAAAAAGAGGCCTAAAAGATGATCTTGTCTGGACTTCCCTCGTGGTCCAGTGGGCGAGGCTCCGCACTCCCAATGCAGGGTGCCCGGGTTCGATCCCCGGTCAGGGAACTAGATACCGCATGTGTACCGCAACGAAGATCCTGCATGCTGCAACAAAGACCTTGCACGGCCAAAATAAATAAATAAATATTTTAAAAGGGGGAAAAGTGAAAAAAGAAGATCTTGTCTACTTCATTCCCTTTCAGAACAGGAAACCAAAGGCCAAAGAAGTTAAGAGACACGTATAAAGCCACAGAGGTATTTAACAGCATTGCAAAAAATAAAACTCTAGTCAGCATACTCTTAGAGCAGAGTTCTGCCCACAGCTGCCCTTCGGGTCCGAGAATATAAACTCCTAGAACAAAGAGGAGGTATTTTACATTTTTTTCCTAGCCCTTTGGTGCACTCACTCATAATGAGGATGACTACTAACCACGGTTCATTCCATAAAATATATGCGTTCTGTGCTGTCGTTGAGTGTTTTCTAGGTACCAGCTCTGTTCTAACCAGAGACATAGTAGCGGCCAAGGTCCCTGCTCCTGAAGACCTCACATTCTTGTGGCTTAGCAGTAGAGCTGCAGAGATGGGATACAGATCATCGACAAAGACAACCTAAAAAATAGGATCATTTCAAAAGTGACAAATATAATGAAGATAATAAAATTGGGTGGTGAGAAGAGGAATCTCAAAAAAGAAAAAAATATGTCAAGTTCACATCAGTATTAAGTGGCAGATTCTACCAAAGCAGACTTAAATGTTTGCTTTCCTATTTTCCTAAATATTAAACATGTCTCTTACACAGTACATATTCAAACAATATTTATCACTGATGTTGATGGGGATAAAACAGATCACAATATTCCTACTAATATAAGACTAAGTGCTCATAAAATATTCAGATATAACAAGTTGAAGTGTTTCTCAAACTATAAGTTCCCCAAATAAGTCTCATGAAAGATGGCAGAAGCATCACAGAACACACACAAAATCAATCCTAATCTCACAAATGCTTCATATGTTTTTAAACTTAATTTTTAATTTTTTATGTAATTTTTAAAGGTAACTTTCATTGAGTTATTACAAAATATTGGCTGTATTCCCCATGTTGTACAATACATCCTTGAGCCTATCTTACACCTAACAGTTTGTACCTCCCGCTCCCCCCCGCCCCCCGTCATCTCTCTTAAAGACTGTCTTTAAATCTTACCTTGGCTCCTTCTTACAACTTCTCATTTTTCTAAAAGTTCTCTTTCTGCATCTTCTCCCTAGCACCAAAAGCATCTTCTCGCCTTATTATCCTGCCTGTCAAAGACTGTCACTCATCTCAATCTCAGAAGACAATCTTGCCCTCCAGCACTTAGTCCTCCAACAGAGCCTTACAGCAGCACTGATTAAGCTAACATCAAAGATTCATGAAGCCACATCACAGGAAACTCAGCACGGGCAAAATACGCGTAACACCTGCAGCGCTGGTTACTTGGCCCCCTCCCTTTCCCGTAAGAAGGGGGATCAGGTTCCAGAAGTGCATGGGGAAATACTGAGACAGGACAGGCTGCCTTAGCTATCACACACTGCCCTAACCACCCTCTGGACCACTATTTTTTCCAGGTCTGCCAACCCCAAGTCACTCAGCAAAGGTGGTGCAATGACAAAGAACCACAAGTCCCAGGGCCTGTCCTTCAGATCAGATAAGCTTGGCCCCAAAGGACACCAATATGAAAACACCTCTTTCCCTTGAATTTGAAGGGGAGGGAGATAAAAGGAAACGATCAGAAAAGTGAGCACGTACTGTGCACAGATGAGAGATGCCTTGCCTTTCTTAGTTCATCTTCAAACCAACCTACAAGGTGGGGATTATCAGGATCCTCCATTTATGTGGGAGGAAACTGACAATGCAAAGCAGCCCGAGGGAAGAAAACTTGCTCCAGGCTGGAATTTTACCCCATGGAAGCAGGCTGGAAATTGCTACTGGAATAAAATTCAAAGGCAGCCCCTGGGAAGTCATCTGCGTAGACAGAGTGAGGAACAGAGTCGGCCTGGGAAGTTATGGACAGTATTTCGCAGAGGAACAGCCTTGGGAGAGGTAGAAACATTCTCTTCCTCAGCTGCCCCCATCACGCTCTAATTCACAATCAGTCGCCACCTGTGCCTCCAGACCCTTCATCGCTCAGCCACAGGTGGGCTTATCCTGTCCGCAACCAGAACAGGGCAGGCCAAGTCTCTTAAGTCTCTGTGACGTGGATGGATCTAACCCGACTGCGGACATCAAGACAAGAATCGTATTCAATACGCAAATTAAAATTCCTTGCTGGTAAATGTGAGTCACCGTCCCACGGCCAATGGGACCTCACTTGCCCTATGGGACACCCAGGGTTTAAAAATATATGTATACGTATATATACCCAATGGGACCTCACTTGCCCTATGGGACACCCAGGGTTTAAAAATATATGTATATGTACATATACGTATGTGTATAAATGCACGCATACATATGTAATATTTACATGTATTAAATGCACAATATATTTATTTTTAAAGGTTCGTTCATTCAGTCATTCTCCATTACCTATCCACTTAACCTGGATGAGTGGGGTTTGGAGTTCCCTGCATGGTGCCAACTATTTCAGGTTTGTTTGTTTGTTTGTTTTTGCCAGTTCCATGGGGAGCTTTGACCTAGGATGTCTTTTTGGTATCACCCGGGTTGAGGCAAAGGTGCTGAGACTTTGGACTCCCATAACAGCTCATCATTGGCCACAGCATGTCTCTCTTTTTTTTTTTTGAATTTTATTTATTTTTTTATACAGCAGGTTCTTATTAGTTACCTTTTAACATATATTAATGTATATATGTCAATCCCAATCTCCCAATTCATCCCACCACCACCACCCCACCCAACTTTCCCGCCTTGGTGTCCATAAGTTTGTTCTCTACATCTGTGTATCTATTTCGGCCCTGCAAACCAGTTCATCTGTACCATTTTTCTAGGTTCCACATATATGCATTAATATACGAAATTTTGTTTTTCTCTTTCTGACTTACTTCACCCTGTATGACAGTCTCTAGATCCATCCACATCTCTACATATGACCCAATTTCGTGCCTTTTTATGGCTGAGTAATATTCCATTGTATATATGTACCACATCTTCTTTATCCATTCATCTGTCAACAGGCATTTAGGTTGCTTCTATGACCTGGTTATTGTAAATAGTGCTGCAACGAACATTGGGGTGCATGTGTCTTTTTGAATTATGGTTTTCTCTGGGTATATGCCCAGTAGTGGGATTGCTGGGTCATATGGTAATTCTATTTTTAGTTTTTTAAGGAACCTCCGTACTGTTCTCCATAGTGGCTGTATCAATTTACATTCCCACCAACAGTGCAAGAGGGTTCCCTTTTCTCCACACACTCTCCAGCATTTGTTGTTTGTAGATTTTCTGATGATGCCCATTCTAACTGGTGTGAGGTGATACCTCATTGTAGTTTGAATTTTCATTTCTCTAATAATTAGTGACGTTGAGCAGCTTTTCATGTGCCTGCTGGCCATCTGTATGTCCTCTTTGGAGAAATGTCTATTTAGGTCTTCTGCCCATTTTTTGATTGGGTTGTTTGTTTTTTTAATATTGAGCTGCATGAACTGTTTATATATTTTGGACATTAATCCTTTGCCCATTGCTTCATTTGCAAATATTTTCTCCCATTCTGAGGGCTGTCTATTCATCTTGTTTGCAGTTTCCTTTGCTTTGCAAAAGCTTTTAAGTTTCATTAGGTCCCATTTGTTTATTTTCGTTTTTATTTCCATTACTCTAGGAGGTGGATCAAAAAAGATCTTGCTGTGATTTATGTCATAGAGTGTTCTCCTTATGTTTTCCTCTGAGTTTTATAGTGTCCGTTCTTATATTTAGGTCTCTAATCCATTTTGAGTTTATTTTTGTGTATGGTGTTAGGGAATGTTCTAATTTCATCCTTTTACATGTAGCTGTCCAGTTTTCCCAGCACCACCTATTGAAGAGACTGTCTTTTCTCCATTGTATATCCTTGCCTCCTTTGTCATAGATTAGTTGATCACAGGTGCGTGGGTTTATCTCTGGGCTTTCTATCCTGTTCCATTGATCTATATTTCTGTTTTTGTGCCAGTACCATACTGTCTTGATTACTGTAGCTTTGTAGTATAGTCTGAAGTCAGGGAGTCTGATTCCTCCAACTCCGTTTTTTTTCCTCGAGATTGCTTTGGTTATTCGGGGTCTTTTGTGTCTCCATACAAATTTTAAGATTTTTGTATTCTAGTTCTGTAAAAAATGCCACGGGTAATTTGATAGGGATTGCACTGAATCTGTAGATTGCTTGGGGTAGTATAGTCATTTTCACAATATTGATTCTTCCAATCCAAGAACATGGTATATCTCTCCATCTGTTTGTATCATCTTTGATTTCTTTCATCAGTGTCTTATAGTTTTCTGAGTACAGGTCTTTTACCTCCTTAGGTAGGTTTATTCCTAGGTGTTTTATTCTTTTTCTTGCATTGGTGAATGGGATTGTTTCCTTAATTTCTCTTTCTGATCTTTCACTGTTAGTGTATAGGAATGCAAGAGATTTCTGTGCATTAATTTTGTATCCTGCAACTTTACCAAATTCATTGATTAGCTCAAGTAGTTTTCTGGTGGCATCTTTAGGATTCTCTATGTATAGTATCATGTCATCTGCAAACAGTGACAGTTTTACTTCTTCTTTTCCAATGTGTATTCCTTCTGTTTCTTTTTCTTCTCTGACTGCCATGGCTAGGACTTCCAAAACTATGTAGAGTAATAGTGGTGAGGGTGGACATCCTTGTCTTGTTCCTGATCTTAGAGGAAATGTTTTCAGTTTTTCACCATTGAGAATGATGTCTGCTGTGGGTTTGTCATATATGGTCTTTACTATGTTGAGGTAGATTCCCTCTATGCCCACTTTCTGGAGAGTTTTTATCATAAATGGGTGTTGAATTTTGTCAAAAGCTTTTTCTCAATCTATTGAGATGATCATACGGTTTTTCCTCTTCAATTTGTTAATATGGTGTATCACATTGATTGATTTGCGTATATTGAAGAACCCTTGCATCCCTGGGATGAATCCCACTTGATCATGGTGTATGATCCTTTTAATGTGTTGTTGGATTCTGTTTGCTAGTATTTTGTTGAGGATTTTTGCATCTACATTCATCAGTGATATTGGTCTGTAATTTTCTTTTTTTGTAGTATCTTTGTCTGGTTTTGGTATCGGTGTGATGGTGGCCTCATGGAATGAGTTTGGGAGTGTTCCTTCCTCTGCAATTTTTTGGAAGAGTTTGAGAAGGGTGGGTGTTAGCTCTTCTCTAAATGTTTGATAGAATTCACCTGGGAAGCCATCTGGTCCTGGACTTTTGTTTGTTGGAAGATTTTTAATCACAGTTTCAATTCCATTACTTGTGATTGGTCTGTTCATATTTTCTATTTCTTCCTGGTTCAGTCTTAGAAGGTTATACCTTTCTAAGAATTTGTCCACTTCTTCCAGGTTGTCCATTTTATTGGGATAGAGTTGCTTGTAGTAGTCTTTTATGATGCTTTGTATTTCTGCGGTGTCCGTTGTAACTTCTCCTTTTTCATTTCTAATTTTATTGATTTGAGTTCTCTCCCTCTTTTTCTTGATGAGTCTGGCTAAAGGTTTATCAGTTTTGTTTATCTTCTCAAAGAACCAGCTTTTAGTTTTATTGATCTTTGCTACTGTTTTCTTTGTTTCTATTTCATTTATTTCTGCTCTGATCTGTATGATTTCTTTCCTTCTACTAACTTTGGGTTTTGTTTGTTCTTTTTTCTCTAGTTCCTTTAGGTGTAAGGTTAGATTGTTTATTTGAGATTTTTATTGTTTCTTGAGGTAGGCTTGTATAGCTATAAACTTCCCTCTTAGAACTGCTTTTGCTGCATCCCATAAGTTTTGGATCATCGTGTTTTCATTGTAATTTGTCTCTAGGTATTTATTGATTTCCCCTTTGATTTCTTCAGTGACCTGTTGGTTATTTAGTAACATATTGTTTAGGCTCCGTGTGTTTTTGTTTTTTACGTTTTTTTCCATGTAACTGATTTCTAATCTCAGAGCATTGTGGTTGGAAAAGGTGCTTAGTATGACTTCAATTTTCTTAAATTTATCGAGGCTTGATTTGTGACCCAAGATGTGATCTATCCTGGAGAATGCTCCATGTGCACTTGAGAAGAAAGTGTAATCTGCTGTTTTTGGATGGAATGTCTTATAAATATCAATTAAATCTATCTGGTCTGTTGTGTCAATTAAAGCGTGTGTGTCCTTATTAATTTGCTGTCTGGATGATCTGTCCATTGGTGTAAGTGAGATGCTAAAGTCCCTCACTATTGTGTTACTATCAATTTCCTCTTTTAGAGCTGTTAGCAGTTGCCTTATGTATTGAACTGCTCCTATGTTGGGTGCACATATATTTATAATTGTTATATCTTCTTCTTGGATTGATCCCTTGATCATTATGTAGTGTCCTTCCTTGTCTCTTGTGACATTCTTTATTTTAAAGTCTATTTTATCTGAGTACTGCTACTCCAGCTTTCTTTTCATTTCCATTTGCATGGAATATCTTTTTCCATCCCCTCACTTTCAGTCTGTATGTGTCCATAGGTCTGAAATTGGTCTCTTGTAGACAGCATATATATGGGTCTTGTTCTTGTATCCATTTAGTGAGCCTGTGTCTTTCGGTTGGAGCATTTAATGCATTCAAGTTTAAGGTAATTATCGATATGTATGTTCCTGTGACCATTTTCTTAATTGTTATGGGTTTGTTTTTGTAGGTCCTTTTCTTCTCTTGTGTTTCCCACTTAGAGAAGCTCCTTTAGCATTTGTTGTAGAACTCGTTTTGTGATGCTGAATTCTCTTAGCTTTTGCTTATCTGTGAAGCTTTTGATTTCTCCATTGAATCTGAATGAGATCCTTGCTGGGTAGAGTAGTCTTTGTTGTAGATTCTTCCCTTTCATCACTTTAAATATATCGTGGCACTCCCTTCTGGCTTGTAGAGTTTCTGCTGAGAAATCAGCTGTTAACCTATGGGAGTTCCCGTGTATGTTATTTTCATTTTTCCCTTGTTGCTTTCAATAATTTTTCTTTGTCTTTTAATTTTTGTCAATTTGACTACTACGTGTCTTGGCGTGTTTCTCCTTGGGTTTATCCTGCGTGAGACTCTCTGCGATTCCTGGACTTGGGTGGCTATTTCCTTTCCCATGTTAGCGAAGTTTTCGACTATAATCTCTTCAAATATTTTCTCAGGTCCTTTCTCTCTCTCTTCTCCTTCTGGGACCCCTATAATGCGAATGTTGTTGCGTTTAATGTTGTCCCAGAGGTCTCTTAGGCTGTCTTTATTTCTTTTCATTCTTTTTTCTTTATTCTGTTCCGCAGCAGTGAATTCCACCCTTCTGTCTTCCAGGTCACTTATCCGTTCTTCTGCCTCAGTTATTCTGCTACTGATTCCTTCTAGTGTATGTTTCATATCAGTTATTGTATTGTTCATCTCTGTTTGTTTGTTCTTTAATTCTTCTAGGTGTTTGTTCTTTAATTCTTCTAGGTCTTTGTTAAACATTTCTTGTATCTTCTCGATCTTTGCCTCCATTCTTTTCCCAAGGTCCCTGATCATCTTCACTATCATTATTCTGAATTCTTTTTCTGGAAGGTTGCCTATCTCCACTTCATTTAGTTGTTTTTCTGGGGTTTTATCTGGTCCCTTCGTCTGGTACAATGTCCTCTGCCTTTTCATTTTGTCTATTTTTCTGTGAATGTGGTTTTTGTTCCACAGGCTGCAGAATTGTAGTTCTTCTTGCTTCTGTTGTCTGCCCTCTGGTGGATGAGGCTATCGGTGCCAACTATTTCTTATTAACCTTCTGAGGATACTACTGAGCTGATTAAGACAGTGAAAGTGAATTATTTGCAAATAGCACCTGTCAAGCAAAGGGGCCTTAATCTAGCAGGCAACTGCGGGTAGAGGCTCTAGAACTCTAGATTCTCTGTGGCTATGAGGGAGAAAAATGCAATTAACAAGCCCAAAATACCTAAATTCTGAATCACTGCATCAACGATGTTTGTGAGAAACAGAATTTTTGTTTTTCCTGCCCATCCTCTGCTGGAGAAACCAAAGGAACGTTCAGTGGTTCTATGTCCAGCAGAAAATGGAAGGAGCAGAAAAAGCCCTGGTTACCCCCATGTTCACAGCTGGGATTCTCCAGCCAACTAAACATGAGCCATCTTTGCCTATTCTGTGAAATGAATGAGCTAGACCCTATGTTGCGAGGAAATTGCTTCTGCTCTCCTAAAACAAAATGTCCATGCAACCCCACTTCCTCAGGAAGATCTTCTACAGAGAGGATGTCCTTCACAACAAATGCTGGCCAATCACCAGGACTACCAAATGTTAACGGCTACTGGTGTCCCCTCTGTGGAAGCACTGGCCACATTTTCAAATTTTGCACTTATGTGTATGACTTGCATTGACTGCCTAATAGACGCTCAATTAAAATCTGTTGTTGAACAAATGAGTGGATGAATAATCAACACACTAGACTAAACCCTTCAAGGGCACAGGCCAGTCAGAGCTCAGTGGCGGGCACAGAGCAACCAAGCTGTCAGATTTTGCGGGATTTGGACCCGCCTCGCTGTGACAGCCTGAAGGTTTCATGTGTCCCTCCAAATGGGAAGGGAATGGAGGGCAAGTAAAATCCAATCAAAGCTTTTCACAGGGTGAGGCATGCTGAAACAGCCACTTCTGATATTTGGTCTTTACTTACCATTTCCTGTGGATTTTAATGACCCACATCGTCAGCACACAAACATCAGCCTTGGTATAATGCCAGATGTATACATGTTTGTACAATACAGAAAAAGGCCTAAATTAAAGGTGACAGGACACAACCTTTTAGAGTCAGGTTTCCATCATTACTCAGTTGTATGGATGTGGGCGTGTTTCGGAGTTTCAATTCCCTTAAATCCAAGTGGACATACTCATTACATCCACCCCCTAGGATGCGGGAACAAATGAAGTGGTGGAGCGTCGTGCCAGAAGCATGTTACTGGAAGGCTCGGTGTGTGCCAGGCGCTGTGGTAAGTGCTGGGGCAAATACAAAAGAATAATTATACTCTGTGCCGGCTTCCGGAGCCCGGGGCCTTGTAAATCACGGAGAAAAGGATCAAATGCTCCCCACATTGAGAGATTATCACACTGCTATCGCCAGCACTGCGTTCATTTGTGTCCAAGCGGGCACCATTCTCTGCCGCTCTGACCAGAATCTCCCAACAGCAGGTGTCAGCATCCCCTCTCTCCTCTGCACCTCCCCCCAGGCTCCCCCTTCAAGGCTCCATACTCTATAGTCCCCCAGTTAATGGCATTCCCAACCTGCCTTCAGGGCTCTCATTACACGACATAAAGAAGGGCCATTTGTATTGGCAGCCCTTTGGCTCTTGGCTTCCACTGGAGCAAAGAGGAAGAAAGAAGCAAAACACCAGGAGAACAACCGCCCTGGCACCTGACAGCTGCAGAGAGAGGCCCAGCTTAATACCATGTCTCCCTAGGTCTTGGGAGAGGTCAGAGGAACAGGTGCATCTGCATTCCAGAACTGAATGAAGTCCTACTGTTGGTGGGAGGGGAGTCAGCCCCCAGCTCCACGCCCAACATATCTCTCTCCAGCGCAGCGTGGAAGGCATTCCTTTTACAACTCCTGATTTCCCAATTTTAGAAAACACAAGAATTCCCTTTCAGTGATGTGCTCAAGTAACTTGTTTTTAAATAAGTAGGGATCAACGTTGCATTGTTCATTTGTTTACTGTCTTTATCCCCTCTCTAGGATGTAAGCTCTCTAGGGCAGAAACTGTTTTGTTCACTATTGGTTCTGGTGTCTAGATCAGTACCTGGCACGTAATCTGCGTTCAGTAAATATTGGTTGGATTAAGTAGGAGGGAAAAAGGGTAGAAGGAAGGGTGCATCTATCACAAAATCCTTCTCTCCTGCAAGAGGAACAACTGTTGTCCTGACCTGGAATCAGAAGACTAGGGAAAATGTACTGTGTTACCACGGCAACCACAGCTCCAAAAATAAAAATAGCCTTCAAAGCTGCCACAGGTCTTTGGTGGGAAAAGGCTAACCACGATTTGTAGACTGTACCTGGGCCCCGGGTTGACTACAAGCCAAAATACTGCCCCCAACGTGCTCTCGCTCTCTGGAGCCTCGTTTTGGGAGAGGTCAACCACTCTTCACCTGGTCATGCCAAAGCTGTCTCCCCAAATAGAGAACACCCTTAGAAGAGCAGCCACGTCTGGTGTCTGGGCACTTGCAGTCTGAGGGAAGACACAGTACAAGGGAAAAACCATGAAAGAAACCAAAAGACTTAAAACAGACAAACAATACATAGTAATCCAGATTTACATAAATGGCCCACGAGGGCATAATTATTCAACTTCAAGAGGACTTCCTGCTTTGTAAAATGACTTCCAATAGAATTCCGTGAAAATCAAATTTCCTTAGAGTCCTTCATCCATTTGATTATTTATTCACTCCCTAAGTATATGTTTACTACATTCCATGCAAAGAGCTTAGCAAGCACTGAATAAAACAAACACTGAACACAATTAACTCTGCCCTCACAGCTTCTGATCCAGTGAAAGATACAATGTGATCAAGTAGTCACAACTTAAGAACACAGATGTAATAAATACGTGAGTCAGGAAATACTTGCTAGAGGGACAATAACTAGGGTAAGATCCAAAGGAGAAGAAGGGCAGGGTGGTCAAGGGGGTCAGTGTTACAAGAGAGGAATTCCACACAAGGGAACAATGTCTGTGAAGACCTAGAAATAAAAGGAAGCATCTAAGGGCTTCCCTGGTGGCGCAGTGGTTGAGAGTCCGCCTGCCGATGCAGGGGACACAGGTTCGTGCCCGGGTCTGGAAAGATCCCACATGCCGCGGAGCGGCTGGGCCCGTGAGCCATGGCCACCGAGCCTGCATGTCTGGAGCCTGTGCTCCGCAACGGGAGAGGCCACGACAGTGAGAGGCCCGCGTACCGCAAAAAAAAAAAAAAAAAAAAAAGGAAGCATCCATCCAAGGCACTGAATGGTAACTCTGGCTGCAGGGTGAGCGGCATCAGGGAGACCAGTTAGGAGGACACTTGAATAACATGTGTGAGTTAGGAGGACGCTTGAATAACATATGTGAGAGATGGTGGTGGCCCAGGGAGCCGAGATGGTGGTGGAGATGAGAAGACAGACTTCCTCCAAAGGAAGGAAACTTTGCAAAACTGAAGGGTACCAACCCTCACCTCAAGGAACAGAATGACAGGAACTGGTTTGGAGGGAAAGGTGAAGAGTTCAGAGATGAGGTCTGAGATGTAAGTGTGAGAATCATCACCATGCAGGAATAATTAAATTCAAGAGAGTGAATAAAACAGTCCAAGGATAGTATGTAGATTTAGGAGAAGGAAAGGGGGTGGGGTGAGGGAGAGGGAGGGGAGACAGAGAAGGAGAAATAAGCCTGGATTCAGAACCTTAAGCAGACCAACACTGAAGAGACAGACAGCCAAGAGCAGCCCACAAATTAGAAACTCATTTTCACCACGTATCAATATATCAGAAAAGTGACATCTCATCAAAGAAACAACAAACCACTGTTCAGCTTATAGTAACCAGAGTAGCAGACTCAGAAGCCTCATAGACCACCAAAGAAATCTCAGTTTTATTAACTAATGATAACGTGAGCACAATTCTTCAGACACATCTACTGAATTCTGTCTTACAAGATGAAGAAGAAACGTATACTCTCCATCTTACCAAGGAGAAAGACACTGAGGCCCAGAAAGACTGAGTAACCTGCCCAGGACCACACAGCAAAAAATAAATAACAGAACCAGAGCCTCTACCTCCGATGCTGCCTCAGACAGCCCCCTGGAGTGGTACAAAGGCAGTCGTCCTAGGACAACCATCACCCTGCCCCTAACAATGGATGAGGCCTGTCTGATCCATGGGTTTGCTGATGAAGATATGGCTCCATCCTGGGCCAAGACAGGCTCCTAGGGACATGGGGTGGGCAGAATACCGTAGTTAGGTTGCAGGAGATCAGTATTCTAGAGCCATCTCTGCCACTCACCAGCTTTGTCCACTGACCTTGGACTTCTCAGTTTGCTCAAAGGTGAAATGACCACACAAATCTCATCTACCATGAAGACTAGATTCTCTGAGCGAGATGCAGACCAGAACTGTAGGTACTAAGGGGTACCTTAGTGCGAGAAAAGTAAGGCTATTCGGGGGTGAAATCTAGTTCCCAGGACCCTCCTCCCATCTCCCTCCCAGCAGATCTTTTCCTCAGACCTTTTTTTTTTTTTAATGTTTTTTTAATGTTTTAGTCCAAATTCCATATTCTACTGAAATTATCTTTTGCACCCTAGTCTCCCCCACAGGCCGTGAGCTCCTCAAGGAAGGGCCACTTGTATCCATCTTTGTGCCCCAAGCACCTAGGACAGCACCTGATTCTCTGTAAGTGCCCCAAAAATGTTTGTTGAACTTGAGAATTACTTCTCCTGAGTTATCTACATTTTCAGCCTAATCTCTCTGGCTGCTAAACAAAAGGTGTGTCAACTAATAGAGGCATTTTGGGAAGGAGTCCAAGCATGGAGAAGGCAATTCAGAGGAATTGTCCAGTGTCCCTAAGAACTTTCTGAACGGGCGGGCCACTTCCTACTCTGCTCACCTCTGAGACTGGCTCTGTCTTCTAACGTGTGTGGTTGCCAATTCCTCCACTGTGTCTGCAGGGCTCCACAGCCTCCACCGGAGAATCAGTGAGCACCAAGTAACTGGAGAAGCCCAAATCAAGGCTTCTCTTACAATCTGGAAGCAACAGCCCAAATTACTAACAATAAGTCTCTGAAGGAATATTCTCAAAGGATAATGACCTGATAGTCTCTCATCTTCACTGAGGACAAAACAAGAGAGAATGAGTTTGCATTATACCATGGGGGATTTCAGTTAGATCATCAGCAGAACTTTCTCAATAGTAGGTCTCGAAAACATATTAAGAAGTAACCAAGAGAGGAGAGGTGGTGCGATCTCTTTCCTGGGGCCTTTTTTTTTTTTTTTTTTTTTTTTATGAGATCTTCACATGTCGAGAAGATGTGTTTCATCATAGACAGAGAAAAGACATGGTATCACCCAAGCTAAGGGCAAACTGTTCTCTGAAGAAGCTCCACCCTGTTCAGAGTAACCTTTATTACTGCCATTCCATCCAATCCCAAGAATACAGAAAGGTCAGGAAGAGCTTCCCAGTGTAATGACCCAGCTGGGAAACAAATACTTGCCGGGTCAAGGCAGGCTGCTTTGAGGGGTCAGACTGGCACTCACGCCAAGCTTGGGTTACAGAGAACAGGAGAACGAGGCTAAGAGGCATCTTCTTTGATGAGAGGGCTCATATTCCCCCCCTTTGGAGAAATGTCTCATTCTGATGGTTCCTCCAGAAACAGTGCTTCAGAAATCCTTTTATTTTCCTTATTTCACAGACTTACCTGTCCTTAACCTTTCGATTTATGTTCTCCCTTACTTTACACAGGTACAAGGTGCAGAAGAGCAGATGAAAAAGGAAAGTCTCAATTAGAAAGAAACTCTGGGGAATTCCCTGGCAGTCCAGTGGTTAGGACTCCACGCTTCCACGGCAGGGCGCAAGGGTTTGATCCCTGGTCAGGGAACTAAGATCTCACAAGCCACATGGCATGGCCAAAAAAAACCTCTGAATGAGAAAAAAATACCGGGGGATAATGCACCAAGCATGCTACTAATGTTTGGGTTAGCATAGTAAAATGATGAGCTCTTTTCCTTTTCCCTACTGTCCAAAAGTTTTACATTAACTAGTTATTTGATCACACATACAATATTCATTGACTTTTATCATGTAAAAATTTCTTTTAAGACAAGCTGGGGGGACTTCCCTGGTGGCGCAGGGGTTAAGAATCCACCTGCCAATGCAGGGGCCACAAATTCAATCCCTGGTCCAGGAAGATCCCACGTGCTGCAGAGCAACTAAGCCCTTGAGCCACAACTACTGAGCCCGCATGCTGCAACTACTGAAGCCCGAGCTCCACAACAAGAGAAGCCACCGCAATGAGAAGCCCACACACCGCAACAAAGAGTAGCCTCTGCTCGCGGCAACTAGAGAAAGCCTGCACGCAGCAACGAAGACCCAACACGGCCAATAAATAAATACATACATAAATAAAAACAGTAAACTGAGTAAAAAAAAAAAAAAAAGACAACAAGCTGGAAAACCCTTGGAGAGACTCAAAAAAGTATTGCTACATATAGCCCCATATCCCCTCCCTCTTGCGTCTCCCTCCCACCCTCCTCATCCCACCCTTCTAGGTGGTCTCAAAGCACCGAGCTGATCTCCCTGTGCTATGCAGCTGCTTCAAAAAAAAAAAAGAAAAAGAAAAAACTGTATTGCTAAACTAACCGTCCATCATCTTTCTGTATTTTCCTAATTGCTGGAGCAAATAATACGTGGGTTACCACACTCACCCCTGCCCAAAAGGGGCCCCAAGGCAAATTCTTTTTGCATAGTTGCAAAAGAAAGTGGAAAAACCAAGTGGGTTGTGGATTATTTTTTTCAGTCCCCTCACTCAGCCCCCTCATTTCCTGACTAAACTCTGGAACCAGAAGCAGCAAGACCAAAAAACCTCTGTGGTCAGACCATGGAGGTAGGAGGCACCAGGCTGGAAGAAGCTCCAGAGACATGACAGATAGAAATTAGCCCAGACTTTAGGTCAGAGGCCTGAGCTCCAGAGTGTAACCCAGATCTGCCACTGAGACGTGCCTAATCACCCGTTTTCTTTATCTTATCCTATCCACAAAATCAGGGTGGAACAACCAGAGCCAGTTAGAATACGTACAAAGGATGCAGAAGAAAGGGCTTCACAGCATCTGACGCAAAAGATATATCAGGGCCTCAAATGAAAAAGCCATGGGTGTCCTCCTCTGTCTCCTCTTTACCACTGGTCTTAGCTAAGGAACAGCCACATCTTCCTAGTGATGATTTTGATGAGATGACCCAGACACATGGTCTGAAAACAAGGAAGAATATCTGACACCAGGGCTATCTTCAGGAGGTGGCACCTGGCTGCCCGCAGTGGCGTGGAGGCTGGCAGGTGCAGGCCTGGCCTGACATCTCTGTGCCCCAGATTGAAGCATCTCCATCCTGCCTCCCTTCCGCATTTGATTTTCTGTTATGCATCCCTGAAGGAAGCCTCACCATCTCCTCCTAGAAAAGGAAAGTTCCTTAGGCTCCAAAGTCACAGGACAAGAGCTCATAGACCTCCCTCCGCCCTGAAAGGTGTTGAAAAGCATCTCCCTTCACAATAGGTACAACTGCCCCTTAGCGAGTCACTGCACTGATATGGGCAATGGAGGAAAGAATCCCAAGAGAGCAAAGCCTCCAGGAAAAGCCTGCAGACTCTGTAAAGCTCTTGTACACACAGCAACCAGGCCAGCACTCCTAGGCTCTCAGGCCAGCTTGGCTCTGTATCTGAACGCCTGCTTCAGGGCCCAGCGGCTCACCCATTGGGGTCAAGGAGGAAATGCCCCACCGGCAGCTCAGCCATTCAAGCGCCCTAAGGAAAACTCCGGAGTTCCCCTAGAAGCACTTATCAGTGGCCAGCATAGCAACTGGCCTATAGACGGTAGCTGGGAGAAACTAACCGAGCGGGGCAGGGTTATCACCTGTTAACCTGCCCCATGAAAATCCCAGTCTCTCCCCTGACACGGAACTGGCACTTCCTGAGTGCATAACCACCACGGAAACTCTCAAAATACCAACTGCCATGGAGGAAACTGGCCAGTGTGAATCAGCCCACAGGGCTTAGATCTACCTTCTCAGTTTCCACAGACTGTTTGAATGTGGAAACCACATCTACAGCCCAAGGTCGGCTGCTTCTCACGGAGCAGTTCACCTACGCCATGTAGCACCACCCTCACACATCCCCGTGCTGACCTCTGACCTCTGACATCTACAGACATCCGCAGTGGCCTTCCCATCCTCCCAACCTCCTTCAGAACCTCCCCTTCCACGTGGATGTGATCTCAAACACGCAAGGGCCAACTATTCCCAGGCCCTGGGGAGATGGTTCAGTGTAGCTGTAAAGAGCCCGGGCTCTGGAATCAAAAGAATGTGATTCAGATCTCACCCTTGCTTCTGTGCGACCAGGAGCAAATGAATCTCTGAACTTCAGGTTCCTCAGCTGTAAAACCCACCTGGGGGTTTGTTGTGAGGATTAAATGTGTATTTAAGGCGCTTAGCAGAAAGTAAGATGCAGTCCCCGCCCTCAAGGAAATAAGGGTCTGGGAGAGAGGTTTTTCCTAGTTTAACCTTATCCAGCACCAATAATTTATTTAATCTGCTGACAAATCACGGATCTCCTGTTTGATGCTTTGTGTGAAGAAAGACATGA
Organism: Phocoena phocoena; assembly: GCF_963924675.1. NCBI lineage: Eukaryota > Metazoa > Chordata > Mammalia > Artiodactyla > Phocoenidae > Phocoena > Phocoena phocoena. The sequence goes on from NC_089226.1 coordinate 10,167,196, forward strand.
ATTACCTCCCTCCCACACTCTCTGTGCTTCTCCTAGATGTCAGGGTCCACACGGAGCTGATGGATGTAGCACACATCAGCCTCCTCCCTGGAAACTGAGCTGAAACCGAAAGCAAGACTCCCTCCGAAGGTCAGAGGAAGGGGATGAAGACTTACGATAAACATACCAATGATGAATAATCATTATGTGCAAACCCACGTGCCAGCTAGACTGGCACCAGATAGATAACCAGGCTCACCAGGCCGGCAGAATCAGTGAGAGGTGCCACCTGAGGTCAGGTGTGCGGCCGAGCAGAAGTCATGACAGGGTAGATGTGTCACACAGAAGAGGGGACAGAACTGCCATGGGAAAGTGGTGCAAGAGGTAATAATAAGGAGGGCGGCCTGGGGAGACAGAGCAGAGAAGCGCTTCTGTGCCCCCCCATAAAGGCAGCCTGCCGTCAGGCAGCCACACCTACACCCTTGCCCCTTGTCAGCTCTCCTTTCCCCCTCCCGAGAATGATGTCAGGATGCCATCACAGAGACACAAAAGTTGTGTCTCTGCCAATTCTGACCTCTTGCCATAATCCAGCAGGTGAGAGAGGGACTCTAATCCTCAATTTGGGTTTTGAACAATCATCACAACCAGTTATGGCCAAGGGATTTGGGCAGACATGCAGGTACTAATTCTAAAAGCCTGCCCCATCAACTTCAGACTACGTTATCCGTGGAGCTCAGAGGGCAACGCGGCCAGCAAAAAACGGTGCCACCTTATGTTAGACAGTGGCTAAGAGGACAATTCCCAGCTGTGACAGTAAGTGCTGCAAGAACAGTGCAAGGCTCAGGCCTCTACCTCGCACCTGGTTCACACAGAACAGCAAGAATTCGCTGCCTCCAATACCATTCTCAGCATGTCTCTCCTGGGTTCCGGAACCTACAATGGCTCCCCATTGAGTTGAATCCTCTTTGCAGACAAAGTCCACAGGATCTCAATACATCTTTGTTGACTGACTGACTAACTGAAATTCAAACCCTTCAGCATAAATCATAGTCTGTCGGCCCATCACCTCACCAGCCTCATTTTTCCACATCCCTCATCAAGACCACACTTGGTCATCCATCCCCATCTTCAAGCCAACACACCCAAACTGCCTTCACCAAGAGGCTTCTGGTTCCCCTTCAAAACTCAGGTCTCGGGCTTCCCTGGTGGCGCAGTGGTTGAGAGTCCGCCTGCCGATGCAGGGGATGCGGGTTCTTGCCCCGGTCCGGGAAGATCCCACATGCCGCGGAGCGGCTGGGCCCGTGAGTCATGGCCGCTGAGCCTGCGCGTCCGGAGCCTGTGCTCCGCAAAAAAAAAAACTCAGGTCTCCACAGAAAGTAGATTCGTGATTGCCTAGGGCTGGGGGCAAGGAGTAGAGGGGGATTGAGGGTAATATATAAAGGGTATGGGTTTCTTTTCGAGGTCATGAAAATGTTGTAAAATTGACTGTGGTGATAGTTACACATATTTGTGAATATACTAAAAACCATTGAATTATGTACTTTAAAACTGACTGAAGTGCATGGCATGTAAATTATATCTCAATAAAGCTGTCACACGTCAAAAAACTCAGTTCTGGACTCCTGTCCTCCAGGAAATTTTCCCTGATTCATGAATAAGGATAATTTCACTCCAAAGAGGAAAGAAAAAGGAATCATTCACTCAATCGTTATTAATTTACCCATCAATAAACATCTATTGATCGTGACGAAAGGCCAAGTACAGTGCTAGACAGTGAAGATCCAAGGATGAAACAGAGAAAATTGGACTCAGAGTACTGGCCCCCAAGGTCTTCACTAACTTCACCATTTTCTCTACTTCTTTCTTCCCAGGATTAAGGAAAAGAAAGGGGTCTCCTGATTCTCTTTATATCTTCATCTTTGTGCAGTTAAAATCCACAAGCTGAGGCCCTCTTGACCCCGTGCCTTCTACCACATCAGACAGAATTGCATCGCAGGCCTCAAAGGGGCTTTTCTCTGTTGCGGAGAGGTAGACTTGGGGTGGGGACAGTGAAGAGGAAGGACGCTGCGCTGGGCCTGGTGTGCTCATCCCCCTAATCCAAGCCTGAGCTGGGTCACTTTCCAATCATCATATCCAAATCGTGTAACGTGTGAGGAGTCCCAGGTGCTGCTCCAGGACACGTGAGTATGTAACCTATACTCTCAAGCACACATCCACTCCATGTGAGCCACTCACAGAATGATGCCAATAATCCTTCCCCCTTGCACAGCAAGAGGACGTTTACAAAACAGTTCCACGTCTATCACTTGAGACCTCCCATTCATCCACAGATGGAGAAGATGAAACAGAGGTGAAGGGAGGTGGCCAAGGTTCCACAGCGAAGAAATGACAGAACTTAACATTTAAACCCACATCTCCTGACTTGAGTTCCAATTCTCTTCGTGCCCTATTGCCTCTAAATGTCAATTCCTCCTCAGGGAATCGTCTTGGCCATTTACAAGCACACCTTCACTTGACCGCTTCTTTTCTTTCCAAGAAGCCTTCTATTTCCAAGGCCTAAAAGAAATGGGTTTTTGTTTTGGCCACAATCGAGATAGAGTCCAACAGGAGGCCGTTTAACAGTGGTTAAGAGTAGAGAGCTGTGTCAGACAAACTTGGGTTTAAATCCAGAGGTTGTCTTTTTAAACATATATGCATATATTCTTCTAATCCAGCAAGCCGCCATTGAAAACAGCTGCCACCTGGGGGTGTGCTGTGCCATGAGGCCTGTGGGATTTTAGTTCTCCGATAAGGGATCAAACCTGGGCCTTGGCAGTGAGAGTGCGGAGTCCTAACCACTGGACCGCCAGGGAATTCCCCAACTGCCAGTTTTTAAACTACTCCTAGAAGGTGAAAACCCTTCCTGATTTAAAAGTATGTTTCCTGCTCCAACAAAAATGAAGATTCCACTAAACCTTTTTTTTGGCCACACGGCTTACAGAGATCTTAGTTCCCGGACCAGGAATCGAACCCGTGCCCTTGGCAGTGAAAGCGCAGTCCTAACCACTGGACGGCCAGGGAAGTCCCTCCACTGCACCTTTAGACAGACTCTGGAAACCAAGATAGACTTCCCTAAATCTAACCAAACCCTCCCCTATCCCTTCCCCGGCTACCAGCGTAAGAATCTTCCCCATATTCTGTCCTCAGTGTACATGGCAGAAACTCAGGAGCAAAATAGGGCCTCTTTTAGGGTTTCTCACATTTGGAGGGAAAGCTGACAAACCCGGATGAACTATTTTAGTTCAAGATTAGCTCCCACCAAGCTTGCCCCATTTCCCTCTACTCTCTGGAAAAGGTGACAGGATGAAGTAAGAGTACAGAAAGAACTGCTATCCTCAGGTTCCCAAAAAGCCCCAGAACAAAGCTTTACATCTGCGCCTGCAGGGATAACCACATCCAGTCATTACCACCAAAAAAGAGAAAGGAAGCCTGGCAGGCGTAAAACACTCACCATCTGCGTAACCCAGCCCAATTCCTCAGCGTCCCCTCAACGACACATCTCACCCTGTTCTTATGCCTTCATCTGTACTGTTCCCCTTTCCTGATCTCATGCCCCTGACATTATATTCTTCCTGTTTTCTACTACCTATGTGTACATGTTGTGGTTTGAGCCTCTTCCTTCCAGAAGTCTTCTTCCTCTCTTTGCCTTACAGTCAGTACCACATGGCACACATAGTATGTGTCTTCCAAAGATTCCATCTCCTCAATACCAGGGAAACTCACATGCCGTGATTTCTTATCCAAGTCTCTTCCCATCCTCCTTCTCAACTTCCACATCCCCACACTCTACCCAGCTCTACCCTGCCTCCTGGCCATAGCACCATTAGCTGGTACCAGACTGAACTCACAAGAACATCCAATAAATACCTGTTGAACTGAAATGCATGGAATTGAACAGACTAGGAAGAGGAGTCCCGGGGAAGGTGGCCAATCACTTGCCTGCCCCACGCAAAGGCACAGACCACTGTTTGGAGACAGGGCCCTAGAGCCTGAAGGTAAATGCGGAGGGTCCAAGACATCAGTGCGCCACTGAGGACTGCCCACCTCCTCCACCAGGCAATGGGCTTGGCTCAAACACAACCCCTGGCCAAGGCTGTGTGGAGCTGCCCTATGGTCTTCTACACCAGTCCTCTGCGCAGGGAAAGCAAACTCCCCGACTACTCAGATGCCACGCTTGTCCAGACAAAAAGTAGCTGGCACAAACCATCATGGTGCGGACCAGGCTTAGATGTCTAAGAAATGTGACTCACTCAGTGTGAATACTCCGCCACCTCCTCTACACATGGGGGCCAGGAAAGGCAACCTGGGGTGGCCAACAATAAAATAATAAACATTGAAATGGAGCTTAGAAACTGAAGTCTGAGTGGAGGAGCCACTTAACCTCTCTCGCCTTCTACGATCCCTGTCTGTACAATGGGACTGACAGGGAGTACCGACCTCAAAGAGGTTTCGTGGGGATTACATGTGGAGATGGACTGTGATGGGCCCATCATACTGACCGAGAATGATAAAGGCTCAATAAACATCAGCTGCTATGGCTGTTACTATTCATGTTGCTGTGAGGATCCAATGGGATGGAACGGAGCATGAAGCCCCGAGTAGCCGTGTAATGGAAAGTCACCGGCCCCCCGGCCTGGACTGGGGAGATGGGTGACACGTGGGGAAGCCGTCCACCCTGGCGAAGGGCTCCGGCAATCCTCGGCGAAGTTCCCCGGGGTGCCCTGGGCACCCCCCACCCCACCTCCCCGACGGCTGTGGGGAGGCCGGAGAGGAAAAGGGAAGACGGCTGGGGCGGGACAGGCACGTACCTGCTTTCGCTGCACTCCTTCCGCTCACTCACCCGCAGCCACTTGCGGAGGAGGAAGCGTTTGCGGCGCGGAGAAGCGCTGGGCGTAGAGCAGTTGGACCACGGGGTGTCCTCGTCGCTGGAGGGCGTGATCTCGATGGACGGCAGCTGCAGAAACTCCTTGCCCGGGGCCAAGACGCCGGGCAGGTCCCGGCTCAGCCCGGCCTCCAGGCTCGGCTCCTGCACATTCTTGGTGCGGCGCATCTTGAAGCGCCGGCGGCGGAGCGTGGGGGTCGACGAGCTGGACCAGACCCGGCTGCCCTCGGGCGCGCCCGGCGGCTCGGGCACCTGCAGGGCGGGCGGCTGCAGGCTCTCCATCATGTTGGCCGCCGGCATGGGGCCCGCCGCCTCCGCCCGGCGCCTCGCCGCCCGCCGGGCCCGCTCCCCGCCCCTCGCCCGCGGCGCCCGGCCTCTCACGTTAGGAAATGCTCGCCGCTCGAGCCGCGAGCGGAGCAAGTTCGTCTCCCGGAGCGCCGCGCGGGAGGGGGGGAGCGCGGGGGCTCGCGGCGCGACCTCCCCGGAGTCTAAGTCGGCCGCCCGGCCGCCCTCCGGGGCTCCCCTCGGGCGCCCGCTGCTTTTCCTTCGGCGGCGCTCCCTCGCCGGCTGGCGGCGGCCGTGCCCGAGCGGGACTCGGCGGCCCGGGCCCCAGGGGGCGGCTCGGCAAACTCTCAGCGGTTTGCGTTCGGCGGACTAGGCTGGGGAGCCGGTCTTGGCGCTGCAGGGAGGCAGAGAGCGGGAGGAGGAGGCAGAGGGAGAGAGAGAGAGAGAGGAAGCAGACGCTGGATGAAAACAAAAGAGGAGGAACAGGGGGCTAGGAGCGGGGGTCACGTCTGTCCAGAAAGGGCGTGCACAGGCGGCGACGGCTGGCGTAACTGTACCCGGGATCCCTGGGGAGGGACGCTACCTCCGAGCCAAGGCTGCTCCAATCAGCCGAATGAAATAGGATCACAGCCCAAACTTTCTCAAAGCGACGGCTGGCCAGGCAGCTCTCATTAATCTAACTCCCTGCTTTTTCTTTGAGGGGGAGCAGGGGAAGGGAGGAACCGAGGAATTCAGTCAGGATACAGGGTTGAGGGAAGACTAGGGACTCTTCGGCTGGATCTCCTCTCCTGAGAAAGGTGCTCTCTCTGAATAACCTGGGGTGCAGGGGGGTGCAGTTCTGGAGACCGCTTCCAAAATGACAGGCTGAGAAGAGAGGACAGCTCTGTGGAATAAGCCGAGGACAGCAGACATGACATATGGAGGAAGGACAGACAGTAGGACCTGAGAGACACAGGACACACAGGACCAGTCAGGAAAAGGGAGTGATCTCCGTGCATCTGGAGTGACCCCGTCAATACCAGAGCCCCATCCCAAGCACAGAATGAAATTAGAGGAAGGTGAGCACCCAGAAGGTGAAGCATCCAGCAAAGTGAGTCTCAGGGAGCTAAGGGTATTCCCTTTACATTCCTGGGGGCTGGATCAAGTCTGCTTCAACCTGCAGGGGGCATGGACTGCGTCACAAAAAGTCTGTATGTCCCCAGGACATGGAAACTCGGAAGTCTGGGTCAGTCCTGTAGTGTCCCAAGCTGTGCTGAACCCCTCACTCCCTAGACCCAGGTACCACCCTAAGAGATTGGCCCTAGAACTGATCCACCTTACCGAGTCAGGACTGAGTCTAAAGCAGCCCAGCTCCTAGATCACAGACTGTTACCGCCCATCTTTCCTCCCAGCCCACAGCGCATGTGCCTCTCCAGTAAGTCCTGCACGAGAGCCAAAGTAGAGATGATGGCTTTCAAAGAGACCAGTAGGAGTACAAATAGTGCAGCATTAAGTCCACAGTGCAATTCACCCAGTCCTCTCTGCCCCTCTCCGTGAGCCCAGCAGGGAAACAATGCCCAGCTTCTGTGCCAGCGTGAAGGTCATGAGAACATTTCACAAGTGTCCCAAAGCTGAGGGAAAAGAAATCACATTCCTAAAGACCACCAGAACTCACTGTAAGAAAATATGTCCCTGCAGTTCAAGTGTGACAGCTGGCCATGGGTCCACCATGCCCTGCAATGACACATGGGGGGAGCTCCAGGCATTGTGACCCTGCACAACCTCCATGAGGCCAGGAATCTGAGGGAAGTATGTTTTGCTCCGGGAGAGAGAGAGACTGAAGCCGAAATGCCAGAGCCAGGCCCACCTGTAAATGACTCCCTGGAACAGCGGGCCTGTCTTATTTCTGACCCTTCTCCACATCCGGCCACTGGCTCTCTCAAGGGTGGCTTGGTATCACTCTATTTTAACTCCTGGATGTGTCCCGGAAAGGATCAACTCCTTCCCATCAGGTGTCAGGCCTGGCAAGCGGCAGGACACTGCTTCCAGCTCCGGGAATGCCCAGGAAGCCAAGCTGTCCCTCCAAACTTCAGGGTCCGGAGCGAAGCCACAGAGCTGCTCACTGCCTTGGATTTCCTCCAAAGATGAGCGGGTTGCCGGGGATCTGGTAACTTTTCAGTTCAAGGAACCTGCTTGTTAAGGGGGCAGTTGAACTAAGAGAGCGGCGTCTCAGGTGTTTAAGGGGCAAAAGGAAGGTGGGTGGGCTCACTATCATTCACTGGGAAGCCAAAAAATAGAACAAGATGGAACAAAACAGGAGGGTGCACAGACAGGGGCCAGAGGGTTCCATGGGTATTTTGGGGAGAGGGAGATTCAGCAAGGGGATTGGCCCCCTTAAGGGGACCGTGCGCCCTCTGAATTTAAATGTACACCCCTTGAAAGGAAGAAAAACAAGCAGCTTCCTCCTCCCACACACTTCAGCCCCTTTTCCACCCACAAGAGATGCTGGACCTAAAATCTAAAACCCTATGAGGTTTAATTTAAGCCTTGTGCCCAGCAGTAGTTGAGAGTGATCATTTACATTTCTCCTGGCCTGAGGGAAAACCTCCTCCACACTAAGTCTGCAACGGTTTCACTTGGGAAGCAGATACCCAGAGTACCTGAAGCCCCCAGCCACTGTCCTAGCTCACCTCCACCTAAGTCTCGGCTTAAAGAAAAGAAGGTACTTGTCACCCAATAAAACCCTACTCAAAACACATCCACCAGAAACTAACAAAACATTGCAAATCAACTCTACTTCAATAAAGAAAATTAAAAAAAAAAACACATCCCCATCCCACCACCCTCAGCTGTTTCCTTTCCACTGTGGCACTGTCAAGGAAGATGATAAATGGGACACTAGTTTGAAAATGAAATGCCCTCCAGCTGCAAGTCATCATTGCTGTGAAAACTACACACATTAAAGGAAGGACCAAGTTTGCCCTCCCTTTGATTCTGTCCAGTGTCCTGTGTGTTTTGTTTGTAAAGCAACCTTTACACTGTCACAAAGGCTTTCATCTGTAATACTTTATCTTCCCAGTGACCCTAGCAGTGAGGACAGATGTTATTACCCTCATTTTACAATTTATTGAAGTGACGCACAGGAAGATATCCAAGGTCAGAGATAAAAACACAATAACTGATCCATGACAAAGCCAGAACTTGAACCTGGGTCATCTGAAGCCACTCAGAGGCCACCCAAATCTCATCAAATGCATCAGCTCTGGAAAGCAGGTCCCTTGGAGCACCAGCATTTTACCAGCCCTGATTTTAGTTGGGTATGTCACGAAACGACGTGTAGCTACTCAGTTCCATCCGTATTTTACAAGTGTGGAAAGGGAAGTGCAAAGTTCTGCAAAACAATTTCTCACAGGAGCTGGTGACAGGGGGTCAGGACTAAAGAGCTCAGAATCTGAGCCACTGCATTCCTCCCAAGTCCCCCCACCCTTCCACTTGTCTCCCATATTTCACTCTCAGCCGACTGGGCGGTTCTCCAGGTAACTGCCCTCACCTGTGGCCCCTCCAGACAGGTGGTGCCAGACCAGCCAGGCCTCCCTGCCCCCAGCTCACACAGCCAGGCCTCTGACTTTAATGAAAGGAGCTCATGTTACCAAGCAACTGTTGTTTATTCTCAACTGTTCAGGCTCCCTTTTCCTGCAGACACAAGACATCCAACACCTTTCTACTACTTCTGGAGCCCTGCAAACTCCGAAGTCCATTATTCAGCAGAAACTTCCAGGAGGGAACTTAAGTGAAAAATAGCAGGTGAGAAGCTAGATTTCTCCTGGGTGCCCACCCAAGTGAGTGGGAGGCAGAAGGAGCAGGTCCCCACCCACACCCACCCACATCCCTCCAGCCCCAGGGATGCCAAGGGCAGGCAGCTCCCAATAGCACAGACAGGTGTGTCCCCTCCAACGCGGCTGCCACAGGACAGTCAGTCCCCCCGCCTCGAGGTGAGGACACAGACTCTCTCTCCTGCAGGACATCAAAATAGCCAGACCCATGGGCTGGCTCACGGACCAGAGAAAGAAGTGGGCAGTGGGCATTCACGAAGAGGAACTTGTTGCTATCAGAGAAACTGGAAATTCTGATAGAAATGTGGACGAGGCCGTAAGAGCAGCGTAATGAACTGTCTTCAAATACAGAATGAAGCTCGGCCGGATCATATACTGAAACGCTTCTTCCGTTGCCAACCAAGAGGAAATGAGTTTGTGTAGTACTCTGTGTGGGAGATTCAGGTTAGATGATAAACATTTCCCGAGAGAAAGGCCAATTAAGGGCTGGAATGGATGACCAAAGATGGTTAGAGGGCGGCTTTCTCTGCACATCTTTAAAGGTAACTGGAGCCTAGTTAGAGGCAGAGGCAGGAAAGAATGATCTCGTAAAGGCCCAACCATCGGGTCTGTGGACCCCAGATTCTCTCTCTTTTAAATAAAAGCAATTCACATATGCCTAAAACAAAGTCCATTTAAACTGATGCATTTCTGGCCCAGGGCGTTTTGATTACTGGACACTAAATACCTCCCTGAAACCCACAGACAGCTTTAATATCTCGCACCATGAAACAGAAATACGAGGGTGGTGAAGGACAAGGGGCTGGGAGTGGGGACAGCGGGGACAGATGAAATTGGAGAGAGCAAGCTTCAAGCCCTCCCCTGGTAGCCTGAGTCTGTTCCCTCCTCTAATCCCTACCTCATCGCCCCGTGCAGCAGCTCGTTACTGAAGCCATCAGTGCGGTTTCTGCCCTCAGTCTGTGTGATTAGAGGGTGCTGGAGATGCTGGCTAAGCACAGTCTAAATAAAACCACAGTGGACCAGCCTCCACGTCCAGCTGCTCCTTCTGAGAAAAAGGAAGAAAGAGCTGCAAGACTTCTCCCGGGTCTCAGTTCCCAAGGATGGTGCACTGGCGAGGTCTCTCAGCCTTGGGAAACGCGCAAGGTTGGCAGCACGTTTCCGCCAGCCTTCGGTGGCCGATGCCAGGGTGAGCAATGACGTCACCCCAGGAGGACTGTCACCAGATAAGCCTGCCTGGTTTAACTGCTCATCGAAAGGCTTAGGAGTCAATCCAGACTCTTCTGCACAACATTTGGCTGACCCTGATTTTGCGGACAGACATCATCACTTGTCCTCTAAATCTTCCAAAGGACATCAGGGCTGGACAAGACTTCCTGCGGCCACCCCACCCGTCTCCTTGTCGTCCATCCCGGAGGAGGCAGGTGGCCTGCTCTGGGTCGCTTGCTGCTTTCCTCTGAAGGGTCCAAATACTATGGGCACCGTAAACTAGTGACTGCGTGCACAGGCCCACAGGCCTGTTCTCTGAGCTTCTGACCCTTTCCACCACTTACCAGCTGTTGGATTTGGTGATGAGTTATTTAATTTCTCTTTGTGTCTCTGTCTCCACACCTAAAAAAAATCAGGATAATTAATAGTGTCTGTGGGACTTCCCTGGCGGTCCAGTGGTTAAGACTCTGCACTCCCAATGCAGGGGGGCCAGGTTCGATCCCTGGTCAGGGAACTAGATCCTGCGTGCCACAACTAAGACCCGGCACAGCCAAATAAATAAATATTTTTTAAAAATAGTGTCTCCCTCCTGCAGCTGTTGTGAGAGCATCTGAACAGCGTAGGGCATTTAGAATAGCGCTTGGCACCTAGGAAGTGCTCTAAAAATGTTGGCCTTTTGTACCTAATTAAGTCTCCATCATAAGACCTGTGTTAGGAAACATGACTACTCGTGTTGATTTTCCATTCAGTTTAATTCTAAGAGTACACGTTAAGCTACAGCAGTGTGTGAGGCTCCTTACTAAGCGCTGGGGAGACAGCAAGACAAGCATGACACGGGATGTGCATTGGAGCATACAGCCTAGCAGGGCAGAATTAATTAAGTGCAAAACGTAAGCGCTAACAGCTGTGAGTGGAAAATGGATAAATTTTAACCAGAGGGAAAGAGGTGGTCTGGGAAGGCTCCATGGAGGAATTAGTATTTAAGTGAAGACTTAACATATGAATTTCAGTAGAAAAAAGGAATGGAGCATTCTGGAATAAAGGAAACATTTGAGTAAAGGCACTGAAGAGAATAAAACCCATGGAGAGTTTTTGAAAATAGGAAGAAAGAAGTCAGGGCTTATGGAAGGACACAGAGGAGATGAGGACAGACAAACAAGAGGGTCATATTGGTGAGTACTTAAAGTTTAGTTTATTCTTTAAACAAAGGGATGCTATTCAAGTTTTTTTTCTTGGGGGGGGGCGGGCAGTAACATTATCAACCTGTATTTGAGGAACAGCAGTTCTGGTGACAGGGTGAAATATATACTGGAGAAGCAAAAGATGGGACACACAGAGGCCAATCCAGAGACTGTCATTCAATCGGTCCATATTTTTGGAGTATCAGCTATATACATGGCAAACAGTGCAGGTAAGTGATGGAGAAAATGAAATAGGGTGGGAGAAAAATGTGGGATGAGAGGAGGTGGGCAAGGGAAAGAAAAGTCCTATGAAGATTTATTCAGAGGCACAGATTAGAAGAAAACCAAGAATGTGGGATGATTCGGAAGTCAAGGGAAGGAAGGAGCCAGTGTTTGTTGAATGACTACCGCAAGCCAGACACCAGGCAAAGTGCTTCACACACAAAATCCCATTCAAGCCTCCCAACCACCCTGAGAAACAGACATCGAAAGTCCCATGTTAGGGGCTTCCCTGGTGGCGCAGTGGTTGGGAGTCTGCCTGCCGATGCAGGGGACACGGGTTCGTACCCCGGTCCAGGAGGATTCCACATGCCACGGAGCGGCTGGGCCCGTGAGCCGTGGCCGCTAAGCCTGCGCGTCCGGAGCCTGTGCTCCGCAACAGGAGAGGCCACAACAGTGAGAGGCCCGCGTACCGCAAAAAAAAAAAAAAAAAAAAAAAAGTCCCATGTTAGGATGAGGAGAGATTTTAAAAGGTGCCTGACTTGCCCAAGTTCACACAGCAAGTGGAAGAGGAGCACAAATGTAAACCAGGGTCTCCCTGCTTTAAAGCTCATGCTTTTTCAATTACACCACATTTCAGAAAGATAAGTGATGCCCAATGCTGTAATGAAGTCAGGCAGGAGGAAGACTGAGATAATCCCATTAAATTTTGTAATTGGGTCGTTGGTGACCTCTGAGGGAACAGCGGTGGTGAGGGCAGGAGACGGAATGCGATTGCCATAGGTGGAAGAGCACGGAGCGAAGCAATACATGGAGGCTGCAAGAGACCGTGCTTTCCAGAAACCAGGCAGTGGAAGGAGTGCCTTTCATTTCTATTCGTTCTTAAATAGTTATTGAGCGTCTTCTATGTGACAAACACTCTTCGAGGATCTGGAGTTAGACTGGGAAAAGTTGTGTGTGTGTGTGTGTGTGTGTGTGGTGTGTGTGTGTGTGATTGTTGGCAGATGTTATGTTTCAGAGGAACAAAATGTGACTGTACGATTATGCCATTTAAAATGGAGTTCTGCCTATATCTGCTAAGAAAATTGAAGCTTGGGGGTGTACCTGGTAATCTAGCAAATCAATCAAAAAGTATTTAATATGCCCAGACTCTAAGCATACCATAATACTGGGTACTGTAAAAGGTTTCTGAAAAGCTTCTGCAAAACTATTTATTTATTCCTCAAAATAATTTTTGAATGTGTATCAGAGATGACCCTGGCCTCAATTGCTTCAAATCTTGAGGCAGGGGGGAGAGCAGAAAACCAATCCAAGAACTACAGTTTGGTAAGAAAATCCACTTCAATAGAAGCATGTACCAAATGCAGTGTGAGCCCACAGGAGAGAGAGCTTGATCCAGAAAGAACTTCATGGAGGAGACAGTACCTACCCAAGGTGGAAGGTTAGCAGAGGAGTTTTCCAGCTAGACCAAGGGGGGCATGCTTCCAGGCAGAAGGACCACTTGTGCAAAGGCACTGAGGTGTAAAAGAGAGCAGGGTATATTCTTGGAATCACAAAAAGAACAGCCTGGATCATAATGTTCCATTAGGTGAGGGATGAAAGCAAGAGATTACATCTACTATAAATCTTCCTTCATTCACCCATTTAAACACAAATTGATTGAGCACTCTATGTTCTACATGCTAGAAAACAAGGTGGGGGTGTGTCTGTGCACATAACCAAGTCTGTGCCCTGGAGGAGTTTACATCCTGGTGATCATAAAATTCCAGAATGATGGAACAGAGATTTCAAAGATCTGACCCAACCATCACTTTATCTCCACTGCTCCTTCTGTTTCAGAGATTAGAGAAGGAGGCACAGGGAGGTTACAGACATTTACTAAAGTCACATATCAAACAGCCAAGGATTCACAGATGATAAAGTGCTTTGCAAGCAAAGACCAAGACGAAGACCTGGAGGCTTAACTCACTCAAAGAGAAGGGCCCCAAAGCTCTAGGAAATGATTCCTTTCAAGCACTAAAGCAACCACCTAAGGCTTTTATTTCTGACAGAAACGCGGGCTATTCCACCTCCCTTAAATCAGAAAAGTAGCCTCCTTTTACAAAGACGCAAACCCGGATCCAGAGCAGTAGAGATGTTGGAACAGTGCTTCCAGGGTTGACCAGAAGCGTGGTAACTTCTTGCCCTGGGGTATGACGCTGAAACTGTAAAAGCTGCCCAGTTTGTTCTGATGGATACAATGGCATGTTTGACAGGCATGACAGGGACACTAGCCTTTACATACCACTTCAAACCAAAAATTCGAGTTATTTTGTTGTGACACAGGAAGGGGCTAAAGAAGGTTGGGCTCAGGAGAGGCATTTTAGCCCCTGTAATCCACATCTGGACAAAGATTCCCACTGCAACCTGAGTTATTTATCCTTCTGCAAGGAACACATCTGGAGGGAGTAAGTGTAGATAATTCATTCCTGTAAAATTCTGCATTTAGTGTGAGCTCTTGCCTTGAAATGAAAGTCACACTGTCAGATGTTCCCACTTTTCAGGAATAAATAGTCCACCACCCTCTACCCTGGCGGTACTCTGCCCGCAACTGCCCCCTAGTAGCAACGCCGGTGCTTGCATTCCCCCACCCCTACTCTAGAAGCTAAGACCCTGGACCACTGCCCACAAGATTCACAATTCAGTGACTGCTTGGTATTTTAAACACTCTGAAATTGGGATTTGGGGATTGGTTATGCTGGGTGATCTCTGAAGTCTCGATTGTAGCTCTTACAGTCTATGAACTGGAAAGGTCTACTTTGCTTTAAGCAATCCTGGTGTATGAAAACACAGATTTTAAAAATGTATGCTCTGCGGGTGGGCTTCCCTGGTGGCGCAGTGGTTAAGAATCCCCCTGCGAATGCAGGGGACACGGGTTCGAGCCCTGGTCCAGGAAGATCCCACATGCCGCAGAGCAACTAAGCCCGTGTACCACAACTACTGAGCCTGTGCTCTAGAGCCCGTGAGCCACAACTACTGAGCCCAAGTGCCACAACTACTGAAGCCCATGTGCCTAGAGCCCAAGCTCTGCAACAAGAGAAGCCACCACAATGAGAAGCCCGTGCACTGCAACGAAGAGTAGCCCCCGCTCGCCACAACTAGACCGTGTGCAGCAACAAAGACCCAACACAGCCAAAAATAAATAAAATATAATAAATTAATTAAAAAAAAATAATAAAACAATTAAAAGGTATGCACTGGGGGGACTTCCCTGGTGGTGCAGTGGTTAAGACTCCATGCTCCCAATGCAGGGGGCCCGGGTTCGATACCAGGTCAGGGCACTAGATCCTACATGCATGCTGCAACTAAGAGTTCACATGCCACAACTAAGGAGGCTGCCTGCCGCAACTAAGACCTGGCATAGCCAAATAAAAATAAATAAATAAATACTTTAAAAAAATGTATGCATTGTAATGATCATCTTATAATACAAAGCATTTGTTTTACAAAAAGGATTCATTAAGATAGATTGTTTCTTTAGGTGTAGGAACATTTTTATTCAATTAATCAACTTGAATACGGCACACTCTACGAGGAGACCACCATTGAACACCAGATGTCCACATGAACCTGAAACGTCACTGAATGCTGAGTGATCTTGTTTCTTCATAGTTCCAGGAAAAGAAAGAGCTCCGTTTCCCATACCCTCAACCACTCCCTTGATGTAAGTTAGTACTTTGGGAAGACATATTAACTCTGTCTAACAGTTGGAAAGTTTTATGAGCAATACAACTTCCTTAGGCAATAGAATTATAGGCCTGGAAGACACATCAGATACTTAGTCCAATTTCATTAGCTATCTGGTCCATTCTTCCTCTGCCCTGTCCCACCCAAGGTCACAAAAAGAAACTGAGGCACTGGTAAGCTCAATCTTGGACCAAGGTCATAAGGCTGAAATGGAAATTGCTTTCTGTTAAGTCAAATATCTTTTGGTCAAATTCCACCTTAATTCCTTCCAGTGTTGTTTTGGAGGTAGTATTTTGACCTCAAAGAATAATTAAAAAACAAATGGTACTCAGGAATCCAGATACTCATTCTGCTTTTGTCCACACACATTCTGTGTGCATCTAATTCCCTCATAAACCCACAGAGAGCAAGAAGTTAATGAAACAAACACCTCCCTAGAACTGATCCCAACACGTGAACGTTCAGATTTGCACAAAAGACATCACAGTGTTTATTGCTTTTGCAAAGGCCTTTTGGCTTTAAACAAATAGAATTCCTTGATGTGGGAAATTCCCCTCATGCATTTCAAATATTGCTCAATTGATACACAATTTTGCAACAATACTACTCCTTAATGAACGTATGTCTGTGAATGATCAACTTACATGCTCATATTCTTTCATTTCAAAGCAAATATATGATAACGATGGCTTGAACAAATGAAAAATCTGTTTTAGCCAAGCATAGATTAGAAATGTTCCAATGGCCTAAAAATTTGCAGATTCATCTAAAATTTCTCGAGCCAGGCACTGTATTTTCTCATTTAAGCCTCACGAAAATCCTGAGGTCGTGCCAATTTTCCCATTTTAGAGATGAAGAAAACCAAGCCCAGAGAGATCAGCTTTAGGTGCTAAGATGCGATTCAAACCCAGGTAGTCTGAACCCCAAACCGGTGTTTTCTGCACTCCTCCATGTTACTCTATTTCAACTTCCTGTAAAAAATATATTGTCAGTCACTATTCAACTGGTTCTCCCTGCCATTTTTTGTGAAGACTTTGATTTGCAATTTGGTAAATAAACTGATACTTGCGACTGTGATTCTACAAACTGAGACACTGTTTTCCTGTCTAATGCGGTCAGTTTCTATTTGTTCCCTATCTAAAACACACCACAAAGTTAATACCAATTTCCTTGGGTCTTCCTATTGAATTCTAAATACTCTGAAAAGAAACTCTATCCCAAACATTTAGTAGAATTCACTTGGTAGAAGTGCTTGCAAGAAACACTTTGTTTATTTTTGGCTGCGTTGGGTCTTCATTGCTGTGCGCGGGCTTTGTCTAGTTGCTGCAAGCGGGGGCTACTCTTGTTGCGGTGCGCGGGCTTCTCATTGCGGTGGCTTCTCTCGTTGTGGAGCACGGGGCTCTAGGCGTGCGGGTTTCAGTAGTTGTGGCGCGCAGGCTCGGTAGTTGTGGCACACGGGCTTAATTGCTCCGCCGCATGTGGGATCTTCCCGGACCAGGGCTCGAACAGTGTCCCCTGCATTGGCAGGCGGACTCCCAACCCCTGCGCCGCCAGGCAAGTCCAAGAAGTACTTTGTATTGGCACATTCTGGTCACGTAAGCAGTTTCTCATTTGCAACTAAAGAAGTCAGTGAAGCCCTAATTCCTACTTTGTGCCCAAGTGTCTCTCTCACACCTCTTACCTGTTAAGAAGTCCACCTGTAGATCTCAGGTGAGTCAGCAGGGCTCTGCAGGTGCTGGTGCCTGGAGGCTTCTGTCACTGAGATTTTTCCACACAATGCTCCAAGCAGGGCCTGTGCACAAACAGGGCAGCCTGAGGCTCCACTCAGTTGGTTTGCTTAAAACGAGGCTTGCCACCGTCTGCTGAAATAGTAGCTTAGTAAACACTAAAGACTTTTAAAAGTATCTTCTCTGTGGCCTTTGGGTTCTAATTTAGCTTCCACAGGTAGATCTAACTTGTTTGCAGGACTTAGGAAGGCAGTAGCTTCAATCTTGCTAGCCAGGGCAAAGTCTCTGTTCTTGAAGGCTGGCTCACATGATCTCACTCTGTGCAAGTTCACCCTTGCATCCTTGGACCTTGGAATCAGGACATTAGACTCCATCCCCACCGAAATGAAATCTCCCAGCTTAACCAAAGAGCGACTAGTCAGTACTCCTTGGTCCCACTGTCCTTCAGGCAGGGCCCCACCAGGATACTGAAAACCTAGGTTACTGCTCTGCCTTTCTCCCTCTCCTCTTCTCTTTCTTCCCTCTCTCTGTCTCCGTCTCTTTTTTTCTCTCTCTTTCGCATACACACCCCATTCTTAGAGATTCTCCCCCCTTCCTTCAATGACCAGACACTGTTCATCCAAAAATAAATGGTGGGTTCCCCATCGGGGAGGTGTCCAAGCAGAGACTGAACGCGTGGAGGACATTCTCACATTGAGGTTGAGACCAGATGATTTCGGCGGGCACTGCCCAGGTCGAAGGCTGATAGTATCCCAGAGGTTCCAACGTGCTGGAACGAGTCCACAAGAGCTTCTAATTGTCCTTTTATGACTTCTCCTTCTTTTCTTTTTTGAGAATGTCCTCCACATTCATTTAAATCAATCCTTACTTGTATAAAAAGACCTTGGCGCACTTTACCCACACGGCTTTGCAACACATCTTTTTCCACCCTGTATCATAATTACTCGTGTACCTTTTCCACATCCCCTCAGACTGTAATGCCACCAAGGCAAGATTTCTGTCCCATTCATCTGTGTCATCCTGTTACACAGCTCACCGCCCCACATGGTGTATCTGCTCAGTGAATGTCTGTGAGTGAAGAAATGGTGGGTGGGGCGGTGTTGGTGGAGGGGAGTCAGCAGGACTGAAGAGGCACCCAGTGCAGTTAGCTTCCCAGCCCCATGCTCTCTGGGGTTGCTTGCCCTTCTGGAGAGACGAAGGCTGAAGAACACGGTCCATCTCAGCCCTGCAGTGTCCCTTGGGACAGCTCTGACCATGGTCGTACTTTCCCTCAGATCATCACGACACACTCATGCTACATTGCATGGGAGGTCTCAGGAGAAGTCACCTGGGACTATAATGCTCCTTGCCCAGAACATCCATTCCTGATTAACTAAAAGCTCGGGTTTCTTAGGTAAGGGTGTTTGGACTATGAATCTTTGGGGAGCGATTAAAGGAAGGAACAAGAATGCATTTGGAAACAGCTGCTTACCTATCAACTCTTAAGAAAACACCCTGAAATGGAGTTAAATCAATTCTCCCTCAGGGACTGGTGAGGGCCTCGGTTTAACCACTCCTGTGAGAAAGGATTTCATCCTACTCTCTTGCGCAGATCTCCAGATAGGCCCAGCTCCCAGCTTCCCCTTGTGGGAAGCCCAGGCCCACTTGAGTTCTGCGGCTGCCCTGCACTCCAAAAAATTACCACCCTCTTCCATGGTTTCCTGTCCCAAGGATGTTTGCCAATCTTGATTATAAGGCCAATGTTAAGCCACGATTTAGTTCCACAATTAAATGACTGTTCATTCCGTTTGAGTTTCAAAGGGGAAAAAATACCTTAGAGGAAGCCACCCGCCACATTTTATAGATAAGGAATTCAGCTCAAGAAGTGCCTCTCTGTTGGCTGTCTCTGTTAGCCTGTTTGCTGCGGTACAAAGACGAAGTTAATCCATTAATTACGGAGGAGCTGAGTCCAGAACCACAGTAGCACATACTTTGTAAAAAATAAACTTTAAGAGCAGTTTTTGATTTACTGAAGTTACCACATACTTCTACACGTTAAACTGCTTCATCCTTCCTGTTACTGTTTTACTAACAGTGCTCTCTACAGCATACTGTCAAAATAATTTGTTTTCCATTTTATGGGCACTAAGTGCCTTATACGGGTAAGAGTTTGGCCCAGGTTCCAGGAACAATTTGCTTGTTTTCTGAGGGGAAATGTTACAAAGAACTACTGACGTACACAGGTTCTATGCCGAAGGTGGGAAGGGAATTTTATGTAAACTAGACCAATCCAAACACAATCATAGTAGGACGAGCTAACATTTACTGCACACTTACTGTGAATCAGGCATGATCTCGATTAATCCTCAGATCACCCCAATGAGGTAGTTGTTACCCCCATTTTCAAATGAGAAAAAAATGAGGCTTGGAAAAGTCATGTAAAGACACACAGCTAATCAGCAGCTGGGTTGGGGTTCAAACTGCACAACTGAAACCAAGCAGGACCCTGTGGGGCTCCTGGGCACGAAGCCTTTCTGTGTCCCCCGTTTCTTGTTTGTAGGGAACAGCCTCCAGCCTCCATGACCTTCCCTGAGTGTCAAAGGGCAGATGCGAGCAATTACTAATCAGGGAAGGGAGGGGATGCAGAGACAAAGGAGGAGACTACCTGCGGCCAGATTAAAGCAGTGCAGGCCCTGCACACACCCTGATTCTTATTAACAACTCTGTCCTTGAACCGTTGCTATAAAACTCCTCACCAAATCCCCCCAGGTTGGGACGCAGTGTTTTTGAGGGGCAGGAGCCTGCCGTGTCCGCCTTAGCCTGCAAAGCAATAAAGCTATTCTTTTCTACTTCAACCAAAACTCTGTCTCCGAGATTCAACTCGGCACCAGTGCGCAGAGGCCGGGTTTTCGGCATCGCAATCTGATCCCAGAGTTTGTGCCCTCCCACGGTTAGCTTGGTCTCTCCTCTGGCGTGGAATGATCTCTGTCTTCAACGGCAGCATCTTGGTCCTAAACTGGTACCTGATTTGATAACTCGTTCATACGCCTATCCTACACAGTTATGGCACGTGCCTTGTAAAAATATGCATTCTTAATATCCATCACATGACCAGTTTGCAATAAATGTCAGTACTGGTATGTGCAGATAAGAATTCCCAAAGCTGGCAGACATATCTGCATATCCTTGACATTTACAGCATACTTTCCAGTTACATTGAGCTCATAATACTCCTTTATTTCCTCATGTATGGTTGACAGTATGACCTAGCAGTTACATGCAAGGTTCTGAAATAGAATGGCTAGGTTCAAAGCCTGGATCCACCATTTATTAACAAGTTAACTAATGTCTCAGTGCCTCAGTTAACCCACGTGAAAAATCAGACTGTTAACCACAGTGCCTGTGTTATGGGCTTGTTGTGAGATATAAACAAGATCATACACATAAAGCTCTTGGCACAATCCCTAGCACATAGTAAATGCTAAGAAAAGCCCATGGAGGCATAACTTTTGCACCCGCCATCGTGTGTATAAGCATTGCACACTCATCGCTAATGTAATAAGGGCCATCGAGCAGCAAGGGATGTCTGGTTGCACAGACACATCATACATACACCAGGGAGCCCTCTAAACATCCACGTCGCACAGTGCTACACAGGCTGCACGTATGAAATCCACGTATCATTTCAGCAGTTCCCCACTTACAAAAAAAGAGATGGATAAAGACGGAGGTCAACTTCATAGCTTAAAACACAGGTTTTTTCATTTTAAGGCCTGTGGAGAAGGGGGGAGGTGGAAAATGGTAACAATCGGAACGATTACGATCATGACCGTGATCACTATCACTAGTACGAACAGAACTCTCAGCGTCCGGCATCTCAGATTTCCGTACTTGCCTTTTCTAAGGGAACGAGAGAATGCTCGATTGCTTCCTAACAATGGAATGGTTTTTGCCCGTTCAATTATCAGCTCCATCACACCCCACAGAAGTTAAAAGATGGCATCTGGGTCTTCTGTTCAAGCGGGTGACCCTTCTATCCCTTTCATTACAGGAGAGGCAACTGGTAAAGTTAATGCAATGTACTGTAACTAATGCCTTGGAAATACCCCAAGCACGACAATCTTAATCCACTTTGAAGGCCAGCTGTATTCAGAACGTGAGGCTTTATACTAAGCTATATATTATGGTAAAATCAGCTGCAGGGGAAAATTCTCTTTGAACCAAAGAGAAACCATTTTTATTTATTTCTATAACTTACAAGACACTGATGCCAGAGGGAAAAACCGCAAACAAACCTCGACAATAAGATACCAAGTTACCCCTTGGCTGGGCTACAGCAACGGCAGCCGTGTGGATTTTGCACAAAGTCCATGTATGTGTGCATGATATCTGGAACCCTTATGGGCATCACGGAGTCAACAATTAACAGGGATTCTTAATAGGAAATACTTAAAACAAAACTCGAAGTCCAGTTTTACCAACAAAAAGCAAAATGGCAAAAGTTAGCGATTAAATGGTGACTAACAAGAAAGGCCTCTTGCTCATCGTGCAAGTTCTAAGCTCCTCAGAGAGGACCCAGAAGAGGGAAAGCTCCAAGCTTTCCCTCTGATCCCTCCTCAGGTGCTTCGTGGAACGTTCCATTCATTCCTGAATTTCAACAGACAAAATGGGATGTGCAAATGGTCCCTGAGTTCTTGTGGAAGTTTTCCAATGTCCCCTCACCACCACCACCACCCCCGTCCCATAATTACGTTTCCTCATGTTGGTCGATCAGTTCTCTATTCCAGACACATTCCCCCAGCGCAGCCACCAATGCGACGAGGGAAAGGCAGGAAAGGTCACAGCTGAGTGCCCCATAGCTCTCATTTTGACAGTATATGTGCTTTGCTACATTTCTCAAAGGTATAAGGGGTGATACCGAATAAAGAAGGAAGTGGAACTTTTCTCCACTGCTGGCTTGGAGGGCAGGAAACCACGTGTGTCCCACCTTCCAGTAAGGGTGAGAGTCCTTACCCTTAGGTGAACTCAGGGCAGACTGTGATATAATCGACGTTCTTTTGCAGGCAGGTAATACTCAAACTCAAGATGGATTCTGTCTAAAAACAATACTTATAAGGTAAGGAAGAGAATGGATACAGGTCTTTGAGTTTCTTAGCTTAAAAGATGAAGTCAGACAAAGTTATGGGGAAAATAGTATACTTAGGGAGTGGGGCTTTATATAATAGCACCAAGCTTTTGGAAAGCAACATGGAAAAATTTACTTAGAGCCTAACACCTTTGCCCTTACATTCCTGCGCTTACCAGCTTTGTTATTTGGAGGAATAGGGTTTGGGAGTTAGGGAGACCTGAATATAAATCCTAGCTCTATATTCACTGCCTACGCGACTTAGCCAAGCTACTTACTTTTCTAGGTTTCATTTTCTCTTCTGTGCAAAAGGAGAAAAATAATACACACTTCCCAGGTTGCGAAATTAAGTGATACACTACAAGTAAAGTGCCTGGCACATAATAGGCACCCAACAAATTGCTTTAGGTTTTGTTTCTCTTTTTTCAACAGTAATAAGAATTATTTCTTATGTAAGAGAGAATGTTTATTTAACAGTGAAAAGTTGCCAATAACCAAAATATTAAAAGCAGAATGACTAAGGAAATCATGGTATTTTCACTCAGAGGAGAAATGCACCTATTTAAAAATATAAACATACATCTACTATATATTTAGTCACATGGTTATTTGCATAGATTTGCGTAGATTTGCATAGATTTGCCGGAAGCAGAAATATATTGCACATACACTAAAATGATAACATCGTGTTTGTGTGTGTGATTTTCTATATTGTACTAAGTGGTGTCATTATACATTTCACTTGCTCATAATAGTTGATTGTTTTTAAGGCAATAAAATATTTTTAATCTAAAAAATGTCAAAATTAAATTCATTCCTTAATTTAAAAAGAAGAAAATTAGGGATGTGCAGATGGTCCCTAGGTAGTTCTCAATCTCTGGCGAAATATAACTCAAGCCAGTAACGCCAAGCCCACACCTGCCACATCAAGACTAAATAACAGCAGATCAGTTCCAGAGCTGACATGATTTCTAGAGATCTACCTGCTGGATTCCTAAAAGGAAACCATCATCTGCCTTGTTTATTTGATTATTTGATGCCTGTTGCAGATATCTGTTATGCCTGCTGTACTCTAGGTACCATGCTAGGAGATAAATCTGTAAGTATCCTGTCCTTGAGGAGCATATAACCTACTAAAGAAGGTAAACTATCAAAATATTTAAACAGAAGGCCCTGGGAAAGTGCCCTAAGAGGTAGGCAAGGCACTTTAGGGATAGCATCCATTGTCTTAATAAACCACAGGTAGGCATGAAGGCGGAGATGTGTTTCACAGGTTAAAAAAAAAAAAAAAAATTAAACCTTGCCTGGAAGCCATTTAGCAACTAAGGGGCAGAGCAGGGGAACTTGAACTCTTGCCTTCCAACGACACTCTCTGCTCTCATCACTTCTCACAGCCTCTCCCTACAGACAGTGATCTGGGAGTTCTCTTTGCCAGCATCTTCTCTCTAGGTCTTCCTTGTCTTCCTCAAACCCTGAGAAAGCATGTGATGTTCCAGCTCTCAAGAAGAGGCGATGGCTATGCTGCCTTTTAGGGATGTGGGATGCAGCTGCCGCTGCCTGTTAGATCAAGGACGAGAAAGCAGCAGGGTGTTCCTGGGTCGGTGGAGACCCGGGCGCTCAAGAGGCTTGAATCCCTGACGGTCTTAGAAGCGCAGATGGGGCATCTCAGGGGCATCTGGGCACAGCTGATTTAGCTCTAAAGTATTTGTTTCTGCTCTGTCTCAGTAGGAGGTTGGAGCAAAGAAGTCTCCTAGACCCTCATCTTCCTCCTTTTACCCCATCCTGATTCCCTCACTCCCCTCTTCCTCCTCCATTTCTTTCATTTCTCCCTTTCTCAGGAAGATTTCTTCCCCTCTCTTTTCGCCCATTTCTTCTTCTGCTTCTATAAACTCCTTTTTTCCTTGTCCTCGAAGCTTCCGAAGGGTCTGGTCCCTGTCTTCATAATCACAGCTCTCCCACCTCGGCCTCCCTGAGCTTATTAGAATCAGAGATGTCCCGTGGGCGGTGGACATGGAGAACCCACTTGAAAAATCTCATCTTGAGACTCAATAATGCTAACTCCACCACAGTTCGAAACTAATTGAAACTCAGTGAGGGTAAGTCACGCACCTGTTATTGACCTCGAAAGACAGGGAAGAAGGCTAACTACCTATGGAGAAAAAAAAAACTGTACATGCTCTAAATGTTTGTCGTGAGTTTTGTTGTTGTTGTTAATTTGTTCCTTGTGAACTCTATTTTCAGGCACCTAAGTCACCAACTTTGAAGGTGGAAATAAGGCCCGTCTCTCACAAGTAGATGTTAACAGGAAGCCATACCGGCTGCAGGCAAAGGTCCTTGAGTTTGGAGCCAGCAGGTCATTAGGCTGTTATGGTAACTCAGCACCGACAGCCTGGACAAAGGGCATATTCTAAAAACCAAAGACAAATAAACAATTGACAATCAAGTCTCCTTCTCAGAAACTCTGGGTCTGGGTGTCAGGGCAAGAAAGGGCAGGCAAAACAGATAAGACCAGACAAGACCCTGAGGGCCAGGTAACAAAATAAAAACCCACATCTGTATAGCCCTTTGTAATTGAAACACTTCCACACAAATGAGCAATATGATTTTTACAACACCCCAATAAAGGAAGTAGAATAGGTATAATGTTACTTTACAGACGAGAGGGCAGGATCAGAGAAATTATAGGACTTGCATGAGTCCCATAGTAAGAGGCAAAGGCGGGATTTCCAGCCAGGTGCGCCCTTTCCAAATAACCATAATTATGGAAAGTGCTTACCTGGTACTTAGGTGGTAAGACAATGACAGGTTGGGGCTTCTTAATTCCCCTTCAAAGGTCTTTTCACTACCTAAAAATGCCTACGTCATCAAATTATGTAATCAAATTTCTTTTTCTCTGGCTTTTGGTAAAATTTATTCTAATCAGTGCTGCCTCCAGGCAAATAACAGATAAAATTAAAAAGAAGACAAAGACTATAGACCAGTTCAATCCTTACGCTATTACTTCTAGTCTTCTGAAACAGTGACTATCGCACTTTATCTGGAGGTTATAGAAGCAGCGTTCTACTTTCGCCTGCAGTGGGCTTTCAACTAAAGAGGACCTCTAGTCTTCAGAGGTGTGGCCTAGAAGAAGCCTAAGAACCTAAACTTGACCCGCTGGATCAGTGTTATTATTAGGAGGCAGGGTTATCCCTGCATGAATTCATGCTCAGCCATTTAGAGACAGTCCAAATCAACCTAGCAGATTCCCTGTACATCCCAGTTATTGCACTTAATTATAAATGCTCATTAGCCATCAATGCCTTCATGCATTGGTAATCCTGCCAAACTTTTCTAACGTGACCTATGGGCAATACCCACCCCAAAAAAAAGTCTGGGACAAGTGCATCCCAGAATTCTTCCCTTGTTCCATTCTATTTTTAAGAAAGTAGTGAGCTATAACATGTCATCCATTTACACACTCAACTCATCCAAGTTATTGTGAAAAATAAAATAAAATCTGATCCCTTGGTTGGATAATTATTGACTTCTGGGTTCCAGTACTATAGTTTTAACATAACCCAGACCCTGTGTCTACACCAAATAAGAGAGGTGGCAGGGAAGCTACGAACCACGCAAACAACCAGCTGTTAACACATAGCAAAGGGGCTAGCAAAATCCCCGTGGGGATTCTAGACCGGCGTAATGCCTCACAATATCATTCTCTTCCATCTCACTTAGTTTTCTATTAGTGTCTTGGCCTTTTCTGAGAGCAGCTGGGAAAACTTGGGTCCAGAAAGATTGATCAGTCCTGCAAGTTTGCAACAGCAAAACAGTGATTCCTGACTTAGGATTCACGATGAGCCTATACAGTCTGCTCCAACTGGTGTTTGAAAATTTAGCTATAATACCAAAGGCATTTCTTAAATCTCACTGACAGAGATCTATATTCTCTCATTTGAAAATGTCAAGATTATGATCCGCACGCCTAGAAACTTCACCTCACTATAAGAAAACAGCCTTATAACCTTGGATTCAGGACCATGTGAAACCACCTTGGGGGCAACAAGCCCTTTGTCTGTCATTTATGGAAAAACCTAGCCTGTGAGGTCCTGGAGAGCAGAGGCTTTGCCTTGATGAAGGTTGGATTCACACAGTCTAGCTCAGTACTTGATACATAAAAGGATTCAATAGATACCTTTTGAATCAGTGAATGGACCTGCACGTTTAATTTTGGGAGATGAGAGAGAGGAGAATCAGCCAACTGACTGCTTATAGCCCTGGCGTTCAGGGGCTCTGAAGTGGCCAGGCATATTTTGAAAAGGTCATTTTACCAGCCTATAACTGCAGGCTAAAGTAGACGGGAATGGCGATCATTGGTGGTGTGGAAAAACAAGTTCTTACTGCCCCCTGGTGGTCAGGATGATTTCAGATTCCAAAGTCCTCTAGCACTCCTAGCACTGAATTTAAGCATCCTGGTAGCCAGGAGTCTGCAGGTTTCATTTACCCAACCCCTTCTCCAGACAGCAGAGTTCTCGGCTTAAAGGCCAGAAAGATGCCACCCCAATCCCAAAGTCCTCGAGGGAGGCTTTTCATCTCTATACTGAGAGAAGATGAATATGTCAAGGAGCTGAAATTGAACATTTTAAAGTGAACTGCCTTTCAGTGAATGGTCTGTGCTTTCAAGAGCTCCTAGAAAAAAAGGAAAATATTCAAGGAAAATAATAATGTCCTGTCTGGAACATTCAGATGTCTATCTATTTAAGACTATCAGGTCAGGTCACCCTTCTGAGCAAAAAAGACATTCTGGAACCCTTTCAGACTTTGAACTGTTAGCATTCCATGATTGCATTCCCACTTCATCGAAGGAGAAACTGAGGGTCCAAACCAACTTTTGGAAAAATGATAACTATCCTCTCAAGTCTACAGAAGGTTTTCAGTTTTATTTTGTTTTATTTTAAATGTATGGTAAGTGAAAAACAAAAAACAAGAAACCATAAACTGCTACAGAGGTTTCTAAGGCAGCATCACATGTGCAGGGATTTTTGTGTTTTATCCCACTTGTTGCCTCTCCAGGACCTAGAGCAGTGTCTGACTCATCAATACATATTTGGTGAATGAATGAATGAATGAAGCCTAGAGAGAAAGAGCTGTTTTTTAATGGAAATTATTGCTTGTTGGAGAGGATGTCATCTCCTTCCTTGAGAATCTTTAAAAACAGGTTGAATTCTCATTTACCTTAAAAATTATAGAATCTGACGCTGGAAGGAACCTTAGAAATCATCAATTTCTTCATTTGGTTTCATTCATTCACTTCACAGATGAGGAAAATGAAGGTCAGAGAGGTTAAACAACTCACCATAGGTCACACAGCAATTACATGGCAGACCCTACAGTGACTCCAAGTCTTCATTCCTGACACTTTCTAAAAGAGCAATGATGTTCAAAGTTTTTGGCTGTGACTTACAGTAAGAAATACATTGTGACCCAGTACACACCCACACAATTACACACACACAACACTAAAAATAGTTTCCTGAAACAATACTCACCTTCTCCATGTAATAACGTACCCTAGTCTACTGTCTACTCTATTTCATTTTTTTAATAATATTCTGATCACAACTCACTAAATTAATTTCACAACTTAAAATTTTAAAACATTATAACCTCTCAGGCTGAAGTCCTCCAGAATCTTCTTCCAAGGAGAAAAGAACTAGAGCGATCAGCTTCTTGGGACTCCTTGGCCCAAACATCCCAGTTTTATGACTCAGTAGAGGCAGTAGTATCTCCCACCGTCAAGTTTCATTTCACTTCCAAGAATGCAGTCCAAGCAACCCTGCTCTCCAGCCAGGGTGAGTAACCACACTACGGTGTTTCAGGACACAGACCAGGGCCATTGGTAGCAGCTTTGTCCTTGTCCTTGACTAGCTCTCTAACCCACAAGTTAGCAGGGATTTGCGTCCTTACATAAAAGAGCATGTCCTTATCTCTGCTGCCGTCACTCTCCCCTAGCCTAGGAGCCTGGGGGGAGGGGGCGGAGAGGAGGGCAGGAATAAGAGGAGCCCGAAAGGGGAAGCGCAGGACAAGTAGGTGGGTCTGAGGTCATCAGCTACGTAAATAGATGTGAACAGACGGAGTGCTAAACAATCTCCAGGAGCCAGGCAGCCTCCCCCCACCCGCGCACAGGGTTACACAGAGCCTCCTTCTCCAAAGCCCATTTGATCGTTTCCCCCCATCTCTTCCCCTGACGTCCTCTACCAAATATTCTCCCTCTCTCTCTCTCACACACACACACTTAGATGCTAAGATCGTTCACATGGTGGGAGATGGCTTCTCAGCTATTTCCCTTCTAACTGACAGGTTGGAACTTTCTCCTCTGACTTCCCACTTTCCCGCTGAGAGTCAGCAAGACGGGATTTGGCAGGGGGCTGCTTTACGGCAGCCACGGCAGAAAGCCTCCCCATAGCAACCTGGGCACATTCCCATGACTCCCTGACACAGGTGGAATTTCCAGGGCTGGCAACTCACCCCCTCTCAGAAGCAGCGCACAAGCTGCAGGCTACCCCCCTCCCTTCCCAGTGAGTCTCAGCCTGGCTTCGGGCTGCCCAGTAGTGAAGGCAATGAGCCAGGAAGGGTGCTGGACAATACTTCGAATATTTATTGGCCCTTTCAGATATCCTCAGACAGCTTTGGAGTCTACGGCTCCAGGTCTTGAGTTCTGCTCGTGAAAGGGGAAGATTAGAATGAACTGGGAGGCAGCAGAGCACTACCCAGCTCCGCCATCAATGTGCTGTGTGATGTTAAGTCAGTTACTTAACCTCTCTGGCTCTCAGTTACCTCATTTTTAACATGAGAGATTCAGTTTTCTAAAAAACGACTTCTCAACATTTCTTTATTATATTGCTATGCTTAAATAAAATTGTATCATCACTCTCATAGTATACAAATCCCAGATTCACAATGAAGACATGCATCTTTACCAAAATAAGTACAACATAATTAAAAGTCTGTTTCTGGAATTGGGCATTTTCCCCCATAATGAGATTTTTTTAATTCAACCATTTTAAAAAAATTGAAGTCTAGTTCATTTACAATGTTGTTTAGTTTCAGGTTACAGAAAAGTGATTCAATTATATATATTTATATAAACACACACACACATACGTATATTCTTTTTTTTATTTTAACATTTACTCTTTGTTGTGTTGTATGAAGTACCATGTAATGCACGTCTGTACTGTACTAAAACACCCATATTTCCAAATAACATTATGTGGTGTAGCCCACAGTCTCCGCAGAAGCATTGTGAGTAAAGTATGATAACAGATGAAGAAAAAAAGATAAAGCTAAGTATGAATGATTTTTCCAAACATACACAGCTTACAATGGAACCCCAATGGAAAGTCAAATGGCCATATTTGATGTAGTACCTATAAAATGTAGACTCTGCGATAAAAAGCCAGAGGCACATAAAAATACATTTAACTTTAAAAATAACTTAGTCACAGTAATACTTTGCTTGTGTCTTACCAACATGTAGCTGACAGTCAAAATTTTGCCATATAGACATATAGGGATATCTAAGAGCTACAAGCAAATCCCCGAAACCCATAAAGTTGTTCAAATGTGAAAACAGAGAAAAGTTCTAACACGGAAGAATTTGCTACGGGGAGAGCCCAAACAATATAGAAAACAGTCTAGAAAAAAGGCGTGGGTGTTAAATAAATTTTGACTTCCTCGTGCTCAGAAAATGCCAGAGTACTGTAAAGGTCCCTAATGTGACTGGCACAGCCCTTCATAAGTAGTGCCAGTCCTGGCCAAGCCAGATTTCTTACATGTCTGAAGGTCTGAAAACAAAAAAATGTGAGCTGTACGTCAGCAATGCCCGCCGAAAATGGGTTCTGACTCACTTCCTCTCTTTGCCAGGATAGGTTTTTTTGTTTCTTTCACTGTTTTTGCAAACAGGGCATATATCAGGTAAAAACACATTCTGTAGGAACGTCATTTTAGAAAACCCATCACGTGACAGCAAGTATAGCCAGCGAAGCTCTTCTCTTTGACTGTGGTTAGTTTTGTTTTGTTCTGGTTTTTGATACCTTTTATCCCAAAGGAAAAGAGCCAGCGGTGTCCTGTTACTTACTTTTATCCATGACATTCAGCACCTCATCCAGAAATGAGGGCCCAAGATCGAGCTGCAAGGAGAGGAGGGAACCCGTGAGATCAGAGAGGGACTCCTCTGATTTAGTCTTTTCCTTGACGAGCTCGCACGGGGCGGAATGGTCAAATGTGTCCTCCGCCGCCCAGTTGGGTACTGTTCGGAGAGGCTGCCCCTGCCCTGGCTGGACTGCGATGCGGACCCGCTGGACCCCCACGAGATGTCCCCCTGGTGGACTGTCCCGTTCTCCAACAGATTACTTTTCTCTGGAGCCTTCTCCTCCATGACCTGCTCACAGCTAAGCCGGGGCAGCCTTCCCGGCCCTAAGGACTCCTGTTTGGAACTGAATGTCACCAGTGACAACAAGGGCAACAGGAGTGCTTGGGGCCCTCTGATGGTTGGGAGGGAGATGGCATTTTTGAGCACCGGGGAGGGCATCTCTGTGAACATGGAGTCGGAGGTACTGTTGGCCCGGAAGAACTCGTTATGCCCAGGGAACTGGCCCGTGCATGCTTTCTCCTGGTTTCCAGGTAGAAGCTCATTTCCTCGAAGAAAGGAAATGTCTCCAAAGACAGTAGAAGCTCATTTCCTTGAAGAAAGGAAATGTCTCCAAAGATGTCGTGCTGGCCCTCTTTGCCGATGTGAATGGTGTGGCAGAGGTCTCCAAGGGAAGGGCTGATCATATCCGGAGACAAGATGTCCCTCAGTTTAAATTTCTTTCCTTTCTTGTTATTGGCAGCTTTCAGGTAAATTGGGGTCTTGGCTGACATTTTGGAGTTTGAAGATGTCGATTTTGCAAAAGGGAAAAAGGGCCACTCTCTTCACAGATGTTACAAGTTTCCCAATATCCTTTTTGATAGGAGCGGTCACATCATTTTTCTCAAGTAGCTTCTGAAGTGGCTCTGAAACGAGATGGAGGTCTAAGAGGCCTTCCTGGACTTACAGCCAAGCAGGGGTTTCTGGAGAGCCGGTTACATCCGCCAGTCCCTTCCACAGCATGGAGAAACCAGCGGCGCCAAGGATCCCAGCCGCTGACCCCGGGGCCGGGCGCCCGGCACCGACAGTCCCCGAAGGCGCACGCAGTCCCTGCCTGCCACGCGCAGATCCAGCCGGGTCAGCCGGCGCGGCGCCTGCCTGCTCACAGCATTATGCGCTCCGAGACAGCGTGAAGGTGCCCAAGGCCGGGGTCTCCGGACTCCTATACGTATATTCTTTTTCAGATTTTTTTCCATTATAGGTTGTTACAACATATTGAGTATACTTCCCTGTGCTATACAGTAGGTCCTTGCTGTTTATCTATTTTATATATAAGAGTGTGTATATGTTAATCCCAAACTCCTAATTCGGAGAGATTCAATTTTTTTTGAATTTTATTTCATATATTTTTATACAGCAGGTTCTTATTAGTTATCTATTTTATACATATTAGTGTATATATGTCAATCACAATCTCCCAATGCATCCCACCACCACCACCCCCCGCCGCTTTCCCCCCTTGGTGTCCATACATTTGTTCTCCACGTCTGTGTCTCTATTTCTGCCCTGCAAACCGGTTCGTCTGTACCATTTTTCTAGGTTCCACATACATGCGTTAATATACAGTATCTGTTTTTAGAGAGATTCAATTTTTAAAACAACAAAAATTAATTGGTCATCTTCAATGGTCCCTTCAGTAGTTCAGGGAATTAATTCATTATCTTGAAAACTAGCAAATAAATGAAACAGTCAACATTTGTTGGGTTTTTTTCCCCCTATATCAACTACAACACTAGATAATCAAATCGTTGCCAAGGGGAAGCACCTCCTTTTTAAAGTATTCCAACAAATACATAAAAAAATAAATGATGGGACATGACCATTTTGCAACATCTGATGAATTGATGAATCTAGACAACGAGCATCAGTGATTACTAAGGTCGATAAAAGAGAGACAGATGTTATGTGCTTCCCACCCACGAACTTGCCGAAAAGATCTACTCAGATCAAACCTAATCAGGTCAAACTTCTGGGTCCAGCAAGAAATTTGCAGGCAAAGAAGTGGACAGAGAACTGTTGAACTGCATTGCGAGCGTGCAGGCAGCACACTCCAGACTGCGAGGAACTCCACAGGCCATGCGCCCCGAGTTCCTCTCAAAATAAAGTGTAAGGAAAAGAAACCGATGAAAAGTGAACCTGGAGAGGAACAGGGACTCAGAAGACATGTCGACTTTTTAAAATGGAAAAGACTACACTAGCATGTCGAGAGAGTTCTGGTCGAACGATAAAACTGAAAGGAAACACCAGAAAATTATGACAACAGGAGTCAGCAGGGCGATGACTTTCAGGGTGGGGAGAGTCTATGGTTGGATCAGCAGACAGCACTGAGGGGGCTGATGGAGTTCTATTGCTTGGCTGTCCTCCCCTGCGTTTGTATTTTAATTCATAATAAGGTGATTTTTTTTAAATGAGAGAGTAGAAAAATCACCTTTACTTCCTGACAGAGCTAGAAGGCTGGGTTCTGGAATTCTAAATCTGGAAAGTGACAGGTGTCGTGATGACGAGGTTGGTTGTGGGACTGCTAAGCGGCAGGAGGCGGTGGGGGTGGGGCGGGGCAGGAAGGCCAAGGATGTCCTGGCTGCAGAGCTGCGGAGACTTGGCCTTGACTCCTGACTGCCACTTCCTGGCTGGGACACCAGGAAACTCAGCCAACCTCCCTCATCTCATTTTCCTCATCTACTAAGTAGAGATAATAGTTCTTGCCTTGTCATTATGACAATCAAATAAGATAACTCATCAGAGCTCATAGTACAGAATCTGGTGCACAGGAAGTACTCAGTACGGTCATCCTATTGTTATTATTATTACTAGTACTACTACTACTCTTGTTATTGTCTATCTGATTATTAGGATACCCCTAATGTGGACAGAAGTAAACCAGAAGGTGGATTTCTCCTTCAAAAAGGGAATACGAGAACATGGCCCCTTTGGGACACTAGTGACCGGGGCGGTTGCAGAAGGTGAAGCTTCGCAAGCCTTCCGCTGGCTCTCCCCAGTGTGACGTGTCCCCAGTGGACATGCTCCCTACTTGATCCACTCATCCTCTTCCCCATTAAGCACTCAACCAGGCTTCCACTTGAAGCCACTCTCTCATCAGAAGCCACTCTCATCAGTCTGACGGCTTCCTGTTCTTGCTGCTCTCCATGGGGTGCGGAAACCCCAGGGCACCACTCACCGCGTCCATTAGTCACTGGAGCCACTTTGTGTGAGGAAGCCTCCGGGACAAGCAAACACCGTGAGAGGCAGGAGAGCCTGGTGGCTACAGGGCTGATGACCCACACCCACCCCCGGGTTACCTTAAGGATGAAGTTCTGAGTGGACACACACAGCCTTTGGAATCTGGGGAGCACCAGACCCTTGTCAGGAATTGCTGTGATGCCTCTGGCATCAGAATGGCCAGATGTCTCCTGCTCTCCTTACTTTAACTTCCTGGGCAGGGAAAGTAATAGACTCCCGTGCTATTTGGGGCTAAGCGTAGTCAGTCTTCCTTCACGTTATTATTCAGACAAGTTCCTCTTACCTGTGAGACCACGGGCAAGTTATTTAACCTCACTGTGCCCCCATTTCTTCATCTATAAAATCTACATAAGAGAATCTGCTTCATACGGTTGTCATGGAGAGTAACTGAATTAAAAAAGACAAATTGCTTTAAACGATGCCTGGCACGTGGTCTGTTAAAAAAAAGGCTCCGTTTCGCAGTTTTCTGGATTCAAGTACTAGCTCTTTCCCCTATTAGTTCAATGACACTCGAGAAGTTGCCTCACTTCTCCACGTCTCTGCTTGTTCATCTATCAAATGGGGATAATAATAGTGCCATGCTTGCTGGATTGGCGTGAATATGAAATAGATAATGCAAAAAAGATCCTGGCTTACACAAAATATTTAACAAACATTAGATATTATTATCCCTATAATACCAGATAATAAGCAAAGTTTTGTTTGTTCCTCGCGATCCAAAGAGAGCAAAATGCACAAAATACTCCAACAAGATACTGGGTAGAGATCCTCCAAAGCAAAGTCCTCGTCTCCAGGCACTGAGATATTCTCGCACACCACGAAATGGCACCGCTGGGATCAAGGATAGGCAGGTCTCTCAGGATCCATCACATTTCAGGGGACAGTAGAGCAGTGAGACACATGGTGTGGCACCTCTAAGCCACAGGAAAAGGGGATGGATAAAGGGGAACCAGCAAGCAGATTTTTCCATGGAAGGATGGTGAGTAAAGGGAGGAGGAAGGCGTGGCAAAGAGGAGAGAGGCTTCCTTTCTACCATATGAGGTGCATTCACCAACCCAGCCTCATCGTTCCAAAGAACGACCGAACCATTATTACGGAGAAACAGCAGCTAGAGCCTACTGGGGTAACAGGATTCTCAGAGTCTTGATCTCTAGTTGCCTTTTCGTTCTGATACTTCATTTGATTCTCTCAACAGTTCAGCAGGACAGAAAAAAACGTGAAGGGGAAACCCTATTTCACAGATGGACTGCAGACAGAAGAGAGAGAGAAACTTATCCAAGGTCAGGAACAACTTGGGTCTCTTCACCCGTTACCCAGCGCTCTCTGGCTGAGCACAGGTGTTCTCATCCTGGGCTACTTGTTGGAACCACCTGAGAAGCTCTGAAAAGTACTGGTGCCCGGGTCTCCCTGACGGAGATTCTGATGAATTTGGTTTGATGTATTTGGTCTGGACATTGGGATTTCTAGACACTCCTCATTCAGTTCTAATGCACAGCCAAGGATGAAAATTACTACTTGAACATATTTGATTTCGTGGATAATAAGTTAAATCCACACTTCACCCAGGGCAGCTCTGATATCTCCTTTGTCCTTTTGGGTAAGGCAGGCAGATAGGGAAAAGAAACAATGTAAAAATTAATTCCTTCCTTGAAAAATGAATCCAGGCATCTTTTGGTTATCTACCAAGAGGGGTGGTGTATCTGAAAACTTCAAAGGAGGGAAGGGTCCACTGTTTCCCTCTATACATTTCCAAAATTTTACTACTTAATTTCATTTGTGTTTCAGCTGAAAAAGAAAACCACTTTTAATAGAATACCCCTTCCTTAGTATGAAAATCAAGATTATCTTTCCACAAACTTGCTTTTCCAGAACTTGTTTGATTTCAATAAGCTAAAATTTATTAAGGATCTACAACGTTCAATGGCTCATGCGACATTTATTGAGATTTTGCTAAATGAGTGTGACATAGTTCTACACTCAAGGGATTATAAACTTGTAGGGAGGACAGGAAAGGTACACAGGTAACTACCAGCAGAAAGTTATGCCAAGTGCATGGAAGTAATTAGGACACTGCTTATCACACCTAAGGTGCTCAGTCTTTATATGGGAAAAGAAGAACAGGAGGGGTGGTGGGAGGAATTGGGAGATTGGGATTCACATATAGATAGAGATTGGGATTCACGTATAAAATAGACAACTAATGAGAACCTACTGTACAGCACAGGGAACTCTACTCAATGCTTCATGGTGACCTAAATGGGAAGGAGATCCAAAAAAGAGGGGATACATATATACGTATAGCTGATTCACTTTGCAGTACAGTAGAAACTAACACAACATTGAAAAGCAACTATACACCAATAAAAATTAATTTAAAAAGAAAGAAGACAAGGAGAGAAGAAGAGAGGTGGGAAGAAGGACTGGAAGGATGGGAGAAGTAAAAATTTACTATGGATTTTTTTGAGATGAAAGCCCATAATGTGTTGGGAGGGGGTTGCAATGGCAGCTTTGAGAAGAGGTTGGAGTCACGAGGTTTGGAAGTGGAGAGGCAATTCCATTTGGAGGGAACAGTACACAAAAACAGGAATGTGCAGAGGTACGGCTGTGTTTTTGCTTTTGTTTTTTTTTAATATTTATTTATTTATATATTTGGCTGTGCTGGGTCTTAGTTGCAGCACACGGGATCCAGTTCCCTGACCAGTGATCGAACCCAGGCCCCCTGCACTGGGAGCGTGGAACATTAACCACTGGACCACCAGGGAAGGAGGGCATGACTATGTTTGGGAAACACAACATGGTATGACTGGAGAGAGCAGAAGGAATATCAACACTGAGAGTAAGAGAGAAAGTGGTGAAAGAGAAAGCTGTTGCCGGTATGAAAGCAATGGACAGAATAAGGTTCTTATTCCTAACTGGGAGGCAACAGGATGACAGCAAGTCTTGGTTTTCTCAAGACAGTATTCATTTACATCTCTGGTTCACGCATAATTACTAAGAACACCCTGCTTCACTCTCAAAAGTGCTGTGGTTTGGATAATAAATTATATGATCATCTTAGCAACAAGAAACCTTTAAGCTCCTTTAAAAAACAGAGGGCAGAGAGATTGGTTCAAGATGGCAGAGTGGAGGGGCGCGTACTTGCTCCCTCTTGTGAGAGCACCGGAATCGCAACTGACTGCTGGACAGTCATTGATGGGAAGACACTGGAACTCACAAGAGAGGATACCCCGCATCCAGGTACAAAGGAGAGGCCACGGTGGGATGGTAGGAGGGGCGCAATCACAATAAAATCGAGTCCCACGACTGCTGGGTGGGTGGCTCACAAACTGGAGAACACATACCACAGAAGTCCACCCACTGGAGTGAAGGTTCTGAGCTCCACGTCAGGCTGACCAACCTGGGGGTCTGGCGACAGGAGGAGTTCCTAGAGAGCCAGACTTGGGGGCTGGTGGGATTTCACTGCAGGACTTCGACAGGACTGCGGGAGGCAGAGACTCCACTCTTGGAGGGCACACACAGGGTAGCGTGAGCATTGGGACCCAAGGGAAGGAGCAGTGACCCCAGGGGAGACTGAGCCAGACCTGCCTGCTGGTGTTGGAGGGTCTCCTGCAGAGGCAGGGGTGGCTGTGGCTCACCGTGGGGACAGGGACACTGGCAGCAGAGGTTCTGGGAAGTACTCCTAGGCGGGAGCCCACCCAGAGTCCACCATTAGCCCCACCAAAGAGCCGGGTAGGCTCCAGTGCTGGGTTGCCTCAGGCCAAACAACCAACAGAGACGGAACCCAGCCCCACCTATCAGCACACATGCAGATTAAAGTTTTACTGAGCTCTGCCCACCAGAGCAACACCCAGCTCTTCTTTCTCTAGAAGAAAAGGTGGGCATGGAGGGAACCTAACGCAACATAATTAAGACCACATACAACAAACCCACAGCAGACATCATTCTCAATGGTGAAAAACTGAAAACATTTCCTCTAAGATCAGGAACAAGACAAGGGTGTCTGCTCTCACCACTATTATTCAACATAGTTTTGGAAGTCCTGGCCACAGCAATCAGAGAAGAAAAAGAAATGAAAGGAATACAAATTGGAAAAGAAGAAGTAAAACAGTTACTGTTTGCAGATGACATGATACTATACGTAGAGAATCCTAAAGATGACACCAGAAAACTACCTGAGCTAATCAATGAATTTGGTAAAGTTGCAGGATACAAAATTAATGTGCAGAAATCTCCTGCACTCCTATACACTAACAACGAAAGATCAGAAAGAGAAATTAAGGAAACAATCCCATTCACCAATGCAAGAAAAAGAATAAAACACCTAGGAATAAACCTACCTAAGGAGGTAAAAGACCTGTATTCAGAAAACTATAAGAACTGATGAAAGAAATCAAAGATGACACAAACAGATGGAGAGATATACCATGTTCTTGGATTGGAAGAATCAATATTGTGAAGATGACTATACTACCCAAAGCAATCTACAGATTCAGTGCAATCCCTATCAAATTACCCATGGCAATTTTTACAGAACTAGAACAAAAAAATCTTAAAATGTGTATGGAGACACAAAAGACCCTGAATAGCCAAAGCAGTCTTGAGGGAAAAAATGGAGCTGGAGGAATCAGATTCCCTGACTTCAGACTATACTACAAAGCTACAGTAATCAAGACAGTATGGTACTGGCACAAAAACAGAAATATAGATCAGTGGAACAGGATAGAAAGCCCAGAGATAAACCCACGCACCTGTGATCAACTAATCTATGACAAAGGAGGCAAGGATATACAATGGAGAAAAGACAGTCTCTTCAATAAGTGGTGCTGGGAAAACTGGACAGCTGCATGTAAAAGAATGAAATTAGAACACTCCCTAACACCATACACAAAAATAAACTCAAAATGGATTAGAGACCTAAATATAAGACTGGACACTATAAAACTCAGAGGAAAACATAGGAAGAACACTCTATGACATAAATCACAGCAAGATCTTTTTTGATCCACCTCCTAGGGTAATGGAAATAAAAACAAAAATAAACAAATGGGACCTAGTGAAACTTAAAAGCTTTTGCAAAGCAAAGGAAACTACGAACGAGACGAAAAGATAGCCCTTAGAATGGGAGAAAATATTAGCAAACGAATCAACAGGCAAAGAATTAATCTCCAAAATATATAAACAGCTCATGCAGCTCAATATTAAAAAAAACAAACATCCCAATCCAAAAATGAGCAGAAGACCTAAACAGACATTTCTCCGAAGAAGACATACAGATGGCCAAGAAGCACATGTAAAGCTGCTCAACATCACTAATTATTAGAGAAATGCAAATCAAAACTACAATGAGGTATCACCTCACACCAGTTAGAATGGGCATCATCAGGAAATCTACAAACAACAAATGCTGGAGAGGGTGTGGAGAAAAGGGAACCCTCTTGCACTGTTGGTGGGAATGTAAATTGATAGAGCCACTATGGAGAACAGTATGGAGGGTCTTTAAAAAACTAAAAATAGAATTACCATATGACCCAGCAATCCCACTCACTACTGGGCATATACCCAGAGAAAACCATAATTCAAAAAGACACATGCATCCCAATGTTCATTGCAGCACTATTTACAATAGCCAGGTTGTGGAAGCAACCTAAATGCCCATCAACAGACAAATGGATAAAGAAGATGTGGTACATATATACAATGGAATATTACTCAGCCATAAAAAGGAACGAAATTGGGTAATTTGTAGAAACGTGGATGGATCTAGAGACTGTCATACAGAGTGAAGTAAGTCAGAAAGAGAAAAACAAATATGGTATATTAACGCATATATGTGGAACCTGGAAAAATGGTACAGATGAACCAGTCTGTAGGGCAGAAATAGAGACACAGATGTAGGAAAGAAACATATGGACACCAAGGGGGGAAATGGCGGGGGGGGCGTGGTGGTGGTGGGATGAATTGGGAGATTGGGATTGACATATATACACTAGTATGTATAAAATAGATAACTAATAAGAATCTGCGGCATAAAAAATAAATTAATTTAAAAAAACAACAACAACAAAAAACAGAGGGCAAAGGAGTTGAAGAGGGATGATATCAGAGTTGTATTTTACAAAGACTCATCAGGCACTTCTATGGGGTTTATGTTCAGTAGGGAAAGAAATAAGATAGGGATGGGACGATCATTCAGAGGCAATAGCTTTATTCTATGCAAAAGTTAAAAGAGGCTCAACTGAGGTGGTGGCCAAATGTGGAAGGCAGCCTCTGAGCTAGCCCCAGTGAGCCCCATCCTTCTGCCTGCATAGGGCTGACCTGTGTAACTAACAGGGTATCACAGAAATGATGGAGTATGACTTCGGAGGTCAGCTCATAAAAGACTCTGTGGCTTCCTTCTTGTTCTCTCCTCCTTGGATCACTTGGTCTGGGAGAAGCCAGCTGCCATGTTGTAAAGACCCTCCAACAGCCCCATGAAAGGTTCACGTGATAAGGAACTGAGATCTGTCACCTCCAGCACAGATTCACAAATCTGCCAGCCCTCTGTGTGAGCCAGCTTGGAACTGAACCCTCCAACCCCAGCCAACCCTTCAGATGACTACGGCCCCAGGTGCCATCTAAGTACAAACTCACGAGAGCTCCTCAGCCAAACCACCCTGCCAAGCTTCTCCTGATTTCCCGACCCACAGAAACTGTGAGATAAAAAATGTTTATTACCATTCTAACCTGCTAGGTTTTGGGTAATTTGTTATGCAGCAACAAACACTAGATCGTGAAAATAAAAAGGAAAGGGTAAACTTGAATTGCATATGGAAACCTAAAGTAACTGGCATGTGAGTCCTCCCCCCAGTTCCTCCTTCAATTAACTGTGTGATGTTGGTGAAATTACTTCACATAGAAGAGTCTTGGTTTCCTCATCTGCAAAATAAGCAGGCCTGACCAATTACCTTCAGTGTCCCTTCCAGCAACCAAATTAAATGGTCCCATTATTCTAAAAGCACCCTTATTCGTCGCTGAGCAGGGATTAGAAATTATCCCATTATCTGGAGGGCTCTCCACGTCTCTGACCTCATCCTGTTCAACCATCTTATCAACGACTGAATTGAAAATACAAAAGGCATTCTTGTCAAAATCAAAGATGATGGGAAACTCTGAGGGAAAGCGATCACTGCTGAAGCAACATGCTTAAAAATCTTGAAATTCAGGAACAATGAACCAAGCATAACAAGACAAAAAAATGTAACAGACTCACAGACAGCCTGTGAAGGTCTGAAAATTCATCCCTAGGAGCATCAGAGTGTGGTAAGAGTAACATTCACTCTCAGTCATGTGAACTGGTTGCCAAGGAATGAACGTGCCTTTCTTTTGCTGAATTTATTCAATAATCATCCAGGCACGGTACCAGGCATTAGGGCTACAGCAATGACTAAGACACACATTTAGACTACATTTATAGAATTACAGAACCTAAAAATAAGGGAGAAGGGAACCCTATACTCATCCTTGCTTGGTCAGATCATATTTGATCTATAGAAAAATTAGAGCTTGGTCTGAGAAGAGTTAACCAGAATGGATATGGAACTCAAAGTAATCAGAATCAAACAACCTTTATCCAGTGGCTACTCTGTGTGTCCTGTCCAGGGACAGTCCGTCCAGAGAGAAGAAAGGGTGGCTTAGGATAGAATCTTGCCGAACGCCAATACGTAAAGGACACGCAGAAGAGGAGGATCTGCAAGGGACTGCGTATGAGCAGCAAGAGAAGCACGAGAAAAATCTGGAAGCTAAAACAAAAATGTGTTTCCAAGGTCACAGGCATGTGATCTGGTGCTTGCCTCTTCATCCAGTCTCCTCTTCTACCCTTGCAACTCATTCATTCTAGCTCAACCACATGGGTCTTCCACTTGGTTCTCAAATACCCCACACTCTTTCCTAACTCTGGGTCACTCGTTGTCTTTGCCGTTCCCACTGTTTGGCATGTTCTTCCCCCAGATCCAAGAATGGTCCAGTCTCTCACTTCATTCAGCTCTCAGCTCAGATGCCACCCCCTCAGAGGGCTGACCCTGATTCTATCTTACCCTGTGTCTCACCCTGATTCATTTCTCTTCTCAGCATTTATCACTCACCTCCTAACATTTTATAAATTCGCTTGCTCCTTTATTTACTATCTCCTCATCTCCCCCGGCCCCATATATACATGTTGATTCCACCTGCCTCTTTCCTTGGTGGATCCACACTGCACAGTACATACAGTGTCTGGTACACTGTAGGCGTTTTGTGAATATTTGATAAGAGAATTAAGTAGAATCAAGATGCCAAGGAGGACTCCGGTAATCTTGACAAGAACAATTTCAGTGCAGGAACAAAAGGTCAGATATATAAGGGATAATAGATTAAACAAGGCCTGAGAAAGCAGGAGGAGATGAGATATGAAATACCGATAGTGGAATTAGCCTGAGATGGGAGATGGGAGCCTTAAGAGGGGAGGAAACAAAGGGCGAGTACAGTTCCTTGGTATGGGGTTAAGAAGGTGAAGGATTCCTCACTTCATGACTGTTGTTTTGTTTTTAAAGTAGTATTAAGGATTCATCCACTGAGATAAAGTGGGGCAAGTGGTGGGACCATGGGTTTGAGGAAAGTGGAGTAAAGGAAATTTGAAATATTCACTGTGAGAGAAGCCAGGTGGCAAGGTGGGTTCAATAAAAGGGCAATGAGCACGGGAAGACGGTGGCCGAGTGAAGGCTCATAGAATTAAGTGGGGAAGGAGGTGAAGCCAGGAGGGAGTTTATAGATGGGGGCATACAAAGTGGTCAAGAGACTGGCCTCTATGGGGTCAAAGAACAATGGCCACCCTGTCACTAACAACCAGTTGAAGGGACAGGGAGTATCTATCCTGTCAAGAGACCTCACTTAGTTTAATGAATTGATTTGAGCATAGCTATTATTTAAATAAACTTTTAAATTTTAGAATAGTTTTACATTTACAGAAAAATTGTGAAGATAATACAGAGAGTTCTTATAAACTCCATACCCACTTCCTCACATTTTTTTTTTTTTCTGGGCTCGCCACAAGGCTTGTGGGATCTTAGTTCCCCAACCAGGGATGGAACTCAGGCCCTCAGCAGTGAAAGTATCGAGTCCTAACCACCGGACCGCCAGGGAATTCCCCCACTTCCCCCCCGCCCCCCCCCCCCCGCGTTATTAACTGCTTACATCCACAGGGCATACTTGTCACAGTTACCAATATTGATACATTATGATTATTAACTAAAACCCATACTTCATTCAGGTTTCCTTAGTCTTTATCTCATGTCCTTTTTCCATTCCAGGATTCCATCTAGGACACCACATTACACTTTTCATCATGTTTCCTTAGGCTCCTCTCGACTGAGAGTTTCTTAGATGTTCCTTATTTTTGATGACCTTGACAGTTTTGAGGAGTTCTGGTCAGGTGCCTTGTAGCATGTCTCTCAACTGGGATCTTTCACTGATATTCTTCTCATGGTTCGACTGGTGTTATGGGTTTCGGGGAGGAAGACCACGGAGGTAAAGCACCGTTCTCCACACATCATACCA
This sequence comes from Phocoena phocoena, assembly GCF_963924675.1. NCBI lineage: Eukaryota > Metazoa > Chordata > Mammalia > Artiodactyla > Phocoenidae > Phocoena > Phocoena phocoena. The sequence goes on from NC_089226.1 coordinate 10,210,333, forward strand.
AGAAGACACACTATCAACATGACTTTTTACTGCTGATGTTGCCCTTGATCATCTGATTGAGGTACAGTTTGTCAGCTTTCTCCACCGTAAAGCTACTGTTTCTCCCCCTTTCCACGCAAACCATAGTTTTTGTTGTTGTTGTTTTGTTTTGCTTTGATCATGTACGATCGGCATTTGTGAGGCTGGATATTTCAAAGAAAAAAGGTTGCAGGTTGTGATGGTTACTTTTTTTTTTTTGGCCACACCTCACAGCATGCAGGATCTTAGTTCCCTGACCAGGGATTGAATTCGTGCCCCCTGCGGTGGAAGCGTGGAGTCAACCACTGGACCGCCAGGGAAGTCCTGTGATAGTTAATTGTTATGTGTCAACTTGACTGGACTAACAGATGCCCAAACAGCTGGTTAAAACATTAGTCCTGGGTGTGTCTGGGAGGGTGCTTCTGAGGGAGATCAGCGTTTGAATGAGCACACTGAGTAAATAAAGATCACCTTCTCCCATGTGAGTGACCATCATCCAGTCAGCTGACTGGCTGAATAGAACAAAACGCAGAAGAAGGGTGAATCTGCTCTCTCCCTGAGCTGGGACACCCACCTTTCACTGCCCTTGGACATGGGCGCTCCTGATTCTTAGGCCTTTTGACGTCAACCAGGAGTTACATCATCGGCTCCCCTGGTTCTCATGCCTTCAGATGAGGACTGAATTACACAACCAGCTTTTCTGGTTCTCCAGCTTGTAGACGGAAGAATCATCTGTAAACCAGGCCTGAGTCTTTTCTTCCTCTGTCAACTGATCATAAGTAACTCCTCACGAGGCCACACGTGAAGGGTGGGGGAGAGAAGGCAGTCTAGCAGGATTGGGGACCGTGGCCCTTTGGGCCACTTCTTCGTGTAACTTACTTGCGCCTTAGGGCCTGCTCTGGCCCAATCACTTCCGCTTCCATTTGATGATGGAGAATGGCCACGCGTGCCCACCTTTACGGCTTGATGCGTCAGATAATACGCATTTTGTGAAGACCAGCCCGGGTCTCATGATAAGTTGGTGGCCCATGGTCAAGTATTCAGCCTCTGCTAAGGACCAGTAGAAAGTGAAGAACTGTTTCTTAAAAGGAGAGCGGTTATCGGTAGAGGATGGCAGGGTCTTGCTCCAAAATCTCAAGGACGTGTGTTGCAATTCACCTACAGAAACCTGCCAAAGGCTCCCAACAGCACCCTTATCTGCCTCTGACACTTCAGGCACCACTAGATCTGCTGGCTCGTGAGGCCCAAGTGGCAGAGCAGCCTGCACAGCAGCCTGGACCTGTTGTAGAACCTTCTCTTGTTCTGGGGCCCACTCAACACTAGCAGCTTTTCAGGTCACTCAGTCAATGGGCCGGAGCAATACACTCAGCTGGGGAATATGTTGCCTCTAAAATCCAAAGAGGCCACTAGGCCTTGTGCCTCTTTCTCGCTGGAGGAGGAACCTGATGCAGCAACTCACCCTTCATCTTAGAAGGGACGTCTCCACGTGCCCCATTCCTGTTGCCAATTCGTCTTAATCCATCCGGGCTGCTGAAACAAAAATACCATAGATGGGGTGGCTTACGAACAACAGAAATTTATTTCTCATGGTTCTGGGGGCTGGGAAGTCCAAGGTCAAGGCGCCTAAAGGTTCAGTGTCTAGTGAGAGCGTCCTTCCTAGGTCATAGATGGCTGCCTTCTCCCTGTGTCCTCACAAGGTAGAAGGGGCATGGGAGCTCTCTGGGGTCTTTTTTATAAGGACACTAATCCCGTTCTTTGCCTTCATGACCTAATCTCCTCCCAAAGGTTCCACCTCCAAACACCGTTACACTGGGGATTAGGTTTCAGCATATGAATGGGGGTGGGGGGGTAATGCATGTATTCCACCTACAGCACGAGGCCACATAGGGTACTTTGGGGGTCTGAGCAGACCGATGCTTGTTTGTATGCATACTGAGAGCCAGAAAACAAAACTCCGAGACCTCTGGGGATTCTAGAGCCTGACTCTAAGAAGTCAAGGCCTCTGTCATCCTGTGCTTTGTGGAACCCTAATCGGAGAGTGGAAGCTGGCGTGGGTGCCCTGTCCTTCGAAGCCTTCGAAACCCACTCACCTTGGTACAAGACCTCACACCCCCCGAAATGACCACCTTTAATTTGCCAAAGAATGCTAATTCAGTGTCTTCGGGGACTTTTTGGTTCCTCCTTTCCTTCCAAATCGTCTGTCTGCGATGATAAACAGTGGGTCTCATGTGCGTGTGCGTAGGCCTGTGTGTCAGCAAACATGCTGCCTTTCTGAAAGGCGGGGCAGGCCGCTGTGAGCCGTGACGCCACTCACCAGAGGACTGGGACAAATTAGTCCTTTTCTGAAAAATCTTCCCAGGGATACTTCGCATCCAGTCATTACTCATGAAACCAGACGATGCCTCCTAAAATGCCAGCATCTTGGTACTCAACAGATTCGCACACCCCAGCTGGGGTGACCTGCAATTCTTCTGAGAGGCACAGAGACTGCCTCTGGCAGCCTGGGACTCTCTCATCCCACCTGCCTCCTAAAAGGAACCCAAACACAAACCACTGCCAAAAGGCCCTCTGAGCAAACAAATGCCTACAACCTTGGTCAGCCGGCACTCAGCAAATGCATGGTGCACTCATTCGATGCACGTAAAATGGACTAGGCATCCCTTTCTGCTCCCTTCCCACACATCTAAGATGGGGGCTGATGTTACCACCTCCACTTACAGATGAGCCAGAGGGCTTAAAAGATCTGCTAAACATCTTGCAGCTGATGCAAGGGGTTCGTCTGGTGAACATTTTCTGGCTAGCTGCTGCTACTTCCCATCCGTCCAGGCCAGGAGACACTGGGCAGCTTTCTGTGTTTTAAGACAGAAGTACATTGTGAGTCACATTCAAAGTGAAATTCTAAGAATCTGGGGTTGGAGGAAGTTGAGTGCCTTGAAAGCACAAAGAGAGGGATTCCCTTTGGGATAGAAGGCCCCTGGATTCCACTCAGGAGTCTCCTGTATAGAATGCTAGAAGTGACCACTATAAATGAGTCTAAAACTCTTTAGAAATAACAGAGAAAATAATATGACAGAGGGAAGGCAGATAGGGATGGGGAAAATATGTATATAAAACCTAATTTCATCCTCATAGCAACCCTATAAAGTTGGTATTAGGATCTCACTTAACAGATGGGAACACTTAGAAGCAGAGAGGTTTAATAACCTGTCCAAGGTCAACAGCTAGGTCAGAAACTAGAACCCCAAAACTAGGTCAAAACCTAGAATTCCAACTCAGGTCTGTCAAACTTCAAAGCCTATATACTTTTCTGATATTTCAGGATGTTTTCCTGACAGAGGTGGACCAAGAAACCGAGACAGTATTTTCCCAGACCTACTTTGGCCCCGTTACAAAGCATAATGGTGAATCCCAGGAAGGAACCAAAAGAGGCAGGTGCAGGAAGAAGTGTAATTGCACAAGGACACAGACATACAGTGATACAGTCAAGGACCAAGGATCTCCACCAACCAATGGGACTCATCCCACAACCCCAGTAAAGGGTCTTTTGGTTAAAAATGTATTCAACAAACAATACCTTCAGGTGCAAGGCCTAAAATTAAATGTGAATCTGTAAGGATGAATAGCCCTGCCCTCGAGAAGCTTGCCACACTAAGGAATATTGCTCAAAAAACTCCTGGGCAGGAATATTGAGATAGGCCACTAGAAAAGCAAGAAAGTACAGCAGCCCAGAAACCAAAACTAAGGAGGGGAAGAGAGGTGTAAACAACCAACCAACCACACCACAAGGCAGAATGGGAGCAGCAAAACATGTGATTCACTCAGGCTTGGGAGGCTGGGGAGGGCCTCCCAAGTAAGTAGGATTTGATCTGGGTCCTAAAGCACAAAGATTTTCGTGGGCAGTGGAGACAGGAAGGGTATTCCAGAATGAAAGGAGAGAAAGAACAAAGGCATGAAGCAATGAATGGAAGCCAAGGAGAGGGTGAAGAGGCTGGAAACTCTGTTAAAGGATTTAAGCTGGGGACTTCCCTGGTGGTGCAGTGGTTAAGACTCTGTGCTCCCAATGCAGGGGTCCTGGGTTTGATCACTGGTCAGGGAACTAGATTCCACATGCATGCCACAACTATGAGTTTGCATGTCACAACTAGGGAGCCCACGAGCCACAACTAAGGAACCCACATGTTGCATCTAAGGAGCCAGCAAGCTGCAAGTAAGGAGGCTGCCTGCTGCAACTAAGACCTGGTGCAACCAAATCAAATCAATCAATCAATATTTTTAAAAATTTATTTATTTTATTTTATTTTCAGCTGCTTTGGGTCTTTGTTGCTGCGCGCGGGCTTTCTCTAGTTGTGGCGAGTGGGGGCTACTCTTTGTTGCGGTATGCAGGCTTCTCATTGCGGTGGCTTCTCTTGTTGCAGAGCTCGGGCTCTAGGCATGCAGGCTTCAGTAGTTGTGGCATGTGGGCTCAGTAGTTGTGGCTCGCGGGCTCTACAGCACAGGCTCAGTAGTTGTGGCGCATGGGCTTAGTTGCTCCATGGCATGTGGGATCTTCCAGGACCAGGGCTCGAACCCCTGTCTCCTGCATTGGTAGGCGGATTCCTAACCACTGTGCCACCAGGGAAGCCCAATAATTATTTTTAAAAATTAAAACTGACAAAAGCACAAGCAAACCTGATAAATTATTTTTTTAAAAAAAAAGGAATTTAAACTGCAGTTGGCAGGTAACAGCAGACTGGGAAAGGTGTGAGAGGAGTGAGTCAAATGGCTCAGTCAGACCTGTTCAAGAACAATAGGGATCAGTGATTAGGAGGCCATGCAGTCATCAAGGCAGAGTTAATGAGAGCTTGAGCAACAGCGGTGACTAAGTGAGAAAAATTACAGAAATAAAAGGGTCAGAATTTAGCTGTTGATTGGCTTGGGGGAAAGAAAGGGTAAAGATGAAGCTAACTTGGGTTTCCATCCTGGATGACCAGAAAAGTAGAGATGATAGAAACTGAGCGGAAGTATCACAGCAAGTGGAGGGGCTTTTGGAGAATGAAGAAAGAGAGGGTAGTAATTTCAGGTCAGACAAATTGAATTTGAGGTGCCGTTAAGTCAGTCATGTGACAATACCCACTGACTGGAAACACGAGCTAGTGAAAGGGTCTGCCAGTTCTGGCCCAGGAGCAACGTGTTTTTGTAAATAAAGTTTTATTGGAACACAGCCACACCCATAGATTTACTGCCTGTGGCCACTTTCGCTCTACAATAGCAGAGCTGAGTAGTCATGACAGAGACTGGGTGGCCTGAAAGCCTGAAATGTTTACTATCAAGCCCTTTAAGAAAAAGTTTGCTGACCTCTGATCTAGAGTTTAAAAAAAGAGGTCAGAAATGTTTATTTGGGGAGCATGTAGTTGAGAAGAAAGCTAAGAAAGAAACACTGGAGGAATATTATAATCCATTCTCCATTCAAATAGTATTTTTGAAAAATTTTTTATTGGAGTATAGTTGATTTACAAATATTATGTTAGTTTCTCTGTACAGCAAAGTGAGTCAGTTATACATATACATATATCCACTCTTTTTTAGATTCTTTTCCCATATAGGTCATTACAGAGTATTGAGTAGAGTTCCCTGTGCTCTACAGCAGGTCCTTAACAAATAAGTGTTTGTTGATCACTTACTCTAGATCCAGCACTGGGACACTGGGCTAAGGTGATGGGACTAACACAACAAGCAAGACACACAAGGCCCCCACTCCCCTGAACTTTACAAAAGAAGCAACAGGAGGAAACAATCAGATAGCAACAAGTTATTCGTTATTTTAATAACCGACCTATATTTTGCGGGTGAGAAAGAAAAAGAGAAGTGAATGGGAGGGAACACATCTGGGCAGGACTACCGAGATAGGGCAGCAGGAAACCAAGAACATACACCCATCAGCACAGAAACCAAAGACGAAGCATCTTTTGAGAGGAAAAATGGGACTGGGCATGTCAGATGCTGTAGACCGAGGTCAAGAAAGAGGCCATCGGATTTGGCCTTTTGGAGTTAATTAGAGAGTTCTGAGACGATTTTTGGCACAATGGTGGAAAACAAACAAGTCTGCAAGGAGTTAAGTCAAGAGGGCATTGAGGGACTTGGGGAAATGAGTGTGTGATGATTTGTAAAGAAAATCAGAATAGAAGGAGAGAATAGTAGCCAAGCTATGGCAGGTTAGAGAGGCATTAAATGTGAGAGAGAGGTTTCTCTGTGAGTATATTTATAAAGAGGAAAGAAGCACTAAAGAGCAAGAGATGGAAGATTTAGGAAATAATTCATTACCCAGAGCTCAGGCAGAGGAATTATGAGAAAAACAGCCAGCATTTATTGGACACTTAGCATGAGCCAACCGCCACACTGGGAGATCTAGATATTGATACAGATAACTAAGAGATAAGTAGTCTTTAGATCTCGGATCAACCATGAAAGTTTAGCATTACCCACTTGTACAGATGAGGAAACTGGAAGTTTAGAAACTCTCCCAAAGCCCACGTTTAGTAAGGAGCAGAGCTGGGATTTCAAGCTACTATTATTTAGCTCTTGAGCCCACGTACTTTCCACTCAATCGAGATGCCACATTTTGGAAATAAGGTTCCTCCCTGCCACGGGGGGAAAGAAACAGAATGGGTGAAAAGAGAGATTCTGAAATAGAAACACTTTTTTTTTTAATTTTTCTTTTATATTGGACTATAGTTGAGTAACAATGATGTGTTAGTTACAGGTGTATAGCAAAGTGATTCAGTTATACTCATACAAGTATCCATTCTTTTTCAAATTCTTTTTCCATTTACGTTATTACAGATAATGGAGCCAAGTTCCCTGTGCTACACAGTAGGTCCTTGTTGGTTATCTGTTTTACATACAGTAGTGTGTAGATGTCAATCCCAAACTCCCAATCTATCCCTGCCCCCCCTTCCCCCTAGTAACCATAAGTTCATTCTCTAAGTCTTTGAGTGTAGAAACACTCCTCAGTGCAAATCCAGGTGAGCCTCGGTGGACACCTCAGTGTTCTCAGAAAACAATCTCACCTTACCTGCAATTACACACACGACTCTGGCCAAGTGCTGGAAATTTTCCATGTGCGCCCCAGATCTACTGTCTCTGTCTCACCATCTTGCTCTGTGACCCTGGAGGCTGACTTTTAGGAACAATATAACTGGCTCCCTTGCCTTCTGGCTTTTCTGATTGGGTCCTGCCAAGGGAGGGCAATGGCTGGAGACAGGAGAACAGGGGATGGGGACATGCATTGGACCCCAGCTTCCTCCTTGCCATGTCACCAGGGATTGATCACATCCTTGTACTAAAGGCCACAGCTCTGGTCAGGCAGCCCTCTGCTACAGCGGTTGCCACCCTTCAGGGTGCTTTATTATCCTTTGCCAATTTCCCTTAACTCCCCCTACATGTCTAAAAGAATCTCTTTATTAAACTCTCCGCCATTACCCTGTCCAAGTGCGCCATCTCCATCCTGCTGAGCCCTGACAAGCCACCGGGTCACATACACTCCCGGATGCTCCCTCACAGTGGATAATGCAGTCACCCTGACATGCATCCGTTTCCCACACACTTAAACATCACGTTCATATGTGTACATCAACCAACTGCAAGGCCTTCAGAATGGAAAAATTGAGACATTTTTCACAATATAAGCTGAACCTTGGAGCTCAATATCACTTTAAAACTCACACCCCAAACAATTTAAGAACCAATGATGGTTAATCATGGATCTTAGTATTCTCAACACCTCTAAAAATCCCCTAAAGAAACGAATCCTGGATTTGACTGACTCAGGTTCTGAAGCGGAGAGAAATGCACCAGATCTGAAGCTACAATTAGACTCAAGTTCAAAGCTCTTCCCAGTTCTGGCCTTGAAAGGGAGGCCAGCCAGTCTTTCTCTATGATTCACACTCTGTGATAGAAACGTAATTTAAAACATTAATTTGCGTCATGCTGAGTGAAGTAAGTCAAAGAGAAATATTGTATGATCACACTTAACATGCGGAATCTAAAAAGAAATGATACAAATGAACTTATTTACAAAACAGAAACAGACTCACAGACTTAGCAAATTTACGGTTAGCATGGGCAAAGGCGGGGGGAAGGGATAGTTAGGGAGTTTGGGACTGACATGTACACACTGCTGTATTTAAAATGGAGAACCTGGGACTTCCCTGGTGGTCCAGTGGTTAAGACTCCATGCTCCCAATGCAGGGGGCCCAGGTTCCATCCCTGGCTGGGGAACTAGATCCCACATGCCGCAACTAAGATCCCGCACACGGCAACAAACGACCGCGTGCTGCAACTAAGACCCGGCGCAGCCAAAATAAATAATAAATATTTTAAAAAACAATAAAAAAATAAAATGGATAACCAACAAGGACCTACTGTATAGCACACAGAACTCTGCTCAATGTTATGTAACAACCTAAATGGGAAAAGAATTTGAAGAAGAATAGATACATGTGTATGTATAACTGAATCACTTTGCTGTACACTTGAAACTATCACAACATTGCTAATCAACTCTACTCCAGTATAAAATAAAAAGTTTAAAAAGAAAAGAAAAAAATATTAATTTGCCTTTCAAAAGGGTAACGAAAAGCTGGATGCCCTCAGAATTGCTGCTTCTTTGCCCACCCCTCTCTTCCCCCACCACCACCAGCAAAAAAAAAAAGACCCTTAGTTTTTTTATTGATGTCATTCACTTATTCTGGGAAGGTGAAACCACTCAAGCTTTACTTTTTAATTTTTTTAATAAATTTATTGTTTATTTATTTTTGACTGCCTTGGGTCTTCGTTGCTGCGCACAGTCTTTCTCTAGTTGCGGCGAGCGGGGGCTACTCTTCACTGTGGTGCGCGGGCTTCTCATTGCAGTGGCTACTCTTGTTGCGGAGCATGGGCTCTAGGCACGCAGGCTTCAGTAGTTGTGGCACGCGGGCTCAGTAGTTGTGGCTTGTGGGCTCTAGAGCACAAGCTCAGTAGTTGTGGCACACGGGCTTAGTTGCCCCGCGGCATGTGGGATCTTCCCGGCCCAGGGCTCGAACCTGTGTCCCCTGCATTGGCAGGCGGATTCTTAACCACTGCACCACGAGGGAAGTCCCCAAGCTTTACTTTCAATGTGTCATTTCCTTCTTGGGCTCTGAGCGAGCACTGCCAGGCTGGTCAGAGGAGCCCCCTTTGCACCAGGGACTGCACCTCCCACAGTGTGGGCGTGCAGAGCAGTGGCTCCTGACACCAGCACTGACCCTGCCCCAAGCCTCCAGGTCTAGCTTGTGACTTCAGTCCAGTCACCATTTCACTCTTTCTTTCTCTCTGAGTCCCCGGTACTTCATTCATAAACTAACAGGTTTACATTAAATCAGTAGTTCACATATTTTTTCAAGTATGGAGGGTTGCTTTTTATCATTAAAGAAATAGAGAGATGGTGGCTGCGTTTACGGGTCTGGTCTGCAGGTCCAGTGCGGGCATGGCTTTGTAGTAATTCCACAGCCCTCTGGGAACACTTAATACATGTTTAACACATCTTAGCCACACGTTAGAACCTCTGGACTCCAAAATCTCCTCCAGTTCCAGCACACTGGGTTTTTTTGTGAATGCCTAAGACTTGGCATTCATATAAAGAGCTGGCACTCGAGAATCTCAACATCTTTCCGTGCCAGGCTTGGCCCAGGACACTAAAAGGAATGGCCCTACATCTCAGGCATGCAAGTCTCTAGTTAGAGGCAGACCTAATCTACTCAAGTTGCCCCGCGGCATGTGGGATCTTGCCGGCCCAGGGCTCGAACCTGTGTCCCCTGCATTGGCAGGCGGATTCTAAACCACTGCGACACCAGGGAGGCCCAGATTCAAGTTTTTCTGAAGCTGCCAGACAACCACCAGCAGCAGCCTCCCCCTAGAGCTGCAACTTCCAGGGCCATTGTCAGCACCATCTGTTCAGTCCTAAGAAACAAGTCTCCAGGCTCCTAGAGCATCATACAAAAACAGATCCAAGAGCTGCCCAGGGAAGAGCTGGGGAGGGAGAGGAGAGAGGAGTGAGGGAGACATTCTCAGAGCCCCACAGAAAGGAGTAAAGCTCTATCATCTCCCCCCTGTTCAAAAGTCCCCTACCTCTGGCCAGGAGTTTCCATGGAAACCTTGTAAGTCCTATCTATAGGAAAAGAAAAAAATTAAAAAGAAGAAGCGTCCTGATACATACCAAAAGAAGGTATGTATGAATTAGCTCCGAGGAAGGCAGGAAGAGGAGGAGGGAGTGGGGGGTTCACGTGGGAAGAAGCAGAGCTGATCATTATCCTGATACATAAAAAAGGCTCTGTGAAAACCAGGCTGCCTTTCAGTCACAGAATCAGGAAGGAGGTGGGGTAGACAAGTAGGTACGAGGCACTAGGAGGTTGGGGGGGGGAGCACTAACATGTGAAAGTAACTACAAGGAAAGGGGGGGACTGAGAGTCAACTCATGAAGGATCTCAGGCCAAAGTTTCTTTCCAGAGGAGGAAGGACAGGACAGCAAGTGGAGAGCAGAGCCGGTGGTATGTTTAGATGGCGACAGACAGCAGCCTCCTATACTCTTCATCACCTCGGGCCACCTGCAGAGTCAATCAGTCTAGCACCCTAATTTCCATGTTTGAACACCTTAAAATAATAATAAAGTGTCTGGAGGTGTTCTGTACATCTTTGTCTTATAAAATTGCAATGCTTTGGGTCACTTGTAAAGAAGAACTTTGTTAAACTCTTTTTCTCCTAATCTTGATTTTAGGATGAAATTTGAATGAGGAGGGAGTCTCTGAGTCTTAAATGTCATGCAATTTGTTTTTTAAAAATAGACCATGGGCTTCCCTGGTGGCGCAGTGGTTGAGAGTCCGCCTGCCGATGCAGGGGACGCGGGTTCGTGCTCCGGTCTGGGAAGATCCCACGTGCCGCGGAGCGGCTGGGCCCGTGAGCCATGGCCGCTGAGCCTGCACGTCCAGAGCCTGTGCTCCACAACGGGAGAGGCCACAACAGTGAGAGGCCCGCGTACCGCAAAAAAAATTAAAAAAAAAAAAAAAAATAGATCATGAGGAGCAAAGAAATCAATGTAATAGCTAAAACTTTTAAACTCTCAGAAGAAAACATAAAAAGGCATAAATCTTTGTGACATTGAAGTAGGCAATGGTTTCTTAAACATGACACCTAAAGCACGAGCAATAAAAGACAAATAAATTGGGCACCATAAAAATTTTAAACTTTTGTGCTTTAAAGGACACTCTCAAGAAAGTAAAAGGACAACTCAAAGAACTTGAGAAAATTTTTATAAATCATATGTCTGATAAGGGACTTGTATCTAGAATATATATATAAAGAGCTCCTACAACTCAATAATTTTAAAATAAGCAAAGGATCTGAACAGACATATCTCCAAAGAAGATACACAAAAGGCCAATAATTACATTAAAAAGTACTCAACATCATAAGCCATCAGGGAAATACAAATCAAAAACACAATGAGCAAGACTTCCCTGGTGGCGCAGTGGTTAAGAACCCGCCTGCCAATGCAGGGGACATGGGTTCGAGCCCCGGTCCGGGAAGATCCCACATTCTGCGGAGCAACTGAGCCCGTGCGCCACAACTACTGAGCCTGAGCTCTAGAGTCCGCAAGCCACAACTACTGAGCCCAAGTGCCACAACTATTGAAGCCCATACGCCTAGAGCTCGTGCTCTGCAACAAAGAGAAGCCACTGCAATGAGAACCCCATGCACCACAATGAAGAGTAGCCCCCGCTCACTGCAACTAGAGAAAGCCCATGCGCAGCAACGAAGACCCAACACAGCCATAAACAAATAGGTGAATTTATTTTAAAAAAACAACAACACAATGAGGTATCACTTCATAACCACTAGGATGATAGTTATAATAAAAATTATGATAACAAGTATTGGTAAGAATGTGGAGAAATTGGAACCCTCATACATTCCTGGTGGGAACATAAAATGATGCAGCCACTTTAGAAAACAGTCTAGCAGTTCCTAAAGAGCTTTTACATAGTTACCATATGATCCACCAATTACCCAAGTATATACCCAAGAGAAACGAAAATATATCCGCACCAAAACTTCATAACAGCCAAAAAGCAGAAACAGCCCAAATATTTACCAACTGAAGATCAGATAAGTAAAATGTGGCATAACCATACAATAGAACATTATCCAGCCATAAAAAGGAATGAAGTACCGATACACATGCCACAATATGGATGAACCTTGAACACATTATGTCAAGTGAAAGAAGCCAACACAAATGACCACATATTGTATGATTCCATTTATAAGAAATGCCCAGAATAAGCAAATTCAGTCCATAGAGACAGAAGGTAAAGTAGTGGCTGCCTAGGACTGGGGAGATTGGGGGAAATAGGGAGTGACAGTTAATGGGTACAGGGCTTCTTTTAGGGGTGATGAAACGTTATAAAATTGATTGTGGTGACGGTTGCACAACTCAGTCAATATACTAAAACCCACTGGAGTCTACACTTTAAATGGGTTAATTGTATGGTCTGTGAATTAGAGTTCAATAAAGCTGTTATAAGAAAAACAGACCAGGAGAAACTGTAATATACTGATCTTGTCATTTAGAGTTTTGATATTCAGGATTTTTTTACATCATTATTATTTCAAAAAAATATATTGCACTAATATTTTATCTTGATAACTGAGTTTTTTTGTTACCTTCTTAGATTTTGTGCTTGAGGCCAGTGCTTCACTTGCATCACCCTAGCGCAGCCCTGAACTGGGTGTGGTAGCAAAGACATCATCCTTTAAACAGCCTTTTCTGATCCCCAAAGGGGTCTGTTGGAGGCTTCCTTCCACATTCCTCAGTTTTCTCCCTCTGCCTCCCAACCTGGGTTGTCAGATGCGTGCTTCACCATTAACCCTCCTGACGCCCTTTAGCTGCTCCTTCATATACACTTTCTCCCACTGGCTTTACGTGTGCATATGTACGTGTGTGTGTGTGTGTGTGTGTGTGTGTGTGTGTGTAATTATGCAGAATAAAAACGATTATGTAAAACTGAAGGTGGGCAACTACCCTAATTTTTAAATAATGAGAAGCAAAGAAAGCACATTCTACAAGTATAGACCAGTGAGCATGAACTGGATATCTAGCAGAATTCCAAAACTAGATTATTTCACAAGACGAGTTTATAAACATTCAGAAAGCGTAGCTGTTTCCAATAGCAGCCAGGAAGGTTTCGCTAAAACCGAGGAATGTCAAATGAACCTCACTGCCTTTTTTGACACAGTTATTAGACTACAATAATAGATTAGGGAATTGCAAAACAGTGAATATTTAGCCTTCAATAATGCATGCAGCAGTATCTTTACATCATTGCTAACAAGATAAAGAAATGTAGGTAAGATGACTGCATATTCAGAAGAGTTGTAGCCATCTGATTGATGGTATGCAAATTTAGTTCACTATAAGCTCACTATATGTCAAAAGCATAAAGCAGCTGCAAAAAAAATTTAAGTGGACCTTGGGCTACAGCCATGTCCAAATGTCCTAATGCCTGCTCTACTCTCCAACTGATTTCCCAGGAATACCGTGCTCATTTCTGGGGGTTCTACTTTTTAAGGGGACACCAACCAAGTGAAGTGCTTCCAGAGGACAGTGAGGCTGCAGTAGAGAATCAAAAGATTACAGAACATGTTTAATAAAAAAAAATCAAGGTCAGGTCTTTCCTGTGCAGTAGTGAAGCCATAAGTGGAACATGATGGCTACTTTGAAATATGTGAAGGACTCAAATAAAGGAAAACAAAAACAACAATGGAATCAAGTTGATGTAACCCAGAAGGTCCAAACTAAAGCCAGACAACAGAAGTTTAAAAAAAAAGTCAGCTCAGGGCTTCCCTGGTGGCACAGTGGTTGAGAGTCCGCCTGCCGATGCAGGGGACATGGGTTCGCGCTCCGGTCTGGGAAGATCCCACATGCCGCGGAGCGGCTGGGCCCGTGAGCCATGGCCGCTGAGCCTGCGCTCCGCAACGGGAGAGGCCAAAACAGTGAGAGGCCTGCGTACTGCAAAAATAAATAAATAAAAATAAATCAGCTCAACTGAAAGAAGGGCCCCTTCCCCAAGCCTGAGCTGCCCTGCAGTCAGGTGGCCTGCCTTGGGAGGGAGATAGTTACCTGCAAAGACAGCTTTCAAGTTAGCCTTACTGGAATGTTGTAAGGCTTGGGATTTAAATAATTAGATGAGGTCGGAGCTCACGACTTACTGGGTCCCTTCAAATCAGAGACACTATGAATCTCTGTTTCTTTTCTTCTCTCCTTTCTAGCCTTTCATATGCTTTCTACTGCACTGAGCATTTGAAAGATGTTCTTAAGCCATAACCCATGGTTTTGACCTAATTGCATCCCTCTGACTCTGTTCTCCAGCCTTCCTTCCTCCCTCCCTTCCTCCTTCTCGCCATCTTCCCTCATCCCTCTTGAGGCTGACACAGTACGATGCTTCAAGCTCCTCCGACACCCCCCACTGAAACTGGTTGATGTGAGGAAAAGAAAGAATAGGAAAAAAGAAAAGAATAGCAGGGACCAAAGACTGAACTCAGGTGGCATACTGAGCCTGTTGTATCTGCTGTGAAATCTCTAGTGCTTGCTGGCTCTGAGACACAGGCAGACGTTCATGGAACTGACTGGATTGAGTTCACCTGAATTAGCCTCAGGAGTGTCTACATATGCTGTTATCTTTCTGCATAACATTCAGGGCTTGTAACATATTCCATGTCTGTTCTCCCTGCTCTGCTGGTAAGTTCCAAAGGCCAGACCATGCAGCTTGGCCTCTATCCCCAGGGAGGCACTCAATCGCTAGCAGTTAAATGAATGAAGAATCTCTCTTATCCTTCCCCCTACATCTAGACTGATCAAAATTATGATGCTGCTGATGAAAGTCTTGCTTAAGACTAAGCATTAGACAGTGCATAGAACTTGAGAGTTAACAGAGATGTCAGAAAACACCTAGCATAACCCCTCCATTTGACAGATGAATAAACTGAGGGCCAGAGTGAGGAAACGCTCAGCTAGGAAGAAGCAGAGCTGGGAATCAAAACTAGCTCTTCTGGTCTCTGAGAGACAGAATGTCACAGGAACAGAAAACACAGCTTTTGGAATCACATGAAACTGGGTTCCAGTGCCAAGTCTTCCTCTGACTAATGCCATGATCTTGGGCGAGTTAATCAGGGTCTCCTAGCCTCAGCATCTTCAGAAGTGAATGGGAAAGATAATACCTTCCACCAAGTCACCAGCACACGGGATACACTCAGTAAGAGGTAGCTTTGATGACTATTACCAAGTCCAGTGCTCTGCCCACTACAACACACGGGCCCTTGGTTTTGTGCCTGTAGGAAAAGCCATATGTGGAAGAAGAAAGATGGGGACACACCGACCCCGAGCGCCTCCTGTATGCTAAGCACTTTTCCATTCTCAATCTAAAACACAGAGGAGCCACACACCAAGCGGCAGAACAACTGCCATCCACACGGATGCCCTCTTTCAGCTGGGAGCACATGGCCGTGAAGGGAAATCCACTTCATTCAGGTTCAATATCTTTCGTGAGTCTTTTCTTTGGGTATCTGACCTTTCTCTTCAAGTCCCTACGTTAGGACCTCCCATATAGAGAATAACAGAGAGCCACTGAAACTTCTAAGTATACATTATCTTCCAGCTATTCTGGGTGGCACTTGTGGGCACAGGGCAGGGCGCACGTCCAGTTCAGAGATCTGTCACTGTGGGAGCTTAATAAAAGCCAGGAACAGTTAAACAGGGCATGTGGACAACTCACACCTTCCCTTACAGCTTGCTTCCTGCCTCCTCATCTGCTGCTTCTGATGTCCCCAGAGCTGGTTCCAGCTTCCCTGGTGACAGAGTCTCCTTCTCCTCTTTTCTGGTGGCATTACTGCCACGATGTCACACTCCAGAGACTCTGTGACTCAGTTCTTCCAAGGGAACTTCCCTTTTTCCTGCACCCGGCCCACACTCTGCCCTCTTAGCATTAATGCTTGGTCCACCCAGAACTTCTCATTCAGTTTGCATGAGTGAGATAAATTCTGGAATTTGGCTGCCGACATTTTGAGGCATTTATCTTTAGATTTTCATAACAGCTATCATCCTGATGCGACATGTATAGACAAGACAGAGGAGGTGTTTCCCAAGATAAATCAGCCTAAAGGAAATGAGTGCAATAATCTTGTCTTATTGGATCTATTTATTCTACTGTCGGAGGAATTCAGGAGCTGAGAAGAGGAATGGTCAAAGGGAGGTGAGGTTTGTTTGTCAAAGTAGACACTGGTGTTCTTTTAGAGCAGCTCTTGGGAATGATTCAAGAGGTAGGAGTGGGTGGGAGGGAAAAGGATGATACTGATTAATATGGTAGGTGGAACCCCGTGTAAATTTTGTGGGTGTAAGACTTGCAGAACTGAACTACAAGAATTGTGGACTACAATAATTCCACATGTGTTACTTTAGTTAACCAGCAGTTACTGAGTTTCCAAAATCCCATGGTAATTCTAAAATAGAGCAACTACTTGGATCACAGAGTGAGCAGGGATAGCAACCCAGACACAATCCCTGTGGGAGGAGAGAATTCCGATTCCAAGAACTCGGTCCAAGTCCCTCACTTCCCGTAACCCAGAAAGTTCCTGTTCCTTGAATAGCCACCAGACCAAAGGGCAAGACTTGGGCAACTAGAAACGAAAAAGAGAATCATGTCCATGGTCACGAATGAGAGAAACTGTCTTTGCACTTAAAATGGTTCGTCTTAGGGTTGGAGAGGACCACAGTGACCCTTATCTCACTCCCAGCCGTCAGGGTTCCAATTCTTGTCAAGTCTCCTGATTCCATGCTAAGATATTTCCTATTGTCTGTATCAAAGCTCAAAAGCTACACCTCAGAAGTAGTGTGCCCCCAAATCTGCATAGCCCCCATTGCTAATAGAGAAAACGGAAAACAATTTATAGTAACAACAACGGGAGTGAGGTAGCACACCTTGTTCTTGTGTAGACTATTCATCAATCAATATTCAGCGACTCAATATATTTTTACAAGCTCTAACTCTGTAAATGAGCAGGATGCAAAACCGTGCCCACTTTCTCATTACAAGCATGCAGAAAAGTATTACTTCCATGATAAAAACTACATGAGATTACACCACCTCAGTTATATTAGGGAGGTAGGATTATGGGTGATTATCCATTTCTTCCAAACATTTCTGTAATGCTGTCATATGGCATTGATATTTTTTCAAGTTGAGAAAGAGATCAACTGAATGGATATGCCGGAGCTATTCTCTTTCCTTCTGACACGTTGGCCAGGGAAGAGGGATTGGAGACAGGGTATACTCCGGCAAGTGTGTGTGTATCTGTGAAGGTAAGGTGGGGGGATGGGGAGCTGCTGACCAAACACTGATTCCTGACATGTTTGCATGAGGCAGACGAGCCAGACAACTCTGCAAAGTCGTGCTGAGAGAGGTCCAGTGGTGACATCCGACCTTGAATCACTAAAACCCAATCTGTGAGAGACCTGTGGGCCCAGGCTTGGTTGCCGACACTATGCTGGGCATTTGCTCCCACCTTCTCTTACACGAGTTTTAAGTTGTTCCATATAGAGATCAGGAGCAACCTGAGGAAGGACGTGGTCCTTATTCTTCTGCTGTTACATCCTTAACTCCATCCTGCATAGCCTTCAACAGTATCTAGCATCATTCCAGCACCGGAATAAATAATTGTTGAAGCCTAGTGAGGCATGCAAAGAGGTAAAGAGAAGTCAATTATATGGCAGAAAGCTGGATTTTGTCAATTTTCAACAACCAACCTGGGCATGAACCAGATGTGTACTGGTTCAGCAGGGAGAAGGTCGTTACCTAGGCCACAACCTTTGCTGATAGCACCCAAGCCCCCACTGCCCTTCCTTCCTGGCTAAAATAACTGAATGCTTCCTGTAAAAACCACACTTTCTTTGGCCCCTATGACTTTGCTTATGTTTTCTCTGCCTAGATGGTTCTCCCCACTTTTCCTTGCCTACTCTGTCTTATCCGTCAAAATATAAATGCTTAAGCATCACCTCCTCCAGGAAATTTTTCTCCATACTCCAGGAAGGGCTGAGTGTCTTCTCTATTACCAGAGCACCTGGACATACTTCTATCTTCGCCCTACTCATGTTAGAGATAAAGTGTCTGTTTACAAATCTTAACTTCTTCCCTAAAAAGTGAATTTCTCTAACAACAGGGCCCACAACTTTACTCTTCTTTGCAACCCTAATACTTAACACAGAGTCTGGGACACAGGAGCTGCTACTGTGTTTCAGGTGTGTGTATATACACACACACATACATACATACATACATGTTGCCGGGTGGATGAATTTTCGTGCCAAACATTCATTCATTCATTCATTTCTACGAAAGAGAAGAGCTTCAGTAATCCAACAGTGCTAAGTCATGAAGATAAAAGTCTGAAGCAAACAGCCAAATAGACAGAAATTTCTTTAGAGTGTTGCAAACACACTCAACAAGAAGTTCACTTGCTTGAGAAAAAAGACAGTTAGTTCTAAAGGTAAATGAACAATCATTGCCATATGGTCCCCATCCAGTAGCAGGCGAGTTTAAGGATAATATGCACTTATGGTTTAAGGGCAGAGAACTGAGTGGGGATGTGGGAAGGAGGTAACAGCTGGTACCAATGAAATCAGCCGGTTTTTAAAAGTTCTACTCATCCAGGTATCATTAGAATACAATGCTATACAATCCCAGTGCACAGACAGGAAGCAAGCACTCCCTTCCATCTTTGTAACAAAAAGTTGTTACATCTTTTGTTTACAATTTCTTCAGTTTATTCTTCTGTCTATATCCTACATCTTCAAATATGTACTGGTTTAGTCCATTTTGAGAAAAAAAAATCTTTGATGAATTCTGTGACCCTGTTCTTAGTATCTTCACGTTCTCCTGCTTTGGCCGTTGACCTTGTAAAACGGGCAGGCTCTACTACTGTGACCATGTTCTCTCCTTTTGCTCATTCCTCTGCAACAGGGCTACTGTCCCCACTGCATTACTGAAACGTGTTCTCCGAGATCACTGATGGACCAATCGTCAAAGTCAGTCATCAAACTTCTCTTGGTCTGCAATCTCCTTTTCTTCTCCTTGTTGCATCTTAACACCCATGACCCGCTTCCCTCCACACTTTCTTCAAACTCTCTCCTTCTGAGCTTTGGTGACTTGACAGTAGCCTAATTCCCCAACTGGTCCTTCTCTGACTCTTTAATAGGCTTTCCTTCTGCCCCCACACCTTAAACATGGGCATTCTCCATACAGATAAATGGATGTCTTTGTCAGAGGGATGCCCACCCCTCCATGTGAAGTCCAGAAAAACCTAAGGAAGGGGGACATGACAGAGGCAACCAGTTTGAAAATTTGTCAGAGGAGGTTTTAAAATCCATCTATAACTCCGAGACTACAGGCTGAAAACCTTGAGTCTACAAGAGAAAGTCCCAGCTCCTGAGCTTTATATCAGTGAGGCTCTAATCTACATTTTCAACCTGATCTCTCACCCTTCCCCTCCAGAACACCTCCACAGAGTAGACGTTCGTTAAATATCTTTGACCAAACAGATGAGTACACAAATATTTCATGCATGGATGAAATCATCTACCCCGGCCCCATCACTCTCCACCCTTCAACAATACAACGTGGCTTGTACTTGCTCATCCTTAAGATCTGTTCACATCACCTCCCTTGTATGAGATGCTTTTCCTATTGATTTCTCACCTACGTAAATCTTGCCCACTGTTCAAGGCCCAGTGTGAATCTCACTTTCTCCAAGACCTCCCCTCCTTATCCATACAATATTTACTACGTTTCACCTTTTGGGCATTTAGTGTATTATTAATTATGTTTAAATGACGTCTTGCCCAACAACTTTTGGAGCCACGTGGGGATGGGGGGTATCTTATGCTTCTTTGTGCCCTCCGTAAGTGTAACTTCGTACTTTTGATGGAGGCAATGCCCAGTAAGTAGTTTCCTAGAGCTTTGTTTCATGTAACACAGCTGTGTTGGAAGCTCAGTCTTGAAATCAGACCTAGATTAGCATCTCAGCTCTGAATTGTAGGCAAATAACCTTGAGGAAGTCACCAAATCTTGGTTTTTCTTATCTGTGAAATTGGGAAATTAATAGTAGTGACTCATGGTGGAACTGTGCGCTAAGTGAGACCAGGAATGCACTGTGCTTAGCGAAGGGTTTGGCCCATGATAAAAGTTTCAATAAAAATCGTTGATGATGACAAAAAGGATGATAATTCTTCAGACGTAGATTAGACCTAGATCAATGCCAAGGCCAAATGGATACCTTTTATCAAAACTCTGTGACTACGTTGAGGGAAGCTCACTCACAGAAGAGGAGTACTTCCTTGCTCTATCTGACACTGAGGAAGACAGATGCCATCATGCCCCGCCTAAGCTGCAGCAACTAAGCAACAGCGCTTTAAATGACGTTTTATATAGCTCATTCCTAGGGTTGCTTCTCCCACATCCGTCATTAAGCACTCAGCACAGAGTGACAGCCCATCAGCTCTACACTGGGTGATCTGGAAACAAAAGCAGAGGATCACCGTCAGTTGCTTTGTGACCATTTAACCAAATGGCAGACAAGTGCACCAGGAGGCTGTTACCAAAGTAAGACACGAAGGCTGTCAACCCGTAGGGTCAGTGATCTGAAGGATGCCGAGACTATCTTTACCTTGCCCTTCCTGCATTAGACGTGAGCTAGGCTGCTCTCCGGCTTTTATTCCAAAGATAGCAAATCTGTGGTTGGAAATCTCTAGACCTTAATGATACCCACGTTTGAGGGACGGCTCCTTGAAACTCTGAACTGTGGTTTCAGTTAAGAGGTCAACAGAGATAGCGGTTTATCATAAGAAAGGGGCCTCTAAGTAGTAATGTTTACTTTGTGTTCACATTTTCCATCTCTGACACTCAAGAGCAAAATGGTCTACCTTGGAAAACTAGACTCAGTTTGACTGGGGCAGGGGGTAATTGGGCAGACAAAACACAAAATTACTGAATGAGTAATTTAAGAACAGATGGAAACAATAACACGGATAACATAGGGTCAATCCAGATAACAAACACATACTTCATAACATTTTGGAAGCAGTTAATAGCATTTGAACAAGACCAGGAAAACTGTCAAAGCATAGAGACCATCGATATATTGAAACACCTACCACATCTCACACTTCTCTTCACAGCTAGCATGTCTAAATACACACTCAGTAAAGCTATTAACATGGATGGCTACATGGCTGTTAACTGACATTCTGTCCAGATGGGATTCTCCCCGGGGAAACCAAATCAGAGAACAAAATAATCAGCAAATAGGAAACAATTCTCCGAATGACCGTGAGTTCTGTACAGCTAAACTCTTAGGGACCTCAAGCTCTGGCAAAAAGAGCCTGGATGATTTCTTTGAGGGTTCCACAATATAGGTTATTAACTCATGTTCCAAGGAGACAAGGATGGGAGACCAGAAAACTTTCTCAGCAGACTTCCGTAATTTTCTTATGAGCAGTTTAACGGGTTTCCATATCTATGGTCAAATGATCTTCTCCAACCTACATATGTAAGAGGTGTACCTTGGAGAGTTCCTTCTTTCTAAGCATGTTTCACCCTTTTCCAGCATAATGCCTTTCCTGGGGAATGACAAAAGTCATTTGCTTAGTACCAGCTTCTGCAGCCCTAAGTATGATACCCACATCCATCAAACTGACTGACAAGGCAGTGATCTGGGAGAATTTCCACTTTTTCTGAAAGGGAAAGCACTGACTCAGATTCCCCTTCAAGCGCAGGTCATACAGGGAGACCGTGCCATACTTTAGCAGGCCAGAAGCTGGGTAACTGATGACTAGCCATCCAGGAAATCTGTGCCCACGCTATTGAAAATTCATCCACACCCCCAAACCCTTCCAGCTATAAGACCAGGCAAACTTCACTGCTGCTGTGCCTGGCTCTAGTCTCTCTGCTGTGTAAGAAACTAACAATGTTGTAGAAAGGGTCAGCTCGCAATTATCAGCACAAATTATCAACATGAATCTCTGCCTGTTAACAGAGGGTGACGTTATAAATAATCAGGTGATTACTTTTTTTTACATCTTTATTGGAGTATGATTGCTTTACAATGGTGTGTTAGTTTCTGCTTTATAACAAAGTGAATCAGTTACACATATACAGATGTTCCCATATCTCTTCCCTCTTGCGTCTCCCTCCCTCCCATAGGTGATTAATTTTTATTTGCTCCTAGTGTGAATATGATTTTTAAATGTGTGGTGGTAAAATAAAATTTACCTGTTCAAATTGCTCTGCCTTAAACATACACCCACAGACAACGAGGGGAAGAGGAGACAGATTCAGGGAGCACAGGATGAGAACTTTACAAGATAATCTACGTAGAGGGCAAACTGAGGAGCAGAATACTGGACAGGTTGCCCCATAGGCTGTCACCTTCAATGGGAACACCATTCTACCCTTCTTCAAAATACCCTTCTTCACGGGAGATTCCATTAATGACTCTAAACTCTGTGTCTGGAGATGGGGGCGCTGGTCCAGGATCTGCCACCAACCAGCTTTATGGACTTGGATGACTGACTTTTCTCTGAGCCTCATTCTCCTCATCTGTAAAAGGTTAAATGAGATGATTCTAGGCTCCTACATTGCCAGGAATACATGAAAGTGAAGCCACAGAAGGCAACTGAGATCTTAATTTTTAGTATTTCTTATCCAGGATTCATCATAAAACTAAGTAATGACCGAGTACTTAGAAGGACACTCTTACAGATTGTTTCCTGGGTTACAGATTGTTTCCTGGGTAATGTGTCTGCATCTACATTGAAGCCCTACATTTAGTCTCCTACTGGAACAGCAGTCGAAGAAATGAGAAATACCTGGAAGAAAGGATAACAGACTGACAAAGAAAGGATGCTTTAAAACCTTGCTTCAGTGCTCTGTAATTGAAGTAAACAAATAAGCAGGCAGATGAAACAGGGCTGAGACATCTTTTCCCCCTTTTTCCCCTTAAAGCTCTTTTTGGATGACATCAGCTGTTTATAGATACCTAGAGACTTGTGTTCTTTTGATTTGCATGTAGAACAAAGACACACAGTCGCACCAAACTACAGACGTTGTGATGATGCAGCAAAAGACACCTAGAAATGGGAAGGGGGAGGGGATGGGGACAGAGAGGATGGACAAGCCACAGAGAACTCTAAGAGGACAAGTCAGCAAGGGCCAGACAGCCCTGCTGCTGCTGTTCCCTGAACGACAGAAAGATCCTTCGTCTGCCTCAGCAGGCCCATCATTTGCTTGGCTTCTGGTGACAACACTCGTAGGAAGCACGTGGCTCAGTGGTGAATCAACCTTACAGAACAGGCCAGCTTGGATGAAAACGGAAACCATTATGTTACCTGCCTGGAATGGAGGTATAGGGAATGGTCTAAAAAATTCCCTTCATGGGGCTTCCCTGGTGGCGCAGTGGTTGAGAGTCCGCCTGCCGATGCAGGGCACGTGGGTTCGTGCCCCGGTCCGGGAAGATCCCACATGCCGCGGAGCGGCTGGGCCTGTGAGCCACGGCCGCTGGGCCTGCGCGTCCGGAGCCTGTGCTCCACAATGGGAGAGGCCACAGCAGTGAGAGGCCCGCGTACCGCAAAAAAAAAAAAAAAAAAATTCACTTCATGAACCTAAAATTTCATGAAGTGAGAGCTAAGAACTGTTCTCTGGAAGGGACACATTTATTTTAAGGCATTGATGATGTAAAATTAAATTAAATTAAATTAAATTTAATTTAAAAGCCCATTTTAAAAAAAATGATTCTGTGGCTTGGACTTTCCAAAGTCTAGGTGGAAAAAGCTTGCCATCACGTGTTTTTGAAATTTTTCAAAATACTTGTTAATTGGGCTCTGCAACTGTACATCATCATAAGACAGTGGCAGATAGATCATGAGATGTCATCCAGCACAGCATTCTGTTTCCAGTGAGGTCCACCCCTAACTAATCCCAGATGGATGGGGACTACCCAGTGTTGAATTCACAGCCTTTCTTGGTCGCCCACCCAACAGTAAGGTGCTCCATCTCTTGATAACACAATTAAGGCGACGCTAATTTAAGGGAGATGGTCACTGGCATGCAGCTTGCTGAAACAACTTTTTATCCAGATATCAACCCTAGAATCTCAAACGACCTCTGAGATGTGTCACCAGGATCTCAAACTCAAACCCTTTGAAATTTCTCATTCTACTCCTCCCTTAAGTCTCTTCTTCTGTCTCATCATCCTCCCAGTTTATCAGTTATCTTCTGGCTTCACTTTCCTCTAGGTCACTTTCCTCAAGAATAGTCTCACCAGCACCCTCGATGCCTTGTGGTTTTGCCAAACCTTCCCAGTACATCTCCTACCCAAGAGAAATCCAACCAACTGCTCTCTCTGCCCAGGTATCAGCTCTGTATGGAAATTTTTTGCTTGCCCACAGTCAATAATCTTGAACTAAAACTGTTCCATTCTTCTTGAACTCACTACCCCACTTCCTACTTTATTCTCAGAAGGTGGTTTCACCTCTTCTTCACAGAGGAAACAGAAGTTACCTCTTAAAGTTACCCCTGAACTTATCTCTTGAAGTGACATCCAGTGGTCCTTCATATCTGCACTTCTGAAAGCAGCACTCATCTTTTGCTACTTTCCTATTTTTTCCAAGAAAGGGGCATTCCTTCTCTACCCTTAACAGGGTTTTAATGAGAATTCAATCAATCAATCAATCAATGTAAGATACCTAGCACAATGCTTAGCAGGGTGTAGATAATATCGGTTCTTTTTTTTTTTGCGGTACGCGGGCTTCTCACTGTTGTGGCGTCTCCCGTTGCGGAGCACAGGCTCCAGACGCGCAGGCTCAGCGGCCGTGGCTCACGGGCCCAGCCGCTCCGCAGCAGGTGGGATCTTCCCGGACCGGGGCACAAACCCGTGTCCCCTGCATCGGCAGGAGGACTCTCAACCACTGCACCACCAGGGAAGCCCAATATTGGTTCTTTTTAAAAAATATTTTATTGAAGTATAGCTGATTTCCAATGTTGTGTTTAATTTCTGTTATACAGCAAAGTGATTCAGTTATATATATATATATATATACTTTTTCATATTCTTTTCCATTTCGGTTTATCACAGGATATTGAATATAGTTCCCTGTGCTATACAGTAGGACCTTGTTGTTTATAATATTGGGTCTTAGCCATTCTTCCCTCTACAAATTTAATCTCTCCTATCTACCTATCTTTTTTTTTTTTTTTTTTTACTAGATTCTGTTACCTCTTGAGTTCTTAGAGACCCTACTCTCTTAGCTGTCTCTTCTCTTTCCTGTATCTTTAATCTCTCCCTTTCTGTCTAGCTGCCCCCCTTTCACGGACAGACATATTCAAGTGCTTCCCCTCTTTTTAACTTGTTTTTATTCTTACTTCTCTTCCAAAGGCCCTCCTTTCTTTCAAACACTGAGAGCAGTATTCCTAAACTCTCTGCTGTCTTCAGCTCTGGGCAATGGTACCCTCTTGTTCTTGATCCATCTTCCTTTACAACTTCAATAAAACTGTTTTAGCTGAGTTTACGAAGGACGCCCTGCGTCTCTACTCCAGTGGCCTGTTTTCAATACGCATCCTGTTCAGATTTTGATCTCATTGCCCTCCCTTTCAACTCTGCTTCTTTTCTGATACTTCGTATCTCAAATTATTGCTACTGACCTAGTTAGGATAACATCAAGCTAGAATGTTAAGGCAAGCCGTGGTTCCTCCTCTCCCCTCCCTCAGCCTCTACCACACCTCTGCTACCAAATTTTGATGACTATTTTTTTAAACTACTTCTCAAATCTGGATAGTCTATTCCAACCTTTCTTGCCAGAGCTTAGACGCCATGTGAGTTTCCCAAACCTCACCTGCACTAGTCAGCAGCCCCTTTACGGCAACTGGTCTTGAGACTCTCCCTGTTTTGGTTATCCTCCACATCGCTGCCACAGTTAGTTTCCTAAACACGTTAATCTGTTCTTCTCACTCTCCTGCTGGGGAATGTCTGGGGCTCCCACGTGCCTCTCTGAAGTACAGCTATGTAACTGCACCTTCAGAATCCGACTCCAGTTCACTGCTCCAGGCTCATCACCTCTCCTACAGCACACCTGATGGTCTGAACACGTCAAACACCTCACAACTCCTGCTTTCTGCACAGGCTATCTGACTGAAATATGATTTCACCCTTTCCCATCTGGAGCCTGCCTACTCGCCGTTAAAGCCCCTGCTCAAATATAAGCTCTTCTGAAAAAGCCTTGTCAGACACGCCTCCTTATCCTTTACCACTTTGTAGCCATTAACACGTTGTCCCTGACTCCTCCACGCTGCTTACCTTCCTCACTAGACCCTGAGCTCTCTGAAGAAAGAATTATCATATGCAACTCGGCATCCCCAACACCCATTTGGTTTCTTGCTTAACAAATATTTGCTGCAAGAATGTAAAGAGAGGATGTGGTTAAAAAAATATGACAGAAATAAACAAGAAGAGAATAAAATGGTGGTGAGAACACGTTACATCCTGTCCACAACTGGTAAAGATAATATACCCTGGTAGAAAAGGACGAGAGAGAAGGATACTTCATCAGTGCTCGGAAAAACCTACATTCCCGTCCATCAACTCATGTCTTTCCACCGTCGACACAGGAATCAAATCCATAAAAAGTGGCAATGCCTGTATTCTTCTCTCTCCGATTTCCGGCTTGTGGGTACCACTTTCTATCCTCTCCCAAGATCAGTTGTCCAAACTTGATCATGGTAACGTCATCAGTGCAGGTACACAAGATGCCCAAAGGCTGGGGACTTCCCTGGTGGTCCGGGGGTTAAGACTCTGTGCTTCCAATGCAGGGGGCCCGGGTTCGATCCCTGGTTGGGGAACTAGTATCCCATATGCCCTGCAGCGCAGCCGGAAAAAAAAAAAAAAGATGCCCAAAGGCTCAATGCCTAAATTAAATTTGCCTGTTGCTGGGAGATATCAGGCTTCAGACAGAAGAGTCAAAACCTGGCACTAGAGCTGAACTCAGGTGCAGGAGGCATCCAGATGTGTTAAGCGTGATCATACTTGGGGAGCAAATAAATAGGTAAGATTATTTTAAAGCAATTTTATAAATCCTCTCATCTCATCCTCCATCGGGCAAACACTCTAAGAAAACAGACCTGTTGTCCCTGCTTACCTGTTCTTGCTTCATGACAAGCCAATATAGATCATTCAGATTGGGGTAGGCTAACTGCTAAATAAAGCCATCAGCACAGCCTTATTTACCTGGGTTTGCACTTTCTCAGACAAATAGCAGGGAGCTCATGCATGAAAAAGAGCAGCCAGGACCAGAAATTAACATTCTCTATTGATTGTTGCCAACTGAATTCAAATGGAAGGAATGGCCTTGGCAAAGATGAAGAAAGACCTCAAAAGGTCAAGTGATAGAGACTTGAATCCTAAGGGCTCTCTTTTGGAAGTGGTAGTTTCCCTCAAGTTCTATCACTTTTTTGCCTTACAGAAATTTATTTAGCCACTTGTTTAGCTGGAGCAGCCCATGGGGTAGAGCTCTTCCTTCAGGATAATCTAGGAGGAAAGGAGGGATAACACAGTTATGAGAAGTAGGTATAATGCCAACTTCCATTCAGTATTTTCTTTGACTTAAATGTCAAGAAAACTTGGCAGTGGGTTAACATACCAAAACCTAAAAGAAAGGCAGTAGGTGTAAAGGAAAGTAACACAGTTTGCCTCTCCGTTCTAAATTCATTTAATTAGTTTTGCATGGGTGTCCATATTTTAAGGAATCCCTTGTATACCCCTACCTGCTGAGATATAGAGAACTAATGAAAGCTGATCAGAAAGGCTATGAGAAAAAAGATGGCATTGAAAATTTAGGGTAGGATCCACAAGCAAAAGAATGATATCATGGTATTTAAGAATGGATTATAGTGTTTAAAAATAGAACATTGGTTTAAGTCCTGGCTCTACCACTTCCTGTCTATGTGATCTCTGGCATCATGTCTGTATGTCCCAGTTTCTGCAACTATAAAATGTGGATGATAATAATTTATTCTACATAAGGTTCTCATGATGATTAAATAAAATAATAAAAAAGCTCTATAATATATGATACAAATGATATTTTAGTTGTAATAAAATAATAAGGATGAGGAGTTCAAGGTACTTTGTTTACTTCCAGACTCATGAGATGGCTATGTCAACCTCACCAGGAAAGGGGAAATTTTTGGATAAAGACTTTGTATCAGCTCTCTACTTCCACACAACTTGAGGAACTTGTTCTGAGGATTCAATTGAATAAAGACTTGAGCATGAAAAGCTCAGGGTCCCAGCATAGAAGTCTGGGGAAAACATAAGACAAAGCAATGATGGAGACCGTCATGTCCGGCTACAATGGCTATGGGGCTGACACTGTGGAATTGTGTTCAACTGTGAGCACAACGCAGCTGAGAGGCCTGACTGAGAGACGGGGGCTTTATATCTGGGAGGCCGTACTTTAAACCTGATGGTAATAAAAGAAGTCCTGACTTGAGTTCATCTTTTTTCCCTTTTCCCCAAGATGCATAAAAGTGTCCTTGGCTTCAAAACCAGGCCAAGTAAACTGCCCGAACCAGATAGACAAGAAAAAAGAATACAGAGAGAAAACACACATGGACGCCCCATTAGAGAGAAAGGAAGGAAACTGGCTTCTGCTTTTCTCTTAATGGACTGTCAATCCTTCGTTTCCCCAGGTCTTTGAACATACATCCATACGGCACATGTCAATGCTCTCAATTGCTCTCTGCTTCAGAGACGAAGATACCTTTTTACAGTCGCCGCAGGGAGTATTCTCTGACTAGTAAGCCTGTTCAGCTCTGGAGGGAAAGATCAGTCTCTACAAGGCTAGCCGGCAGGAAGAAGAGTTCCTTTCTGAGTCCCACTGTCCCATCCATCCCTCCTTCTGAAGTCAGAACTGACTCAATCGCAGTCTTTACTGTTACCCGCTCTTGACTGCTAGACTTGTCAAAACAGCATTTTAGGGGTTAATAGATGGTGAATCATATAAACATTCAATGCATATGGCAAAAGAGCTCATAAATACCCTATTAGATACAAACATGTGCATGGGAAGGGACAAGTCTTTTGAATAGCCCATCATTTTCACATCTGCCCAACCAACCTTGTCTTATTAACTAGTCCCCTTAACACACACTGCTGTTGTTGTTGTTTTTCCTACAAAAGAATGGTTATGGGGCTGCCCTGCTGGCGCAGTGGTTGAGAGTCCGCCTCCCAATGCAGGGGACACGGGTTCGTGCCCCAGTCTGGGAAGATCCCACATGCCGCGGAGCGGCTGGGCCCGTGAGCCGTGGCCGCTGAGTCTGCTCGTCCGGAGCCTGCGCTCCGCAACGGGAGAGGCCACAACAGTGAGAGGCCCGCGTACCGCAAAAAAAAAAAAAAAAGAATGGTTATGTGCAAAGGGACGTGCATTTAATTGCTACTCAACCTCCCGGGACTTAAGGACGTAAGTGTAAACCAACTATGTCTAAACCAACGAAGCATTATCTGCTCTGTGTTCTAACCGGGAACAAGACGTACAACATTGTTATTCTTGCCACCTAAGCACTGTCACACCAGCAAAGTACACACGAGCTTCCCTGACCTGACCAACAGACAGGGCAAGCACCCAAATTCTAAGCAAGGCTTCCACTCAGGGCAAGTTCAGCCAAAGTGAACCCTTTTCTGCCATCAGTGAGATCTCCAAGGAGAACTGGACCAAGTCTCACAAAGGCTAGAATCAAAGCCAGTGCAAAAAAAAAAAAAAGGTATGGGAGGGGAAACACTGGGCTCCTCCAGAATTCAGTTAACTGGAATTTCTCCCGCTAAGAAGCCCAAGTGAGCCAGTGGACAAGGTTCCTTTCTGGCTTCTGTCCACCCTCCTCCAAGCAGCTCTTCTGAAAGCCCAGGCTTCTCCTGAGGATGCCTTCTTATCTGATTACAGGGAATATTATGCGAAATATTCGGCCACCCCGGCACTGGCTGTGTGGGTGTGCTGGATAAAATCTGCATGAAAATGCCATCGCAGGTCATTTGTTTAATTTCAATTCTGCACAATGTAAAAATAGAACGAGCTGCCATGAAGGGTTGAAGCTTGACAGCTTCAATGAGAAGAGGCTCCAACAGCACAAAAGCCACGCTGTTCTGCTGGGTCGCCTGCTTCCTCCCCGTGACGGAGGAAAAAGGGAAAGAGAAGAAACCTGAAAGCAAGGTACAGCTTTCACGATATTCTGCTCTTTTCCCCCTTTGCCCCCTTTCTTGCGCTTCTCCACATTTTCCTCTTTACTCCATCTGTTCCCTCTCTCTCTGCGCACTTGGCTTGCTTCCTGTCTCCGTCGCCCCACTCGCCTGCCCCTCCTTCATCGTTTCTACGTGTCATTTCTTTTTCTCCTTCCCGGGGACTGGCTCTCCTCCCCATGCTCCACACCCTCACCGGGGCTGCCCTTGCCTCCCCGGGCTGCCAGGCTCCCGGGGTCTCATCAACTTTTCTAGGAATTGCTCTCCTATACCCTGTTCCCCTCTTTACCCCCTACCCCTTCCACCAAGTCCCAGACACTGAAAATGGTTAGAAAGGTGGAATTTCAGAGGTCAGTTAGATCAGATGGCAGATGAGCTTCAGGGGCTGCCTTTTTTCATACTCCCTCATCTAGACATATATGTTTATTATTCACGGAGCTCAGGAGCTCCTGGCAGGTGGGCAGGCGGGAGGTACCTCGCTGGTCTTTGCGTTCTGGACAAATTAGTTTTTAATTTTATTAAGTTTTTAAAAATAAATGCCCAAGTTGCCCTCTCCAGTTCTGACCCCTGAAGCCCGTAGCCACCTCCACATCAACCTTAGCACAATCCCGGCTCAGAAAGGTAAACTTCTCTTTAACCAGGGGCTCCAGAGCTGCGCCAGAAGAGTCCACATGGGTGCTGAGAGGGGAGACATGCTTCCTGCTCCGTTCACCCCCACTGGGGTCTCAGAATGCTCCCACTATTTAATCTAGTTTCAAACCAAAGGATTAGGCTGTTTCAAGTCTGTTAAGACGGCTAATGGAACCAACGCAGTGGAGCTCCTTCTCTGTGCCCAGAACGGGCCCCTCGCCTGTGGAGCCATCTTTCTCTGCTACAGTGGATTGCCAGGAACCTCCTCTCTGACGACAGAACTTCACAGTTGCTCTGGGGAAAGCCTATCAGAAAAGCTGGTTAGCGGATCACTAACTCACAGATTCATCAACGTCAACCCACTGAAAAAGCACTCCTATTTTTACTGCTATCTTCCAGATCTGTACTCGAGTCCAATGCCAAGTGTTCCCCTATCTAAAGAACTTCATTTTCACACACACCAAATGAGGCTTCAGTAAATCAGGGGGACCCTCGTAACAGCATATCCCATTTCCTAAAACACCCGGCTCTGCTGTAACACTGTTTCCATCCTCCTGCCTTTTACTGGCCATGTTCATTCGATAGGCAGATGTGCAATGTGTATCCACAAAGCAGAGTGGGTACAAGGGCATCCCTTAGAAGCCAGAGTCTTGTATACACCAACATAAAGGGTATATGGAACCCTGACATCTCAGAGATACGTGTGGTGTTTCTGCTTTGTGCCTGTTAGGGTTCTGGGCCAAGTCAAGGACATGATGATTTTAGTACAATTTGAAGAATAATTATGCCTAGGCAGAAAATGAAATGTGGTTCCCGATGTACCAATCCACAGGTGCAAAAGGGGGACAGGAGAGGAAGAAAGAAAGGATCCTGATCAGGGTTAAAGGACCATGAAAGTTACAACAGAATATAAACCACAGCAGGCACCCCAAGAGAAAGAAAGCACCCTCTTGGCCGGGCAATCGGAATGGGTGATAATTCCTAGCAAAATTGTAAATAGCAGCCCCAAACCACAAACAGCTGAAAACGACGTGCCGCCTGTGTGAAAGCTGCAGACAGTGGAAGCAGAGCAGTGGAAACGCCTCTGGACGGCAGCTGCAGCCCTGGGCTGGTGGTTTCAGTTATAGATGTACACACTACAGATGTGTCTGACCGCACAGCCCTGATGGGGGAGTCAACAGTGAGCTGAACTGCAAAGACATCATGTGACTGTGACGGTCCAAAATCAAAGACAGGAAGGTGGTGGCAGGGACCCCCTTTATTATGTGGTCTCCTTATACAGATGAGATTTCATTCAAGGCCTATCATCCTTGAAAACAACTGAGCAAGAAACCAAATAAGGCACTCACATTTGGTGACGAGGGCACATCAGGGTATTATAGTAGCGCCCCAGTTTGGCTAAGTGTTGACCAGTTGCTCATAATGGTTTCTTTCCACCACTAACACCAAAGCCTGGCCCCAAATCTCCAAAACCTAGCAGCCTTTGAGTGTGGACAGGGGAAACCAGAACTTCCCCACGTCCACTGGAGACCCTGGACCTCCTGAACACCAACGATGCCCCGCAGAGCTCTTGGCCCAAGTTGCAAGTTGAGGACAAGGTCTTCTGAGCAAGTTACAAAGTACATGAGTCTAGGGCAGGGGCCTCAGGCAAACACTGGTGACCTCACTATACACCATCAACAGCAGCCAGTTCAAGTTGCAAGAAGCAGTGAAGGTGGCATGGATAGGGACATCTGGTATGGGCAAGAGACCTGATCTTCAAGTAAGAAACAAAGGCAGAGGCACCGCTGAACAGGCAGAATAAACATTACCCTCAGCCAGAGCACAAGACTGAACTCCTCACACAAGAGATACACGTCTATACGCTGCCCTCTGACCTTCTAAACGCTGTTTAATGAAAAAAAAAGAGAGAGGAACGGGTCACATCAAAACAGTGTGGACACCCTTCTTTGAGTGCACCTGTTCCACAGTGAGCCTCGAGATCAGATTAGGGGCAAAGTGGGACAGAAATGCAGCATTTCCAACTTGTTTCCAACATTAGTTTCCTGAGCTCAAAGGGACAGCCCCAGCTGAGATACTTCCCTCCTGAAAAGCCCCCAGGCAGAGGGCTCTTCATCCATAAGCCATCCTTCTGTAGCTCCAAAAGGTGATGTGCCCACGTGGGCACTGGCAGGGGAGACAGCTCAGCCCTCTGCACTAATGTCTTCGTTCTCACCCAGAGTGGTGGGAGTTTTACATCGGTTGCTGTCATGAAAACATTTTATTATTTTTTTTACAAGTTTTTTTTTTTTTTTTCCTCCTTGGATAAAGCTAGGGATCTTCTAAGTATATGTGATGTGCACAGTCCTCCCAACCTATCCCTCTCCAATTCTGGGTGTGTGATGGCGCTGCCTCTCCCAGCTGCTCTGTCCACCAGCACTCAGAGCCTGGGAGTACGCTCTCAGCTGTTGGTTCACACAAGGCCTCGGAGCCTAGGCACCTGCTAAGGAACTTCTGGGGGGAATGAAGTTTCTCCACGCATAAGGCTGGCTGATGGTTGCAAACAAGTTGTTTGGGCTCCATCACCCTCATTCCAATGGCCACACCTTCTCATCCCTTCACCTACTGCGTAAGAGTAACTCCGTTTCTTCTAGAACGGGACTCCATGCATCCCTCGGTCCAAAGCAGGAATTCCTCCAATTACCAGACCTCCACCTCCACCCTCCGAGGAAATTAGGAAAAGCAGAACCTCTCCCTAGTCTTATTAGGTACCAGCAGATAAACCGCATGATGTCTACCTTTTCTTCCAAATCTCGGACTTGCACCATGCGAGGGGAACAGGCACAGACTGATGGGGGTGGCCAGCTGGGGTCAGGGAGGCACTGCCTAGAACAAGGAACGCCAGTGTCCCCAGTTTAAACTTTTGCCAGAAATCTGGAGAGGAGCAGACACAACCGCGTGCCCACAGCCCTGCCCTCACCACCCGCCTGAGCACGTCTCCAGAACTGAATGGACCATGAAGCCAGCTTAGCTCTCTCTGGAAATTCATGAAGAAGCAGTCGCTCCCAGGGGTTTCCTGGGGACACCAAGCCTCAGGCGTGGACACCACAGCCGCGCCACGATCCATGTTAATAGCTTTACTGTGCCCTCCGGTAACTTTGAGGTCGCTCTAAGAAAATTCAGACGAGAACGGCACCCCCGCCCCACCCTATGTTCCCACAGCCTCCAGGTTCCCGGGGATCCCTCAGCCTCTCCCCCAGCATCCAGGTGTGCCCCTCGTGGGGCTCAGGAAGGTCAGGAAGTTCTTACCTGGCTCTGCTGGGAGAGGCATTCATGTGGCCTGGCGGGCCGGGCGCGTCGGTCGGCGGCGTCCAAGGCACTCTGGGCTGCCAGCGACCGCTCAGCACGTCTCCCCGGGAGCCTGGCTCTGCGGACAGGAGAGCCAGTGCCACCTGGGGGAGGAAGGGGAGGGGCGCGGAGCCCGAGGACGCGGAGCCCGGCTGGGCTGGGGCCGCGGGGCACCCGGGCGGGCGGCCGTCTGCGCGAGGGGCGGGGGCGCCGGCGGAGGAAGAGGAACCCCCTCCCCCTCCGCGGGCGGCGAGGCTCCCGCTGGCTCGGCGTCTACGTGTCGCGGCGTCGCCTTCCCGCTTTCTATAAATATATATTTGCCAGCTCCCGGAGCTTCTGCGCCGCTCTCCGAGTCCACCCCGACTCTACCTCCGTGGTTTCCGCTCCCTTCAGTCTCTCCCTCCTCCCCTCCCCCTCCCTCCGCGGGTGAAGCCGGCCGCCTGCCTGGCTTTTCCCGGTGTTGCCTCGCTCCAACATTTAGCACTGCAGTGTAACTCGGGGACACGCGACCAGACAGTTCCTTTAAAACCAGACCATCAAATTTAGTGCGGAAACCAAGCCCAGAAGTGCAGCTCCCCGTGGCTGGGAGGAGACGTTAGCCCGTTTGAAAGCCAGATCGCCGCGTTCCACGCAAAGCTACGAGCAGGCATGTGAGGAAGGCGAATGGCAGAGATTTGCACGAGTCCACAGGTGACCTGCAGGGTCTCCAGAATGGGGCGGAATCTGGATGGATGGTGTGGGAATCTGGGTACTGCAAATCAGGACAGGACCTGACGAGTCATCGGGTTCAAAGCCCTCATTTTGCAGCTGAGAAAACTGAAGCTCAGAGAGGTGCGTTGACTGGCTCAGGGTCACACAGCTGGCGAGGGAAGTGGAGACCTTTATTTAATGCGATTGTCAGGGCATTCACCTTTCCGTACCTAAAAAAGAACTGTCTGGGTGTGGAGGGGCCCCAGAGGGACAGTGTCAGTCTCTTTCATTCACTCTTGTGCAGGGCACCCGTGTCTCAGGGAGCTCACCTGAGCTCAGGAAGAAAACATAATTAGCCAATTTACAGGTTAACACTCCATTCTCACCGTAACCACTTCTAAAGCCGCCCGGTCTTCCAGGAAGGCTGTGAAGAAGGAAAAGCACCAAAGGAGCAGCAAGACTTAACCCACAAAAAAGTGAAATGGCAAATCCTTCTTCATTGCCGTCTTCCAGAGACCCAGCTAACAAGATCTGCTTTAAAACCCCCATTTTCCACTTATATTTTCCACTTTCCTCTCCATCCTGCACATCATTCTGATCACTCTCTGACACAGATATTTACACATTACGCACAAAAGAGCACACATTTTCCCCCGTCTACTTCTTATGCCTACACTAATACTACCTGGCAGTATCAGCCTATAAATCAAAGGGGCTTTCTCAGTGGAAGACTGGTGAGGGGGTCATAGCATTAATTCCCTTCCCAGAAGATGTCATTATGCCTGGCAGAGTCCTCTCACAAATGTCCTTCCCTCGGGCATTTCACGACCTCAATGACAGAGCTCCTCTGGAAGGGCTTCCCAGGGCAATGGTATGTGGTACCATTCACACCTCCTTCTGGCCAGGTGGGGTCCAATATTTTGGATGCACTCATATACTCTCTTTGGGGAGGTCATGACAGCTATTTCACAAGTATGTGCACCGAGGTAACTCAGAGAAAAATGAAACCTCCCCAGGAGTTATACTGTAAATCAAGAAGGGGTCCCTTTGTCAGACGCCATTAAGAAGGAGGTAGCAGAGTGAGGAAGAGTGAACTCTGAGTAGGTACCCAAGCACCACCCTTGACCAGATTTGTCAATTTGGACAATTTACTTAACGTCTCTAAGCCTTAGTTTCCCTACATGAAAACTGGAGAAAGTAACCAACCTTGCCCCAGGAGTAAATGAGATTCTGAATGCACACTGCCTGGATTGGGATACGTCTTAGCTGTTATTCATCTTGTTCATATTGCTTTTCAGGGCCAGACAGTCCTCTTAGCGACCTCATACTTACACTTACTAGCTAGGTAACTCTGACCAAGTTGCTTAATCCCTCCCTGATTCTCTCTTAATCCAAGCTATCTTAATCTCCAAAATGGGGATAATTACATGTCCTTTGTAGGACTGTTAGAGGATTAAATTAAATAATGCACGTCAAACACCTAGCATGGTACCTGATACATAATGAACATCCAAGATAATATATTCGTTCCAGCCTCTTCATCTCCAGTTAACCAAATGTGTAATCCTGCACAAGTTAACTTTTCTAAGCCTCATAGGACAGCAAAGATTCATATAACACGTGCATATTATCTGGTACATAGTAAGTGCTGAATATATGTTAATTACCTCCCTTCCTTTTGGAACTGCTCAAAATTTATTTTTACCTAGAAGCATTCCCACCACATCTCAGTCACTCATGATCTCATGCATTCTTTAGTTATACCAATTTTGTTTCATTTAAATGTGTTTACATTTTTCTCACATCCCCTTATTTATTTAGCAAAAATTTCTTGAGCACTTATGTGCCGCCAGGCACTGTGCCCTGCTCTGACATGCATGTATTTCTTTTGAATGATTTTAAATTCCCAGGAGCTGGGAACGTGTTTTCATCTTTCACCACCTCCTACAGATGTAGCCATAGTCAGAGAGTCATTGAGCTAGAAGGAGACCTAGAGATTATATTGGTTGACATTCTCATTTTACAGCCCAGAGTGGATAATTGATCTATACACATTTTAATGCTAAAGATGGTGGTTTCTTGCCTCCTTAGCCAGTGCTCTTTGAACTATGCAAACTGTTCCATGAACACCAGTTCTTGCCAGCTGTTGCATGAACACTAATTCCTTGGAATGCTAATAGGTGGCACTCCAAAAAAGAGTTCTATGGCCAAGTGTGTTTGAGAAATAATGGGTTAAAGAAAGTAAACCAAGTTTTATTTTGTTTGTTTGTTTGTTTTTCCTGACAGACTTTTCAGAACCTTTATTATGTTTATGAGCATTGTGAATTTCCAAGGGATATAGTGCACCTCACTTGTTCAATGCAGTCAATCAGGAAACCCTTTCTCGTAAAGCATTTGGGGAACTAGGGATCGAACACACAGATTTAGGGAACACGATGATGAACACTGGAAATGCGACCAACCAATGTGACTGCTCTGTTTGTGTGGACCTCCAGAGAAGGTCATTTGTCAGTCCCCTTTCGAGGTCTAGGAACTTGTCTTCTAGATGCGATCCTCAGATGAAGGGGGCATGAGTCGCCATGGGTCCCCTCTTCCCTGAGCAACTTGCTTGGCGTGGGGAACGGGACAGACTCATCACAGCTATCAGGACACAGTTCTTCCTTCCCTGCTTTGATTCAGAGCAAGTTTCCAGGCTGCTTGGGCTATAGAGCACAGTGGTTTGAACGTGGGCTTTTGAGCTAGACAGTCCCTGGGTACCAGTCCCATCTCTGCTTCTCACTAGCTGTTGGATATTTATTAGGCAAATTGCTGAGCCTCTTAAGCCTCAGTTCTTTCATTTATGAAATTAGCATAATGTTGCTGGATGGAAATAGTGCACTCAAACCCCTGGCACAGTGCCTGGCACAGAGGAAGCACCCCAAAGCTCTGGCAGTATTACTAAGAATGACAATGGTGTATGGTAGAGTACTTGTGGCACTTAGTTGTCAACAGAGAGCACAGTGATACAGCTGAGTTTTGCTGAACCCCACAGCTCAGTCCTTCTCCTCTTCCTTCTCCCCCATCACAGGGTTATGCCAATTACAGTCACCCCATCAACTACTCTGCTCCCTCAGATCTGGGAGGAAACTAGCAGTAGATACTCTTTGAGCAAACTCAGAAATGAGCTAAAAAGGATATTAATCACTGACATAAAAAGCTTCCTTTAATTGAGCAGCTGCTAAACACCAGACACTGAGCTAAGTGATTTCTATTTATACTTCTGTTCATTATCTATTTATGTCTCTATCTGTCTGTACTCCTTAACAACCACTTGAAGAGGGAAGCGTCCACCTCCCCATTGTGAAAATTAAAAAACTGAGGTTCAGAAAGTTTATGGGGCAAGAGGCCAAATTCACCCAAGGGCAAAATGAGTAACTACCAGTTCCCTGTTGCCATTCCAGTCCTCGGGGCGCATAAGTACGTTGTGTGTTGATGTGCTGTGGACTAGAACACACGTTGTGGGACGTGGCTGAGCTGGGATGATCTCTCTCTCTCTTATGGACGGGGCAGCTGTGGAAAAGATGTTAATTAATGCCCAGTTAAGTAAGAAATGGAGCCAAGAAAATTCCTTTCTCAGTTGCTTCCTCCAAGGGCTCATTGACTGGACTCTCTGCCTGTCAGACTATTATATGTGAAGGATGCAGGACTCTCATTAGCCTACCGGAAGAAGCTATGCTTATTGTGCTAATCTTCTCACAATATATGTAAGTTGAGTCATTATGCTGTACACCTCAAGCTTACACAGCGCTGTGTGTCAATCATATCTCAGTAAAACTAGAAAAATAAATAAAAGGAACTATGGTGTCAGGGGATCAGAGAGGATATTTTATATAAACAGAGAAATGAAGACATAATTTCTTCCCACCAGTAGCAGGAACCCAGGCATGTGGAACCAGGACAGTGAATTAATGCTTCCTCTTTCCCTTTCACTCTCACCCACAGTATCCTTTCAGACTCCTCCACCCCCACCTCATCCTTCATCTCTGGCAAGAAAGCCATGCCCAGGGTGAACATGTGACTCCTTCCAGACTAAATCTTCCTAATAACCCGTAGTTCACTCTTCCCGGTCTGTTCCTGATGGAGTCCAGTCAAAGCACCAGACACCCTTCGACTGCATCCTCAGCTGAGAAAAGGACTGATTCTGCCTCTTCCAGGAGATCAGAACCCTAAAGGCAGCCATGGCTGGCTCCAACTCCTGGCAGAAAACATAACCAGGCTATTTTTTTTTCAAGGGGATTTGGAAAGAAACCAAGCTAATAAGAGACAAAAGGCACGAGAAGAGAGAACAACTTTGCTATTTCCTCAGGTAAAATATAACGAGAAGCTTCTGTGATAAAAAAATTGCACCTGCATGGCTGAGTTTGGAGGGTACAGAACCTCCCAAAGTCCACGTTCTCTCACCAGAGAATTCTACTGTGTCTGTGGTTCTCAGAAACACCTGCTGTGTGGCTATGTGGGCTGCATGTATTAAGGGGCTGGGGTGCAGGATGGGCATAACCCTAACATCTTATAATAACTACTACAGCGCATCAGATCTTGGGCTGAATGCTCACAGTATAAGATTTGCTGGGCTTCCCTGGTGGCGCAGTGGTTAAGAATCCGCCTGCCAATGCAGGGGACACAGGTTCGAGCCCTGGTCCGGGAAGATCCCACAGGCCGCAGAGCAACTAAGCCCGTGCGCCACAACTACTGAGCCTGTACTCTAGAGCCCATGAACCACAACTACTGAGCCGGCATGCCTACAGTCCATGCTCCACAACAAGAGAAGCCACCACAATGAGAAGCCCGCACACAGCAATGAAGAGTAGCCCCTGCTCGCCGCAACTAGAGAAAGCCCACGCACAGCAATGAAGACCCAACAGCAGCCATAAATAAATAAATAAATTTATATATTAAAAAAAAAAGATTTGCTGCCATCCTTATTGTAGTCCTATGAAGTTACTTTCATTATCCCCACTTTATAGAGGAGAACGCTGAGTTTATCAAAGGTTAAGTAACTTGGCCAAAGCCACGCAGTATTTGATGCGGCCAATAATCATCTCAGCTACCTCATATTTCAAACATATTCTTCCTGGATAGCGAACAATCTTGTGAGGTCCGTCAAACACTTCTCCCAATGTGCACAGCGAGGAAACTGAGGCTCAGAGAGTGGAAGGAAGACTGCTGAATTCAAACAGGTAGAAAACGACACAGTTGGGTCTTGAATTTTAGGCTTATTCTACCACTGAGTCACGCTAGCAAACAGAGACTTTCCAGGTTTGGGGATCCTGATGCCCCAAGAATCAGAAAACATGTCACTCCTTGAACAATACCCCTGCTAATATTCCCATGGCCAAGCCAGTCACCGTGAACAACAAATGCTAGAGGGGAAGAAAAGCCACAGAAGAACCCCTGGGATTTCCAGTCACTGGGCAGGAGGTTCCAGGAGCCGGATCTTCTTTGTTTCTGTCTCTCACGGACCTTCAGGCCAAATGTTCAGTTTTTCCTGTGTAGACAAAAATATGAAACATTAATGATCACAACAATAAAAGCATACCCTCTTACAAATTTCAGGCACTGTTAAAAGGGATTTACATTTTATTTACTCATTGAATCTGGAGTCATGCTATGATGTAGGGACGTTATTATCTCCATTTTGTAGATGGGAAAAATAAGGCACAGAGAGATGAGGGAACTTGCCCAATTGCAAACACTGCTAGGAAGGATAGAGATGAGATTTAAACCCAGGGAGTCTGGTGCCAGGTTCCAAGTGCAAAAGAGCTAGTGGCTATCCAGGATATCATTAGCTGCTCTGATGAGATCCTCTGGGCACCAGTTTACCAGAATAGATAAGGGAGACCCTGGGGGTAAATGCCTGCAGCTGAGGGAGGGATGCTCTGGGACCATCTTTCCCCCTCCTGCAGGCTGGTCTTTGCCCACAGGCAGTTGGCTAATTCCTCTGCCCATCTCCCTGCCAGAGTCACCAGCTGCCCCTTGTCAGCCCAGCACAAAGGGAAGCCAGATTGGCTGGGTGTGGGGTAGAGGTGCCTCTCCCTCCTCTTGCCAAGCAGGGGACTTCTCTTCCCCTCCCCCTTCTCCTGGGAGCGCTCATCTGGCCTATATCACCAGCTGATGTGTGCTTAGTAAAGCCTGCTTTCAAGTGAGGGCAATGGGATTCAGTTCCCGGAACCATGTCTGTTAATCCAATCAGGGGCATTTTCCCTGATTGTGAACACCCCCGCAATCCTGCAAGATCTACTGCTTTGAAACACAGCACCACCGGGAGTGCAGCCACAGAGAGGGATCCGGCATCTAGGCCTCTCTTCGTGGGCACATTTGACCTCAGGGATTTTAGGATGACTTCCTCCACCCTCCCTTTCCCCCACTGGGTGTTGTGACACATTGTTGAGAAATAGAGGCAAAAGGATATGGGTGGGGTATGGAAGAGTGGCAGCCTGAAGTGGTGGGTAAATCAGAGCTCAGGAAGCCCAAACTCAAGTCCGAAGTTCGCCGGAAACAAGCTGTTTGAACTTGGGAAAATAATTTCTCTTCTTCAGGCCTCACTTTTCTCACCTAGAAAATGGGAGAGTGGGATTAGATAGACCCTGTGAGATTCCTTCCATGTTATGTGAAATGGGAGGACTCCTCTAAGGGACACTTTTTTAAGGAGACGATGGGAAAGGTTGCTCTCCATCCCACGGCTCCTTCTCCCGGGGCATCTCCTAAAACACGGAACTCCTGTCCTCCAGGACTCCACCATCGACAGGACATGGTAGGCGCTGGGCAGGCTGCTGGGCCAAAGTCCCTATTCCTGGAGGAGGGACTACAGGGCTTCACTTTGACTCAAGCAGCAGGTGCTCGGAGTCTGGGTTCTGAGAAGTGTCCTGTCCCAGGCTCCCTGATGCTTTCAGCTGAGCCTCCTTGGCTGCCCATCTTAGAGTTAGGTCTTTATTTGCCTTCTGACTCTGCTTTCCTCTTCTGATCAATACAAAGAAAAAAAACCTGATGGGCCCTTACGGGTACAGGCAATTCGCTAATCAGAACTCTGGTTAATAAGCTTTGCAACGTGAAGTGTCTCACGGAGAAAGTCTATCAGGCTCCTAAGCCACATCAGGCTCTCTCCCTGACAGGCAGTGGCTACTGAGGACTTAGATGCTTTATTTTTAAAAGGCTTTTTCTGGCTCTAATTTCCTCTACTCTGAAAGAAAAGAGACGAGGCTAAAAAGAAAACCAAGTCAGAGCAAGTGAGGGAAAAGCTGAATTAGGAAACCAACATGGTATCTTGGGGTGTACTATAAATCTCAAGGGTGGGTGCTGAGTCTTGATTGGATGGCTTCGAACCACACTAAGTATGGCACCAAATACCTACGAGCAATCAATAAAGGCTTTTAGTACGAGGACTGTTGATGAAATGCCCTGTCCTTTGTCGAAGTCCCATCACTCACTCTCTGTCCCCAGGTGTTTCACCTAATGGCAGGGGCCACCAGAATTCGAGTTTGCCTGCACGACATTGCAAACGAAGAGTCTAGGACCCAGTAGTTAAGTCTTCTGCCACAGAGGAGGCCTGTGCTTGGGGATAGATATGGCAGCAGATAAAGAGAAAAGCCCATCCAGACAGATGGCACATGACCTCTGGAGGGGATGGTGACAGGCACTAGGCAGTGATCCAGGCAGAGAGGTCCCCAAACGGGAGATCCTCTGAAAGGAGGAGAACAGTGACAGCAACAGGAAGGTCTGTGGGGTGCCCAGCTTCTGGATCCCACTCCAGAAAGGGCTACGGAGGAGAAAAAAGGGTCCTAGCCCAGAAAAGCTGGGTACTGGGAAGGTTACAAAGTCAGGACCATTTACAGATGAGAACACTGAAGACCAAGGTTACATTACCGGCACGTGGCAGAGCTGGGATGCAAACTCAGCCCCCCAGGACCCAGATCCTGGAGACTTCACCCTTCTACCACTGACTCCCAGAGCAAGGCTGGGGCTCTGTGTTTAGGCAGTTTAAGGGCCAGACGGGGGAGCATGGGAGGTCATTACAGAGCCCATCCTGCAAAATGTTTACCGAATAACTATAAACCATTACATAAAGAGCCTCTCCTGAGGGTCCTAACGGGATACCACGGGCTCAGAAGGCACACGATAAGAACCAGGAAGTGAAACCTCAATTCAGTGAAGAGACACTAAGGAGAGCCTCTAGTCACTCTAATTTCAGGGTCCAGGCTCAGACAGTTTCATCCCAGAGTGCTGAAATAATGTACCAAATGCAACCTTAGACCCAGAGTCAATGATTCTGAGAAATCGTAGGAAAGTGAAGGACAAAATCCCTGAGCTAAATTGTAGTTTCCAGAAAACTGGAGATCAGAGAATCTCTAATGAGGTGCTAGGAGAGAAGATTAAATACATAACTTAATGCTAGCAAAGGAGGGTCAACCTAGAGTCCCTAGGAACCAGTCATGCCAACAAAAGTTAACTTACCATTTGGATAGACTTACTATGGAAGTCAAAATATGCTTGTTAAATCCTTGTGTATATCTTTCGTTCAACAAACATTAATTGAGAGTCTGCCACGTGGAATAACATTAATTAACAAGACAATTAAACATCTTTTTGCACACTCCTATATTCATCGTGGCACTGTTTACAATAGCCAAGATACGGAAACAGCCTAAGTGTCCATAGATGGATGAATGGGTAAAGGAGATGTGGTGTATATATATATATATATACAATGGAACATTACTCAGCCATAGAAAAGATGAAACCTTGCCATTTGTGACGACATGGATGGACCTTGAGGGCATTATGCTAAGTGAAATAAGTCAGATGGAGAAAAACAAATACTATTTCACTTACATGTGGAATCTAAAAAACAAAACAAATGAACAAACAAAACACAACATAACCAGACGCATAGGTACAGAGAAAAGGTGGTGGTTACCAGAGGGAAGGGGGTTGGGGAGTGGGCAAAATGGGTGAAGGGGATCAAGAGGTATAGACTTCCAGTTGTAAAATAAATAAGCCGTTGGGGTATAATGAACAGCATGGGGGGGGGTTAGTCAATAACATTGT
Organism: Phocoena phocoena; assembly: GCF_963924675.1. Classification (NCBI taxonomy): domain Eukaryota; kingdom Metazoa; phylum Chordata; class Mammalia; order Artiodactyla; family Phocoenidae; genus Phocoena; species Phocoena phocoena. The sequence continues at coordinate 10,254,454 of NC_089226.1, forward strand.
ATTAACTTTGTATGGTGACAGTTGATAACTAGACTTACTGTGTGATCATTTTGCAATGTATATAAATGTTGAGTCACTATGTTGTACACCCAAAACTAATATAATAATGTATGTTAATTATACTTCAATTAAAAAATCTTTTCTCTCACTGAGTCTCCTGGGAAGAGTCAGAAAACAAACAAAATTTCAGATAAGGGTAAGTGCTAAGAAAAATATTAAGCACAGCCATGGACTAGAGAATGATTGGGAGTGAATTCTTAGCTGGCTAATGATTATTAGCCAGAACGATGGGGAAGCCTCTCTAACGGTATTTGAGCTGAGGCTGGGGTGATGAGAAGGGGTCAGATGTATGGAGATCTGGGGGGAAGTTGTTCCAGGAAGAGGAAACAGTAGGTGCAAAGTTCCAGATACTTGAGTGAGTTTGGCATGTTTCAGAAACCCAAAGAAGGCCACCGTGTCTGACCTACAGCGAGGGAAGGGGACGTTGCCCCAGGTGATCAGGGATTCGGGCAGCTTGGCAAAGCTTTGTAGACTGCAGTCAGGAATTCAGGTTTTGTCCTCAGTGAAATGGGAAGCAGTTGAAGAACTTAAGCAGAAGAATGACATGATTGAAATTACTTTTTAAGAGGTGGCTCTGGCTGTTCTGTGGAGAGCTGTTTGGAAGTAGAGCAGAGTGGACACAGGAAACCAGTGAGAGACCCAATGCGTTTGTTTAGGAGAGAGAAGTTGGTGGCTTGACCAGGGGTGGTCCCAATAGAGAAGGTGCAGTGGGTCAGATTCAGGGTATATTTTGGAGAGATAGATAATACCTTCAGCTTTTGAGCGAATACAATTTTTTTAATTTACCATCTTAACCATTTTTTAAATTTTTTTATTTATTTATTTATTTTTGGCTGTGTTGGGTCTTCGTTTCTGTGTGTGGGCTTTCTCTGGTTGCGGCGAGCAGGGGCCACTCTTCATTGTGGTGCACGGGCCCCTCACAGTCGCGGCCTCTCGTTGCGGAGCACAAGCTCCAGACGCGCAGGCTCAGTAGTTGTGGCTCACGGGCTTAGTTCCTCTGTGGCATGTGGGATCTTCCCAGACCAGGGCTCGAACCCGTGTCCCCTGCACTGGCAGGCAGATTCTCAACCACTGCGCCACCAGGGAAGCCCCTACAAAATTTATTTTTAATTTTTGTATTTATTTTTTTTAATGAGCTGGAGCTCCCTTGGGCAGAATTCTGAAGGAGTGCTACTAGATTTTGGCCTTGGCCTTCTCCTGTTTGTCAGTACCATGCACCCCCCTTTAGGGTTATGACCTGCACAGTAGCTTCTGGTACGGTGTCTCCCTCATGGCCATCCCAGTAACAGACCTAACCTGGCTCCCGTATTTGTGAACTGTACCTCTGATGGGATACAACACACTTGCACTGCAGCCAATCTCTAACCAGCTCTGGCCAGGGTGATGGGGGGTTAGGCAGGCAGTATATAATGTATAGTGTTTAATGGCTGTTTCAGAGGGGAATCCAGTACCGGGTGAGAATTTATGAGTCTCTGGCCCGTTTTACCATGCTTACAGTCTAACTGGGTTTCTCGATCATTCCCATGGTTTCTAAGCTACAGATTTGGTTGGCCTACTTCTTCCTAGACTGTGTACCATTTACATACAGTCTTTTGTTTTTTCCTGCACCACCCAGAAAAGCAGCCTGGATGCATGTGGCTCTTTCAGTAACTGGGCACAGAAAGTTTGGCTATCACTAGGCCCACAAAGAGTGGAGCCAGTTGCTATAGTGAGAAAAAGGGCTTCCGGAGGATCTGAGGTGTTCCTTTTCCTCTCAATATGCCTGTGAAAGAGAGTTCTAAGAGGGGGGAAAAAAACTTCTGTGAAGTTCAAAGATTATATAAATGACCAGTTTTACGCCAAGAAACTAACTTCTGATTTCACTGGAGTTGCAATTACTGAGTCTACGCTAGGAACCTATTTCTCTTGCTAAGAATCTGGCAACTTTTATTACCCATCCCCCCGAAAAAAGGAGCAGTTTGCTCTGGAGACAGAGAATCAGGTAGGATAATAATCCCAGCAGACAAATGGGAAGAGACAGCAATAATAAATATTCCTTCTAAAAGAGCATATAAAGGAAGTAAAAGCTTGGAGCAACTTGGGAGCACCAACTGCTTAATAATAAAGGCAATGATTCCTTGGCCAGGCTGCAAACACAGTTTTTAGTTATAGGTGTCAAAACCCGAGTGTCAGGCCCTTGCTTTATTACCGTCATTTAGTAAGCTGTTGGTGTCTACTCCCAGCACAGACATTTTCCTCTGATACCAGAAACACAAGGCTTTTTCTCTCTGAATTCCCAAAGTCTCCCAATCCTGAGGCCCCTTTCCTTCTCAATTTTCTCCTAACCCAAGATCGTCTGGTTCTTTTGCTACAAAGAGAAAGGAAACTTGCTTTCCAGAAAGGCTTAAATGATTGCATCTGTGTTCGTTGAACTGTTAAGCCCTAGTCTGTCTGAGGGCTGGGGTGGGATATACAGTTACAAAAATGAGGATAGTAAACAAAAGCTATTTTCTTTTTAATTAATTCCATTTATTTGTCAATAGTAAAAACAGCAACTGTTTTCTTTTTAACTCAATTCCATTTGTTGATCACAAGCCTCAAGAGTTATAAGAAGTGAGACAGCTCCCTCGAGGAATTTGCAATCCAGGAAGAAGGTTGAGATAAGCACAGAATTATAGTATTATTTATTTTTAATCGGGGTAGAGTTGTTTTACAATGTTGTGTTAGTTTCTACTGTACAGTGTAGTGGAGTCCCCTGTGTTATACAGCAGGTTCTCATTAGTTATCTATTTTATACATATTAATGTACATATTGCACAGGATTATACTATTATAAGTAGGAAGTAAATGGAATGAAAATAAGTGATCCTATGGGCTATAGGATGGTAGCATGTGAGGTGAGTCTTAAGAGTTGGGATGGAGGTAGGGAGTAGTACAAGGAGGCTGGGGAAATGAACCAGGCCTGAATGAGAAGAGAAACTGTCTTAGCTCTAGAGCTATTAAGGACAGCTGGGCAGTCCTAGGCCCATGGCTATGGATGAAGAAAACTTAGGTGTAATTCAGAAAAGGATTGATACCAGGAAAGTCTTCTCTTTCCTGGACACAGAAATGTGAAATTCCAGGCGGCCAGGTAAGAATATTGAGAAAAAGGAAGCTTCACTATGATTCTAGGAGATCTGAGTGATACTTCCTGAGAATAACTAGAGTTATAGGAATTAGAATCCCATTCACCAGGGGAGAGGGTTGGCAAGCATGGTAGGAGTCCCTGTCAGGTGGGCAGGGTTTAGGGCCAACATTCTAATCTTGAAGACAGTATGGAGAATTATGCAGGGTAACAGATAGACTTTAGAAAGGGGAGTAAGGTCCAAAGCAAGAGCCCAATTTGGGGACCTGAATCAAATTGTGGAATGCAAAGGGCTATTCCTCAGAGGTGTCCTAGCATCCGAACTCAGCCCGATCACATCAGATACTCATTTCTGTGTAGCAATACGACTCAATGCCAAGCCACACCAGATGGTAAAGCTGAGGTGCTGACATTTTTTCTTCCCTGAGCAGGCACTAGGGCTTGTATATCTGTGGGCAATGCCCTGTGTGTGTAGTGTCAGAGATGAGAACAGCAGGGGAAGGGAGACAAGGCAAACTTCTTTCTCTTCTGGCTATGTCTGACTATGTGCTCCAAGGGGCTCCTGCTACAGGACAGCAACGCCTGGTTAGGATACATTATTTGAGACATTATCAGCCTCACAAGAGCAAAGAGATAAGAAGCAAGAAAGAAAGAGAGAATGAGAGAGAGGTCAAGGCTGACCTATCAGAGGGTGAACACTGGTTGCAGTAGTGGTGCCAAGAGACTGAGCTTTGGGCCAGACTTGAGGGGCGGAATGGAAGTCTGGGACCCCACCATACACTGGAGCCCTCAAAGGAGAGCAAGGAGTGTACAAGCGGTGGGGCAAGGTCACCAACATGGTCCCAAATTGGCTGCACCCCCTCATTACTGGCAAAAGCAAAAGCAAATCTTCTCTGCAAGAAAACTTCTCCAATCCCCAATTTAAGCCCTCAGATGTTCCATCTATTATAACAAACAATGAGCTCACAAAGATCACTAGATATAGAATGCAAGCCACTGTTACTGAGAGTTGGTGGAAATAACGTACAATGAATTTAAAACCTTATGGATTACAGATATGAGATCTGTCAAATATAGAACATAGAACAGCTAGGCAAACACAAGGATGATCAAACCCACAAGAGACTTTTGAGAGTAAAAAAATGTATTTGTGGGAAAAAATGAAACCATAAGAAATTAACATTGTAATTGTTGATATAGAAATATTAACGAGTTAATTAGCAGATTAGACACAGCTAAAGACAGAATTAATGATTTGACAGTTATACCTGGACAAATTACCCAGAATGCAATGCAGAGAAGGGGAAGAAAAATATGAAACAGACATTAAGAGACTTGGGAAGTGTAATTACACATCTACTCAGAGTACCAGAAAGAGAGAGTAGATGAAGTGGAGAAGAGAATTACTTAAAGTGCTATTGGCTACAAATTTTCACAGCTTGTAAAAAATATGGATTTACAGATTCAAGAAGAGCAGCCTATGCCTAGTAAGTCAACAGTTAAAAATCCAGGCAGAACATCAAAGACAAAGACAAGATCTTAAAATCATCCAGAGAGTGAGTGGAGCTGGGGAATTCGTGTGGAAGTGAGAGTGGAGGCAGGTACGAATGGGCTGAGAGGTGAAATCCAGCAAAAGAAACACAGCTGCCAAAGTTATTAAGTCCACTGGCAAGTTCAGCCTGGCCTTAAAATTGAGCAGAAATGGTCAGTGTGAATACTGGTCACAGGGCTGTCACCTTTGTGTGGTTCTGTAAAGTTCAGGACATTGTAGTAGGCAAAGGACTAATTTTCTTATCTCTTGGGAACAGCAGCCAATCATCCTTGACTGCTGCATAATGTACCAGTAATCCCTGGAAAGAAAAATGTATAGAATGTCAATGTCACGCTTTGCATCCTTTTCCAGCCAATCGCCAGAGTTTCCTCGCATCTTCATCGACAACAGAGAGAGCTATAGGTCAAGCATGGGCTTCCATCCATCACTATGGAGAGCCTCAAGTGAATGCTGGCTCATCTTGATGGCAGAAAACCAACCATACAGAGAAAGCTGGTCCCAGACGGGTGAACAATGAATTATCCAACATGTCCTTGACACATTTGACCACTGGGATGAAATTTTCAGAGCAGGAGAAAACCAAATAGTGGCACAGCAGAAAGCAGAGGAGGTCAGATTCGTGATAGAAAAGACTAAGAAATAAACAAGGCAGTGTCATCAAAATTCAATTAACAATCCAGTTAAGAAGAAAAAAGGGAATTTTATTCAGGCCAAACTGAGGATTATAACCTAGGAGACAGACTCTCAGAAAGATCTGAGAACTGTTCTGCCTGTTAGAAGTTAAAGGCACAGCCATACACATTTTTGAGACAAAGGATCGCACATCAAAATGACGTAATGACATTTTACATAAAGTTCACCAAAGGTGCATAGTCCAGGTAAGCACATGGAAAGCAAGCAGCAAGTCACCGTGATTCCCTATAGAGCTGGGAAAAAACACTAATCGTTTAAGAAGGTACATTGCTAGCATCAGAAGAAAACAAAAAAGTTGATCTTTGCAGTCGAGCAGACATTCCCATCTTTGAGGAGGTCTGGCTAATGTGTGTCATGCAGACGAACACTACATATTACAGAGGGAGGGAGGAGGCCCAAATAGACACAGAAAGAAAGAGTTTTATGCTTTCATTTTCTTGTCCTGCCTTAAAATATAAATTTTTATTTCACCAGCAGGTATCACATCTGCCAAGGACGACTTCAAAGAAGCTGAACTGGGCAACAGTCTGAGCTGCATAGGCTGGAAGTTCAGAGGACATTGTGTACCTGCTTTCTTGCTTTTGAAACATTAGCTGCCTGCCTACCTCAGTGAGGTCTGTTCTAATCACAACTCCTCCAGGTGACCAGGCCACAGCTCCATGCTTAACATAGCCTTCCCCCCACCAAATCATTGTGAAATTTCATGATTGACTTAAAATAAAGGGGGAAAATTATTTTAAGATCTCAGAGGAAACAAAAAAAAACACCCATAAGGAAAAAGAACAGGCTACCTTGAAGGAATAATAATTAGAATGACAGAGCAACTCCCCAGCAGCAACACTGGAAGCCAAGAGACAGCAAAACAATAACATCAAAGTGCTGTTAGAAAAAATATTTTCAACCTACAGTTGTATACTCAGCTAAATTATCTCTCAAAAATAAAGGTAAAATAAAGACGTCTATAAATAAACAACAAATGAGAAGTTTTCGATGAAGAAAACCGCTGTAATAAAACTTCTGAAGGGTATATTCCAGGAAAAGGGAATATGATTCCAGAAGGACAACCTGAAATACAAAAAGAAATGGTAATAAAGCAGGGAAAATATGCCAAACTACCATAAAAACAGAAAAGCAGCAGACGGGACAAGAAAGGATTTACATAGACAGTAGCTAGAAGCATGTTGCAAATAGAGTGAGACCAAAAAAAAAAAAAATGCAGAGATAAGAAAATCTGAGGAATGTTGAAGACATGACAGATCTTTGTAAGAGTGGCCAGCTTGCAAGAGACGTCCTCTCTCTCTCTCTCTCTCTCTTTTTTTTGCGGTACGCGGGCCTCTCACTGTTGTGGCCTCTCCCGTTCTCGGAGCACAGGCTCCAGAGGCGCAGGCTCAGCGGCCATGGCTCACTGGCCCAGCCGCTCCGCGGCATGTGAGATCTTCCCAGACCGGGGCATGAACCCGCGTCCCCTGCATTGGCAGGCAGACTCTCAACCACTGCACCACCAGGGAAGCCCTCTCTTTTTTTTTTTTAAAGCATCTTTATTGGAGTACAATTGCTTTAGAATGGTGTGTTAGTTTCTGCTGTATAACAAAGTGAATCAGCTATACGTATACATATATCCCCATATCTCCTCCCTCTTGAGACGCGTCCTTTCTTCTTTCATTATTATCATTAGTGCTGGTCTTAAGTAGATGCCTTCAGGAGTTCTCTGCTACTCCTTCCCTTCTCTCTTCTGCCTCCTTCCCAGGAGCGGGTCTGGTTGGTTAGGTTCCAGATAAAACCTTGCCTGCTGGGGTCTTTTTTTTCCTGTTAGTCACCGCATGAGGCTGAAGTAGGGAAGTCGAGGCCAGCTCTTTCATAGAAGCAGCCTCTATGTTGCTCTTTCTTTCACTGGTTGTCACTTTGATGCAATGGTAATAAGTTTCCTCAAATACTCTTCACCCAGGTGACAGCCAGGTAAACCTAGAGCTCCAACAACAGCCCAGATCAATTCAATCCTAAACTGTTCAGGACAAACACTTTTTTTTTTTTTGACAGCTGTTGCTCTCTGGTTCCACCTGCTAGAATGTGTAGGCTTGTATTGCCCATCTTAAGGGTAAGATCTGTGGGTCAGGCATAGGCCAGAGGGAAGCAGGGCAGGAGGATAGTGAATAGAGCAAAGCCCTCATACTCTGTTTTAGGCCTAACTAGCATGGGAAAAAAGGACTCTTATTTTATCCAGCAAAGGACATTGGAATTCTATGCCCCCACGGGGAAGATCGCCTGTGATCTAGGATTTGGGCATTTAGGGGTCCCTTGTCTATGGCACCTACTTACACTAAGAATTCTAACTATTCACTGAGACCATCGTAATTTAAAGGAAGCTTTAAAAAAACAGCTTTTTTGAGGTATCATTGACATAAATAAACCATATACATTTAAAATGTACCTTTGAAAATTTTGATATATGATAATATATACATGGAAACTTAATCTGCCATAAACAAAGTGAATTTATCCATCACCTTCAAAAGTTTCCTTGAGCCCCTTTGTAATCCTTTCCTCCCATCCCGTCCTACGACCCCCTCCAACTCCATCTCCAGACAACCACGGATCTGCTTCTGTCACTAGAGATTTGTTTCCATTTTCCAGAATTTTATATCAAAGGAATCATATATGCTTACTCTTCTTTTGTCTGGCTTCTTTCATCCTACATAATTATTTTGAGATTCATCCATGTTTTTGTGGACACCAATAATTCGACGTCTTTGTTCCCAACTAGTATTCTATTATATAAACATACCATCCTTTGTTTATCTGTTGACAAATTGATGTTCATTTGGGGTTGTTTCCAGTTTGGGGCTATTACAAATAAAGCTACTCTGAGTATTTATTTAAAAGTCTTTGAATGGACAAAAACATTTACCCATTTCTCTTGAGTAAACACATAGGAATGGAAGGCCCGTATCATATAATAGATGTAAGTTTAACTGCTTCGGAAGCTGCTAAACTATTTTCTAAAGTGGTGAGAGTTCTAGCTCCTTCACAGCTTCATCAACCCTTGGTATGGTAAGTCTTTTACATTTCAGCCATTCTTAAAGGTGTGTAGTGATCCCTCATTGTGGCTTTGATTCAATTTCCCTAATGACTAGTAATTTGGCACATTTTTTCATGTGTGTATTTGTCAGATATATATCTTCTTTGATGTGGTGTCTGTTCAGATCTTTAGCTCATTTTCAAATTGGGTTGTTTGCTTTTTTATTATTGAGTTTTAAGATACTACTATTGACTGAATTTTGTCTCCCCCCAAATTCATATGTTGAAGCACTAACCCCTACTTGACTGTATTTGAAGGAGTTTTAGAGGTTAATTAAGGTTAAATGAGGTCATAAGGTTAGAGTCCTAAGAATTAGTGGCCTTACAAGAAGAGAATGCATGTGCATGCCATTTGAGGACATAGCAAGCAGGTTGCCGTCTGCAAGCCAGAAATAGAGTCCTCACCAGGACTCAACCCTGCTGTCATTCTGATCTCAGATTTCCAGCCTCCAGAACTGTGAGAAAATAAATTTCTGTTGGTTAAGCCACCCAGTCTATGGGATTTTGTTATGGAAGCCCAAGCAGACTAAGACAGATAACATATATCTGATTTACAAGGATATATAGACATAGATATATACATACACACATGTATATAACATATGTATATTTTCTTGGTACAAACCCTTTATGAGATATATGCATTGCAAATACTTTCTCCCAGTCTGGGGCTTTTCTGTCCATTTTTAGAACTGTTTTTAAAAGAGCAGATGTTTTTAATTTTGATAGAGTTCAATTTATTAATTCTTTCCTTTCTGGATCATGTTTTGTGTGTCAAATATAAGAAGTCATTGCCTAACTCAGGGTCACAAAGATTTTCTCCTGTGTTTTCCCTTAGAAGGTTTATAGGTTTATGTTTTACATTTAGGTCTAGGATTCATTTTGGGTTAATATTTGTGTATGCTGCAAAGTATGAATCAGAGTCTGCTGGGACTTTGATTGAGATTTCATTGACTATATACATCACTTGGGGAGAATTAACATTTTAGCAACAGTGTGTATTCTGACCCTTGAACACAGTACGTCTCTCTGTTTACTTAGGTATTTATGTTCTCTCACTGATGTTCTCAGTGTGCAGGTCTTATACATCTTTTGCCAGATTTAGCCTTCTGTATTTCATTTTTTGAATGTTAACTGTAAATGATTTTTAAAATTATTTCAGTTCCCAACTATTCATTACTAGTAAACATAAATACAATTTTTAAAATATTAATCTTGTACCCTGCAAACTTGCTTAATTCACTTACTAGTTCTAACAGCTTTTTTTGGTAAATTCCAACAGATCTTCTACCTAGACAATCATGTCATCTGCGAATAAAGACAGTTTTATTTCTTCCTTTCCAACTTAGATGCTTCTTTTTTCTCTGTGCTTCAAGAAACTTTTGATCACACTTAGTATAACTCATAATTGTACAGATGCAACCGAAGCCCAGAGGGGTGATATTTCAAGTCTCTTTGTACAGCATCTAAAAGACAAAAATGAGATTCTAACAAAAGTGACAGAACCTGCCAAAAGTAACACTTCTAGGCTGATATGTACTGTCATAATAATAGTATGTGACAAGCAATCTCAAAACCTCAGTAGCATACAGCAATACGCATTTATGTAGCTCGTGAATCTGCGGGGTTTACCTGATCTACGTTAAGCGTCTGCTACAGGTTGGCTAGGTCACTCTCTCCTGTCTGGGCTCACTCTCAGGCACAGTGTTGGCTGGCTGGTGGCTGATCTAGGACACAGTTGGAATGACTGGGGTGAATAAACTGTTCGACATGTCTCTCACCCTGTATCAAGTTAGCCAGGTATAATCTTCTCATGGTAATGACAGAAGGCAAGAGTAATAAACGGAAATACACAAACATTTTTTCAAGACTGTGAACGTTTTGCTAACATCCCATTGATCAAAGCCATGGCCAAACCCACAGAGCGGGAGGACCCTATGAAGTTACAAGACAAAGGACGTGGGTATAGGGAGGCATGAAGAATAGGAGTCATTAACGGTTAGAACCAAGGGGTTAGTACAGATGATAGCAAGGAAATACCATAAATCTTGGCTCTGAAGCAATTACATTTGCATTTTACCGTCTTTAGTAGAGTGACTACTAACATTTATCATTAATTCTTTCCCAGATTGCTGTGGCGAGATCTGAGGAGTTCATAAGTATAGAGAGTCAAAGGTGGGTTCTGAGTGGACAGTTAGATATGTACAGTTTTCAAGAAATCTTCAAAGGCAGAGGAGACCAGGCAATACTGAGGGATTCATTAAATAAGTGGATTCCAGTGTCCAGAATATCATATGTTAATTGGAACATTTTTTGTTGCAAGTGACAGAACTCCAAGTGAAACTGGTTCAAGCAGAAAGGAGCTTTATTGCTCCTATAACTGAGAAAATTTAGGAACATATCAAGCTTCAGCTACAGCAGGATCCGAAACCTCAAATAATGACATTGTGACAGTTTCTGTCCATCTCTGGACTTGGAATTTCTCTGCCTTCTCTCTCAGGCACGCTCTCCCCACAGATGGCTGCCAGCAGCTCTCAGCTGACATCCTCCATTTTAACAGTTCTGTGGGAAAAGAGCTTCATTTTCCTAATAATTCCAATAAAGCTCTAAAATTAATTTCATTGTTCTAATTTCTATTACCTTCCCAATGCCGAATCTGATCTTAACCAAGGGAATGGAAAATGCTTATTGGCCAGCCCTGCCCTGCCTTGGACTTGAACCTTAGAGAACCCTGCACATCACAAACACACATAACACACCACATATTTATTTATGAACACTGTGCCACTCAGGAATTGGTTCTCAGCATGGGCACAGCACAACCCATAAACCTAAACCAAACCTAAACTCCTGTGACCCAAGTTAGGCCCAAGGGAGATATTCTCACATGTCTTGACCCGTGTCCTCAAAACAAAGGAAAAACTGCATCAAGACGTTATGTTTTGTGGGCTCTGCTGCCCCTGACATTGGAGATAGATACTATTGTACTTCGGAGTAAGCAGAGGATTACAGGGGCAGAATTATTTAAGGTAAGAGAATAAGCACTTAGGTAATTTTATATTTATAATATTTTATGAATGTGCTATGTTCTTCCTCCCAGATAGCATGAATGCTGTAGACCCTTGCATAATGAAATATCGTTTCCCAGTACTTCTAATTGCCCACGTTCTTATTTCTCTTCATGTTTCATTTTACGGCTCCACAGATACAAATTAGCTTCATAATCACAAGCTGGTATCTGAGTAATTTTACAATATTAAATTATTCATACTACTCAAACATTTATCTATACATAGATATAGTTATAAATGCAGCATGTATGAAGTGTCATACTGATTCTTCTTTTTTTATTGAAGTATAGCTGATTTACAATGTTGTATTAATTTTGGCTGTACAGCAAAGTGAATCACTGATACATATATATACATTCTTTTTCGTATTTTTTTGCATTATGGTTTATCACAGGATATTGGATATGGTTCCCTGTGCTATACAGTAGGACCTTGTTTGACACTGAGTTGGGTTTTTTTTTGGCCGCACAGCTTGTGGGATCCTAGTTCCCCGACCAGGGATTGAACCCCTGCCCCCTAATTAGAGTTGACAATTTGCCAATAGGAGAATTCTATCAAATGCTGCTGTTCTGTGATTCCAGAAGAAGGATTAATGGGGACAGGGAGGAAGATATTAGACCCGTGGAGGAATAAGCAAGATATCTCATGAAATTCCTTGTCAGTGATGTGTTTGATCAGAAGCTCAATGGCCATGTCCAGGGTTCTGCAGAAGGGATTCGTGCGTTGGAAAGGAGGCTGGATGAGGTTAGCTTAGTCAAAAACAAGTTTGTTGGAACCTGTTACATCTCAGGTTCTGCACAAGGTCCCAAGGTTTGGACAATTTTATGATTCGAATAACCAGCTGAAAATGCTGGGAACACACAGACCAGTTCCCACTCTTGCAAATGTACACAGTTCAGAAACATCTTAGCAGGCAATCCAGCTCTGCTCTTAAGAAAGCTCTGGGTCTATTTATATATCAGAGACACACAAACTCAGAAGCTATCTCTGTAGGAGGTGGTCTAGGAAGTTACCGGAGGCCAGTCTATGGCCTTGACAGTTCAACTTCAGAAGGAAGGATTAAGCAATCTTTGTAACATAGATCCCCCAGATATAATTTTATTTCATCTAATCAGTCCTGCAGAGGCAAAAGGTGAAATTCTAACAAATTATATTAAAATGCAATATAGGCCACTCTGAGAAGTAAATTTCAAAACCGATGTTTCTCTGATTTCCTCTTTGAACCTGAAAGTTAAAAGGTCTGTAGAGGGAAAAGGACACATCCTCTTTGATCAAAGTTATCAAATCAATTTATTCTGTTTCTAAAGGAATTAATGGAAAGAGAGGAGACACCAGTGTTTCATCTCACAGTAAAGGGAAAGAACAGGGTTTCTTTTTTTTTTTTTTTTTTTCGGTATGCGGGCCTCTCACTGTTGTGGCCTCTCCCGTTGCGGAGCACAGGCTCCAGACGCACAGGCTCAGCGGCCATGGCTCACGGGCCCAGCCGCTCCGTGGCATGTGGTATCTTCCTGGACTGGGGCACGAACCCGTGTCCCCTGCATCGGCAGGCGGACTCTCAACCACTGTGCCACCAGGGAAGCCCAGAACAGGGTTTCTTTTTCACTCCTCACAGGATCTCTGGAGCCGGACTTAGGCAAATGGTAATGACCTGCATAGTCTGTAGGATTAGAATACTTTGCTTCCCTCCCTTCTTGCCATGTTCTCCTTTCTAGAGCATCATACCTTTGTCTTCAATCAGTCTCCGTCTAAAGCTGCAGAAGAACTTCACTCTCAGAGACCATTATGATATGCTTGACTCCCCCAAGCCAGTCAAACGGCAGCTGCCATCTAATCAAAGATGTTTAAAACTGGAAGGAACCTTTGCTATCATCTTGAAAATGTCTTCGGTGCCTCAGCACGTTAAATAAATGGCTCCCAATTCCACAAACTTTTGGTAACAAAAAAAAAAAGTCTATAACCCAGATACCTCAACTTTCATTTAAATGTTCTTTCAACTGCACCACTCAGTATGATGGTAATAACGGAGGATTTGAGAAGCTTTCTAGGTAATCCATACATAAAATCCACTCTGGATTCCATTGTCTCTCTTTCTTTTTTTAAATTTATTTATTTAATTTATTTTTTGGCTGCGGTGGGTCTTCACTGCTGCACGCAGGCTTTTCTCTAGTGGAGGCAAGCGGAGGCTACTCTTCGTCGCAGTGTGCTAGTTTCTCATTGCCGTGGCTTCTCTTCTTGCGGAGCATGGGCTCAGTAGTTGTGGCTCAAGGGCTCTAGAGCGCAGGCTCAGTAGTTGTGGCGCACAGGCTTTGTTGCTCCGCGGCATGTGGGATGTTCCCAGACCAGGGCTCAGACATTGGCAGGCATATTCTTAAGCAGTGCACCACCAGGGAAGTCCCTCCGTTGTCTCTTGAACTTTGGCTTGTTGCCCAAATTATCTGCAAGTTCTTTGGGGAAAACTTGGTTTTGTGTTCTGACACTTCTTGGTTGTTGATCATGGGCTGATCTCTTATCCTTTCAAACCTCAGTTTAGTCGTTTGTAAATTAGGGATAATCACAAAAGCACCTGGTAGGATCATTTTAAGCATTTTATGAGATAATTATATAAAGCACTTCACAAATTGAAAAGAGGTACGTATACGTCAGGTGTTATTGCCATTGCTGCTTGGCACGTGTTTCTCCAAGATACTTCCTGGATCAATTTTCCACAATCCATAATCTCTGCTCGTTCCTCTCATTCATTCAATATTTACTGGGTATCCGTTGTGTATCAAGCTCCATTCTACATGATGAGCTTAAAAAAGGAATAAGATAAAATGCAGCCCATCAGGAATTCCACAAACTAGTAGCAGGTGAATGAAGAATTACAATATAGGATGAGTATATGGGTACAAAGTGCTATGGAAGCACAAAGGGTGAACTTACTGATGCTGGGGTCCTTAGGAAGGCTGGATAGTGTAAGTAACATTTGGATAGTTTTGAATCAAAAGTAGAAGTTCTCTAGACAGGGCATTCCAGGCAATTGTGATGGATTTTCAGGTTTACACAAAAGGCACGTAGTCTAGAAGTGGCTGATACATAAGGTATAACAACAACAACAGTTAACTACAACTATCTTTTAGAATGACTTCTAAGCTCCAAATTTTTTAGCAACATGTATAAACTGCACTACTCCCTTCAAGGGAGGTAGCATTAACTCAGGATTACAAGTCAGGCAGCTCAGGCTCAGAGAGGTTAAGCAACTTGCCTAAGATCACACAGCTGGTAAATACGGAAGTCAGATAGTGAACTTCAATCCTTCTGACTCTCAGATTTGTGCTTTTACTTAATTATCACCCTGCTTCTCATGAACTGGGGGATATTAGGAGAGGCCTGGAAATGTAGGCAAGGGACAGAGTTTGCAGACCTTGGAATACCAAAGCCAAGGAGCTTGGATTTTATTCCACAGAGAGTGGGAGTCACTGAGGGATTTTTGAGCAGCTGTTTTAGAAAAACCAGTCTAGGGGCAGAGTGTATATGAGATGGAACAAGGAAGAGACCAGAAACAGGAAGATCAGGTAAGAAGTTGTTAACAAAAATCCAGGCAAGCGAAAATAAAGACCTCTTAAACTGGGTATTTATTTGCTCACTCACATGTGTGTGGGCACAGATTATTGTTTTATAAATAAGGATGTTTGTTATCTCACATGACAGAAAGGCCACAGGTAGGGCAGGCCACAGGACAGGTTGATCAGTGGTCCATCAAAAGCCCTGGCCTCTTTCCATCTCTCTGCTCCATCTCTAGTTATTCAAATATGGGATCCCCCTGTAGACCAAGATTGCTAGCAGTGGCAGTTAGAGAGCTACATGCCCCCTGGTGCACACCCTACCAGACAGAGGAATCTCTCCTCACAGACAGGAATCCAGTCTTTCCTTCAGTCTGATTGGGTCAACTTGGGTAACACGAATGAATAACTCCTGCCAGTGGAGCTGCGTTAATTGGCCTGGATGGATCAGGGCGCTCCTCTGGACCTGGATAGGGTAAATCTCACCGTGAGTTGTTGGTAGAGGTCGGTACTGGAACCAAATAACCGCTTTGTTAGGAAAGGGGGAGTGGAGAGCGAATGCCAAATGGGCAAGTAATGGCATCCACTACTGTCACCAAGCTTTCGGCGCGGATGCTTGGGAATGAGTTTCAGTATATCTCTTTCCCTAAAACTGATCTGCCTGTGGATGTTTCCATGGTCAAGGCTTCAAGCGAGCTTCTTTCCAACTCCCCTTTCATAATCACCCTTCTCCTACTTTACAAAAGAAAGGCATACCTCTCACCTATTCCAAATATTACCATGGTGCATTGACTCAGGAAAAAAATTTTCTTGGGTGCCAAAAAAAGGAATATTTAAAATATTGCAGTTGGTATTGAGAAAGTGAATGTTTATAATGACTGGGTAACAAATACTTTTGCAAGTCAGGTGGTTTCTAATTTTTTGAAATTTGAAGGAAGACATAACTTAGTTGCCATCTGATAGATCACTAAATATACTTTTTTTTACGATAGGTCATAATGCTATTTTTGATATGGGATTATAAAAAGTAAAATAGGAATAGAATTAGTGCTGAACCATGTTTTATTCTAATAATACATTATATTCAACCACAGATATCTGAACTGATTGGGAGAAACAATAAAACTCCCATCTATCTTGTTAAGCGATGTATTTCCAATAAAATGCACTTTTATGTTTAGTAATCAAAAAATCAACATATTTTTGTTTCTGTTGATTGTATATTAGTAACAATTCTCATATTAATTCTTTTCTAACACACAGATATTTTTGGCATCAAAATAAACTTTTTTTCAACTTCAATTTATATTTTTGTTTCGGAGAAGTAAGAAGAGTGATAAATGAATGATTTCCAAGCATCAAAGTGGGGAAAGTTAAATGGAAATAATAAGTTCACGGAGAAAACACGTAAAAATTTAACCATTAAAAAAGAGTTTGTTCATGTATTTTCGAATGAGTGATTCTGAGTATCAAGTCGGGAATTGGTCCCATTGGATATATTTTTTTAATGCTTTAATAATTTTATTGTTAAATGCTAATACTTATACTATGTTGAAAACTATCTCTTGAAATACATCAACTTATAATAAAAAATTTTAGATGTCAACTTAAAACATGTGAAGGGGGTATATAGTTTTTCCAAATTATTTTAGGAGACATGAATCAGAAGTGTTGATCACCATTAGCTTAAAGGAGAAAGCCAAGCTGGGTCAAATCACACCAGACTTGCTGTAGCGCTGGGCAGACTACTATCATATAGTTCCATTTTTGTGCTGATTTTGAGGTTCCTATAAAACATCTAAGTCAAAATGATTCCAATTTTAGGCAATTGGAATTCAGCAGACGAGTCTGGACTAGAGATATATTGTTTGGGGGTCATACAAATACAGAGACTGTCAAATCAAAGACATTTTTGCCATCATCAAGAGAGAGTATGACAATGGAGAAAAGCAGCAGAATCGTATTTTGGGAAATAACAATGGCAAAGGAAAGGGAAGAGGGACCAGAGAAGCAGGAAGCGAGTAAGGAGAACAAAAAACCAACCGGAAAGTTTTAGGAAGGAAGTTGTGAGCAACAGTGCTAAAAGAGGTCAACTAAGAGAAAAACTATAAAGTATCCATTGGGTCTGGCAATTAGACAGTTAGGAAATCACCTTAGTGAGGTCAATTTCAGTAGAGTAGTAGGACAGAAGCCTGAAGACACTGGCTGGAGGGCGGGGGCAAGCGAGATAAAGATGAATTTGAGGTTCTGAGTATGAGTAAAAGAAACCAGAAAGTCAGCAAAGGAGCCAAGTGATTGTTCTCCTGGGCGGGAGGTAAAGACAAGAGTGCAGCTTCCCGACAGTTGAACTTATTAAACATGACTAATTTGGTTTTAGAAATTAGGGGGTTGAGAAAATCCAGGTTGAAAGGAACAATGAGAATTGAAGGTCTAAAATAAGAAAACGTTAGTGCTCCGTGTGTCAACAAAGGAATTCATCGTCTTTGGCAGCTACTGTATATGAAGTATGCATTAGGGTGTGAAGGAACAAGAGAGAAATAAGACGTCCTTCGCTTCAGTGTTGGCTGATGATGTACGTAGTACATAGATGTACGTGGAATGAGATCTGAGCTGGATAAAGAACAGACGATCGTGGTAGAACTTTGGAGTTCAGTCCTGGCAATGTACTAGAGAAGGGGAGTGATCAGAGAAGTAGCAAAATCAGAAGATTGAAGCCACTCAAAAGCAAAACAAACACGAAGTTTCAAGAAGGTGGTGGAATAGAATGCTGCAGAGGGTTAAAGAACAAGTGGATGGTGGAAAACGTGGGGGATATTGGGCATGCGCTGCCCACTCAGAGAGGTTTCTTGATGACTTTTCTGTCCCAAAGACTCCTTTTGCTACATTTGTGTTACGGTTGGTATGTGAATGGCAGTTTGGAGATATTGCCCATTTGGTAAATTAGGCACCCAAGAATTTAATATCTTTGAAAATGATAAATGCTTTGCAAGTCATAATCATGTTACAGTTAGGGACTCAGTAATAGTGTGAATTTTCCCCTAATAATAGTATCTGTGTCACCACTTAAGGCAAAGAGGATACTTTCCAGCTCAGATAACACTTTCTAATCATGGTTTAAGCAAGTCTCCTTTCTGTATGTGCACCTTTTTAAATGGTCCAATTCAGCTTTTACCTTTCCTCTGAAGAGCTAATCAAATATGTGCTAAAACCACTTAGAACCACATTATAAATTTCCTTTCTTCCTTACTTCTCTCTCCTTGGCTATAAAATTTGGTACCTGTCCAAAATCAAAACATAAAGAACCAAACACACTTCATCAGCAAGAAGAAGGGCTCTGTTTTCATTTGGTTTCATTTCATAAAAACATTAGCCCTACACTCAGAGCATCTACCATGTAGGGTGAGCCTGGAATCCCCCAGAACAAGGGCTTGTTTTTACGAAAAGGGAAGGATCAGAAGTTGATGTGATCCTTCCTGCTACAGATACTTGAGGACTTGAACTTGAGTCGAGAAGCACAGACTCTCATGCTTGAGGGACTTCAAATTTTAGCTAGTCAACTACCTGTCCAATATTTGTATCCCTTCCACAACATTTCTGCAAAGTGATGGGGAATTCACTAGCTCCTGAGAACAGCTCTGACTTAGCAGGTTCTGTTATCGAGTAAGGGCTCGCTGTCTGACACACAGTTAAGCCAATACTATGGCACTGGCTTTTGAGAAAAGAAGGAGCTTTATTGAGAGGTTGAGCGGCAAAGAGACAGAAGGCAAGGCTCTCAAATTTGTCTCCTTGATCCAGGGTTCTGGGCGAAAATTAAGGGATAAGGGGTATTTCAAACTTGGAAGCTGATTGGCTAGTCTTGAATTAGTCCATATAAGCTACTCCTGCTGCTGGAAGCCAGATTTTCCTTATTGAAGGGCTTCTTGCTTCGTAAAGGGCTCTGGTGGCAACATTTCTATTCTTTGAGTTTGGTAAACTGAAGATTCTTGATTCTGGGGTCTTGCTGGAGACACGGGTTCCCATCTTGCACACACACAGTGCTATCTCTGTAAAATAACTACAGGTTTGATTAGTCAACCTATTTAAGGAGGCAAAATCAGTTTAAGCTGACCAGTTTCATTTCCTTACAAGGAGGCAAAATGTGTCTCCCTATAGTGTTATTGGTCCTATAGTTGTACCAACTCAGGCCATTCAGGGTAAACGTAGTCCCTCCAAACCCTTCAAATATTTGAAGGTAGTTTTGTTCTTGAAGCCCTTAAGTCTTCTCTTTTCCTTCAACTTCTACACCTGAGCTTGCCTTTAAGCTCTCCACTGCCTTAGCTGCTGTCTCTCAATGCACTCAGTTTTTTGTCCTCCTAAAGTATCACCCCAGTACGGAATGCGATCCCGACTCCTGGGCCATCCTGAGAAGGGTAAGGAGGAGGGGTGTGGTCATCTCTCACATTCGAAATTCAACAACTCTGGCTTAACCACTGTGCCACGAGGGAAGTCCCCAAATTCCCTCTATCTTGTAAGACCCAACTCAACTACTACCTCTCCTAAGGAGCCCTCCTATGTCATTCCAACCTGTAATTATCTCCCACTTTCCTGAATGTTTTCATCCATCAAAAGCTGATAGAGCAGAATCCACCTACAATCCAAGGGAACAAAACATCTCAGTCATTCGTCTTATATTATTTACAATAAACTGTATGTATACGTATTACACTCCCAGGAGAACATAAACCACCTTTTAAAATTCACTTTGTTTTGTTCACTGGATGTTATGGACTGAATGTTTCTGTCCCCCCAAATTCATATGCTGAAATCCTAACCCCTAATGTGATGGTATTAGGGGCAACTAAGCCATGAGGGTTTAGTGCCCTTATAAAAGAGACCCCAGAGAGCTCTCTAGCCCTCTTTCTACCATGTGAGGATGCAATGAGAAGAAGGCAGTCTGCAGCTCGGTCCTCTCAAGAACCGAACTGTGCTGGCATGCTGATCTCCGACTTCCACGCTCCAGAACTATGAGAAATAAGCGTTGATTGTTTAAGTCCCCCAGTCTATGGTACTTTGTTATAGCAGCCCAAGCTGACTAAACCACTGGAGTATTGCTGGCACCTGGAGAATGTACCAGGCACTCAAAAAATATTTGTCAGATGAATGAATGAAAAGTTGAAAAGTGCTTAAGAAATGTTTGTTGATTGGCTGATTGACCTGGATTGGACAGATGATTAACCAGAGCAGAGATTAAATAGCAGAGAAGGACAGGATATCATTCTTAAAAATCAAACAGTCCTCCACATCCTTGGGTCTGATCCAGATTTGCAGAAGGAGAAGGAAGAGGTGGGCTGTCAGCAAAGTCTCCAAGTTCTCAGGGGAGTAAGATTATGTAGCGAGCTCTGACTCATCTCAGGAAATCAGCAGCAGCACTTCAATACTTCCTAAAAACAGCAGCCCCCAGAGGAAGCTTTGAGGCAGTTCTGGATCCTCTCTTGTCTTTCCCCCTTTGACATGAGGGAGTTGCAGCATGACTGCTCAGCCTCCCAGGTGCTATGGTTATTTAGTATTCCGGATATGGTGGGGGCATCCTGCCGTATCAGTCACCCACATATTCCCATTTCTTCTGAGCCCAGGAAACTAGTAGAGGCAGGAAAAATGGAGGCAGAAAGCATAGAAATCAAAGAGTGACAAACTCTGATGTCTTAATTAAATGTATTCTCTCCACCCACCTCTCCCCTCCCCAGTCTTACTCCTCCTATTTATTTTTTTAATGTTTTTTATTTTTATTATATTTTAGATTTATTTATTTCATCTTATTTATTTTTGGCTGCGTTAGGTTTTCGTTGCTGTGCGCGGGCTTTCTCTAGTTGCTGCCAGCTGGGGCTACTCTTCGTTGCTGTGCGCAGGGTTCTCATTGCGGTGTGCGGGCTTCTCAGGGCCGTGGTTTCTCTTGTTGTGGAGCACGGGCTTTAGGCACGCGGGCTTCAGTAGTTGTGGTGCACAGGCTTCAGTAGTTGTGGTGCACGGGCTTCAGTAGTTGTGGTGCACAGGCTTCAGTAGTTGTGGTGCACGGGCTTTGTTGCTCCGCGGCATGTGGGATCTTCCCCGACCAGGGCTCGAACCCATGTCCCCTGCATTGGCAGGCGGATTCTTAACCACTGCGCCACCAGGGAAGCCCACTCCTCCTATTTAGTTTGTGGCTCCACCATATCTTCTCAGCCCCAAATGCTACCTTCCATTCCTTCCTCATTCTCATTTTCAATATCCCGGTGGCCAAAACATGCTGTCAATTCTACTCTGAAATGTCTCTCACATCTGACCTCCCCTTTGCAGGCTTACAGCTTCTACCCTTTAGTAAGTTCTTATCCTCTCTCACCCAAATTATTGCAATAGCTTCCTGTTGTTCTGCCTGCCTCAAATCTCTCCCCCTTCTCCAGAGCATCCTTCACGTTGCCACCAGTAAAATCACACAGGATCTGAGCATGTCATTCTGTGTTTGAAATAGTCAATGGTTCCTTACTGCCTACAGAATAAAATCTAAAACTCTTGATCTAGCAAAGTCTTCCTTATCAAACCATAACTCACCTTTTCTCTGCCCATCCTCATAGCATTTCTATTCTGCCCCATTCCTGAACTTTCTCCACCTTAAGCTTTCTACAGCCAAAATTTTAGTTATCTTTCAAAAACGAATTCAGGCTTTACCTTCCCTGGAAATCCTCCATTTTAATGAGTGAAAACCTAGGAGCATTCAGAAATCACTGTATATGGAGCAGTAGGCAAAATTCAAAAGCATCTTGGAGGCAAAAGATGGATTTGAGGAGTAAAGGATAGTTCAGTCACTGTGTGATCATGGTCAAGTGTCAAAAGCCAGACCTGGGGATGTCGAGAAAGTCCAGAGGATAAACCAAGTTAATTGCTAGTTGGGAGATCTAAGAGATAGGACCTAGCATTTGTTGAAGGCCAACAAGATGTATGTTCTACATTAAGCACATGTGCGTATATTATCTTGATTAATCCTTCCAACAACGCTGTGAGCTAAGTGTTATTGTCACTATTTTATTAGATGAGGAAATTCAGGCTCAGAGAGCTCTCATAGGTTCAATGTCACATAATGAGCGATTAGCATAACTAGAATAGTAACTTATATCTGTTCGACTCTCAACTTAGTGCTCTCCCCACCTACCATGCACCCACAGTAAAGTGTAGCAAATCGCAGAGTCAGAATACCAAGCAGATACAGGGTCGGAAAGCAGCAAAGGACAACAGGATCACAGGTTGACTTCCCAACATGGCATGAGAGTAGGGCTTGCTCCCAGCAGACAGCGTCATGATGAGTTCCTTTTAAGGGGCTGTCTTAAGGACAATTTTTGGAACTTGATATCTTCCCTAATTCCCACATCTCCTCCCACCCACCCTCCACCCAAATTAGCATCATGCCTTCCTCTGAGCTCCCATACTCCTGGTTTTGACACATAATATGCCTTACGTATAAGACATAATAATAATAGACACCCCAAAACTTAGTGTCTTAAAACAAGAGCAACCATTTTTTTTGGCTCATGACTGTAATTTATGCAGGTCAGCAGGGACAACTTGTCTCTGCTACCATAGTGTTGCCTGGGCAGCTTGACTGGGACTAGAGGATCTACAACAGTTTTGCTCACGTCTCACGGCCGAGCTGGGGCAACTGGAATGGAATGGCTTGGGGCTGGCAGGGTCTCTCTCAAGCAGAGTGACTGGACTTCTTTACATGCAGGCTGGCTTTAAAGAGAAAAAACAAAAACAAAAACAGAAGCTCCAAGACCTCTTAAGTCTTACACCCAGAAAGTCATACAATGTCACTTCTGCCAGAATCTATAGGTCAAAGCAAGTGATGAAAGCAGCCCAGAATTCAGGGGAGCGGGAAAAAATCCATCTCCCGATGGGAGGGGTATCAAAGTCACATTCCAAAGAACAGGAAGGACTGGAGGGGTTATTCTGGTCATCTTTAGGGATAATTTACCACAGTGAGTTTTTTTTTTTTTTTTTTTTTTTTTTTTTTTTTTTTTTTTTTTTTTTTTTTGCGGAACGCGGGCCTCTCACTGTTGTGGCCTCTCCCGTTGTGGAGCACAGGCTCCAGACGTGCAGGCCCAGCAGCCATGGCTCACGGGCCCAGCCGCTCCGCAGCATGTGGGATCTTCCCAGACCGGGGCACGAACCAGTGTCCCCTGCATCGGCAGGCGGACTCTCAACCACTACGCCACCAGGGAAGCCCCCACAGTGAGTTTTATGTCCATCTGTTTTCTCCAATAGATTATCTTCCTAAGGTCAAATCCTTGTTTGTATTAATTTTACGTTTCTCACAGTACCTAGCATAGTAATAGCTAATGCATAGAAAATACACTAACTGGAAATGAAATTTCCATTCCCCCAATAAGAATTTTATTTTAGTGTTGTCCCTTGCATTCTAAAAATTATAGGTCATAAAATGTCAGAGCTGGTAGGAAATTAAATGATCTAGTCCCATACCCCTCATCAATAAATGTGGAGAAATTGGGGCCAGATGGGTGAAGCAACTTGACCAAGGACTCATAGCTGGAGTTGGACCCTAACACTCCCTCACCTCACAATTATGCCACGTTTCCTACCACATGTGCACTGAGCGAAAATTCCAATATGAAGAAAGGGTGACGGAGAGGGAGTAAAGCAGAGGGGTCGTGGAGTCAAATTCTCAGAACGAACCTTGAATCGGAGGACACCAGTCAGCAGAGGGTGGGCAGGCTTGACCTCACAGGCTGAATGTGTTTTGTTTGGTTCACATGGCGTTTTGTTTTTTTTTTAATTTGAAGAAGTTGCCGACCTCAAAAAAAAAAGTTCATATCAAAATCCAGATTATCAGCTTCTCTTGAAAACAGCTGGGCCATCTAGCCACACTGGGCCTGCCTTCAAGCCTGACAACCATTGGCTGGAGCCATGCGCTGGGGTTTCCAGAGTCCTTGGTTTGGGGCAAGCTCAGCGTTCTTCCCTCATTTTTGTTAGCTGCTTGGCCAACATGTAGGTATGTGAGTGTGTGACTCCTGCCTTAAATGAAGGCATTGGAAAATTATACAGACATCTTTTTTTCTTTTTTTGCGGTACGCGGGCCTCTCACTGTTGTGGCCTCTCCCATTGCGGAGCACAGGCTCCGGACGCGCAGGCTCAGCGGCCATGGCTCACGGGCCCAGCCGCTTCGCGGCATGTGGTATCTTCCCGGACCGGGGCACGAACCCGCGTGCCCTGCATCAGCAGGCAGACTCTCAACCACTGCGCCACCAGGGAAGCCCCCAGGCATCTTTTTTTGTGGCAACTATCTGCCTGCATGTTCCATCTCCCTACGAAGTATAAGCCCCTAAGAGCACTTGCCATGTCTTAGAAAACTTTGAAAGAAGTAATATTTGTTTAGCATTTTATACCTTCCAAAGAGCATTTCTGTACATGATCACATAGAATACTCAGTAACTTAGTGATGTAGGTCTTATTGTAACTGAAAGTGGGGTCCAGCTGCTCGCGGCCCAAGAGCCATTAAAGAGGCAAGGTTGGTGGAAAGGAAAGTTTGCTTTATTTCAGAGGCCGGCAACTGGCGGGAGGGCAGACGCCTGTCCAGGGTCGACCCTCCCCCCCGCCCCCCATTGACAATCAGGGGGCAAGAGCTTTTATAGACGGAGGGAGGGGGCTACATGCAGAAACAGCACAGTCAGCTCCGACAGTCATCTTGAAATTGGTCATCGCTGGTCTGACCAGTGTCATCTTGATTGTTTTAAGTACAATTAATCTTCAGTTCCAGGGTTGCTTTGTTCCCACTTCCTTGAGGCCAATTCTCAGAATTGTGGCTGTTTATGTCATGGCTACAGCCTGGTCATCATGTAGTAACTTCTTCCAACTGACGGGGGTTTCAGTATCTATAAGACAGCTCACAGGGTGTGGCTCAGAATCTTATCTATAGCCCTTGAGGAGGAACTAAATGTCCTTGACTTTGCTTAATGACTAAAATATTATTATTTGGTCTCCTTTGACTGTTTTCCTTTGTTTCTGCATTTTCTCGCTTCTCTGATTAAACTTATTCTTTGGCTAAAGGTTTTCTACAGACAAAAGGCAGGCTAAGGACATGGTGGGGGACCACAGAGTCCTGCTCCATTTCATTATTAATCTAATTATGAATCCAATTTACTTTAAAAAAATTTTTTCCTATCAGAGGAGAAAACAGAATCAGAAAGGCTATGATTTGCCAAAGATCAGCCAACCATTGAATGTGGAGGTGGGTGTGGAGGGCTCCCGCTGTTTGGGGCTGCCCGGTATCTGTTTTCCTTTCTTCCGGATGTAACAACTTAATTTTCCTTTGGGGAACTATTCCTTTTCCTCACAGCCCTTGAGTTTGGGTGAGGCTGACCCCATGGGAGTGCAACTAAGTCCTGTCCAATAAGAGTTCCGATTATCCCTAACCTCAGTGATTGGTTTAGATGTGAACATGTGACCCAAGCTGGGCCAATCAGAGCTAATCAGTACCAGTCCTAGGACTTTTGCTGGAACTCTTTTTTTCTTGATTGCTCCCAGTTAAGACCAGCCTCCCCATTCTTCAGACTTCTGTGGGCAAGTGACGTGGGAGTCCTAGGAGCTCCCCAGCTCTGCAAAATACCACCGTACCCCTGCCCTCCAGAACGCTGCTGACAGGAGTAACATGGGCTCTGAACTCTGCCTGCTCCTAGAAGGACCTCCTGCTTCTCACCTCCCTCCCTTCCAGTCCTCGCTGACCCACCACCACTCTCTGCCTTGAGACCACCAACACTTATCTCAACACATTCATTATCTGCTTATATCAGTCTCCCCAGAAGTGCAGGACACCCAGGTCACCCCATATTCCCAGGATGCTAATCCTCGTACTGCTTTATAAGCAATGAGGCACACACACCACCACCACCCCCACCCCGCAATCCCTTTCCCTGTGTTTTTAGTTTCCGTACAATTTGCATTCTGAACATCCACAGTTACTTATTTTTTTTCTTCCCCAACTTTATAAAGATGTAATGGACTCAAAACAATGTGCAAGTTTAAAGTGCAGAGTGTTTATTTGATACACACATATTGCAAAGTGATTACCACCACAGCTTAGCTAACACCTGCATCACATCCCACAATTACCATTTCTTTTTTGTGGTGAGACTAAGATTTACTCTTAGAGAAGTTACTTGTTTCCTTTATGTCTGTTTCTCCCCGCTAGAATGCAAGCCTTATGAGGAAAGGGACCATTCCTGTTTGATACACTGCCATGTATTCCCAGTACTTAGAACAGTGTGTAGGCTAAGGGGGGTTCGGTAATATTGAATTAATGAATAAATATGCCCAGGCTGTTTTGATGGGGATAAGCCCACTTGAGAAAGAAAGCAATAGAGAAGAAAGCAGATGCATGAGGAGGGAAGAAAAATATTCCTGCATTTTAAAAACCTTGTCTTAGTCAGCTTGGGCTGCTATAACAAAACACTATAGACTGGGTGGCTTAAACCACAGAAATCTCTTTGCTCACAGCTCTTGAGGCTGAAAGTCCAAGATCAAGTACCAGCATGGTTGAGCTCTGGTAAGGCTCTCCTCCTGGCTTGCAGATGGCCTCCTTCTCACTGTGTCCTCACAGGGCCTCTCCTCAATGTGTAAGTGTGTGTGTGTGTGTGTGTGTGTAGAGTGCTCTCTCTTCCTCTTCCTAGAAGCCGCCAATCCTATCAGATTAGGTCTCCACCCTTATGAGCTTATTTAACCCTAAGTACCTCCTAACAGTCCCATTTCCAAATACAGTCACATTGAATATCAGGGCTTCATTGTATGAATTTTGGGAAGGACACAATTCAGTCCATAGCACCCTGACCCCAGATGTGCCTTAAACTTTTCAGTGACGTGAAGCGATAATTTCTTCTGCTTATTTTCTGCCTTAAACCGGATTGAGTTTGGTTTCTTAAAAACCAAATTTAAAGAAGCCTAACCACTCCCCAACAAAAAAGACAAACAACCCAATTTGAAAAATGGGCTAAGCGTGGTCCAGTGGGTAAGACTCTGCACTCCCAATGCAGGGGGTCCAGGTTCGATCCCTGGTCAGGGAACTAGATCCTGCATGCATGCTACAACTGAGTCCGCACACCGCAACTAAGAAGTCCGCATGCTGCAACTAAAAGATCCCATATGCTGCAACTAAGACCTGGCACAGCCTAAAATAAATAAATAAATAATTTTTAAAATGTTTTTTTAAAATGGGCTAAGAATGGAAGAGAGAGTTCTCCAAAGAAGATATACAAATGGCCCATAAGCACACAGCATGACTAGTCATGGAGAAATGCAAATCAAAACCACAGTGAGATACTACTTCATTTCTATTAGGATGGCTAATATCCACACCCAAAAATGTTCTCATTGTAGTAACATTGTTGACCAGGTTGTACAGAAGTGGGAACACTTGTGCATTGCTGGTGGGAATATTAAATAGTGCAGCTGCTGTGAAGACGGTATGATAATTCCTCCAAAAGTTAAACACAGAACTGCCATATGATCCAGCCGTTCTACTTCCAGGTGTACAGCCAAAAGAAATGAAAGCAGGACCCCAAATGGATATTCGTACACCAATGTGCATATCAGCATTACTCGCAAGGGCCAAAAGGTGAAAATAATGCACGTGTCCATTAACAGATGAATGGATAGGGACTTCCCTGGCGGTCCAGTGATTAGGACTCAGCGCTTTCACTGCGGTGGCCCCGGGTGCAATCCCTGGTTGGGAAACTAAAATTCTGCAAGCTGCGCGGCTCGGCCAAAAAAACCCCAAACAGATGAATAAATAAACAAAATGTGCTATATACATGCCAAAGCCAGTGTTAAGATCAATCCCAAGAACTATACCGATAATGAATTGGAAAACATCACAAGGAGGTTCACCTTGGAGCTGGCAAAGAAGGACTTTATTGGTCCTGGCATTGATGTACCTGCCCCAGACATGAGCACGGGCGAGCGGGAGGTGTCCTGGATTGCTGACGCCTATGCTAGCACCATAGGGCACTATGACATTGATGCCCATGCCTGTGTTACCGGTAAGCCCATCAGACAGGGTGGAATCCACGGACGGATCTTTGCTGCTGGTCATTCCATGGGATTGAAAACTTCATCAATGAGGCTTCTTACATGAGTATTTTAGGAATGACACCAGGATTTGGAGATAAAACATTTGTCGTTCAGGGATTTGGTAATGTGGGCCTGCCCTGTATGAGATATTTACATCATTTTGGTGCTAAATGTGTTGGTGTTGGTGAATCTGATGGGAGCATATGGAATCCAGATGGTATTGACCCAAAGGAGCTGGAAGACTTCAAATTGCAACATGGAACAATCCTGGGCTTCCCCAAAGCAAAGATCTATGAAGGGAGCATCTTGGAGGTGGACTGTGACATATTGATCCTTGCTGCCAGCGAGAAGCAGCTGACCAAGTCCAATACACCCAGAGTCAAAGCCAAGATCACCGCTGAAGGCGCCAACGACCGACAACTCCAGAAGCTGGTAAGATCTTCCTAGAGAGGAACGTCATGGTTATTCCAGATCTCTACTTGAATGCTGGAGGAGTGACAGTATCTTACTTGGAGTGGCTGAAGAATCTAAATCATGTCCGCTATGGCCGTCAGACCTTCAAATATGAAAGGGGTTCTAACTATCACTTGCTCGTGTCTGTTCAAGAGAGTCTGGAAAGGAAATTTGGAAAGCACGGTGGAACTATTCCCATTGTACCCACAGCACAGTTCCAAGACAGGATATCGGGCGCCTCTGAGAAAGACGTCGTGCACTCTGGCTTAGCTTACACCAGGGAGCGCTCTGCCAGGCAAATCATGCGCACGGCCATGAGGTATAACCTAGGCTTGGACCCGAGGACGGCTGCCTATGTCAACGCCATCGAGAAAGTCTTCAAAGCTGGTGTGACCTTCACATAGACGGGATGGGACTGCGGCTGACTGCTTCACTACCCTCCTCACCTCTTCATCCACAGACCTATCACAACTTTACATGTAACCACAGAAATCTCTCTCTCATGACTTAATAGATAATGGACACCATCCTCAACAAGTCAATCCAAACCAGCCCCTTAAGAAAAAAAGTTAGGGGATCATATATAAGCTAATAGGTGATAGTAGAAATTAGCTATGCCAGAGAGCCATTTGGGCATTTTGCCTTTAAATAAAGTCTTTTCCCTCTGCCTGTGCTGCCTTGTTCCATGACCGTTTCCCAACACAGTCAGCTGTAGCCCTGGGAAAGCACCTTTTGTCCGAGAGCAGTCAATCCCGTGCCACTTCAGCTCGGGATAGATCCAACAGGTGCTCTGACACATTTAAGAAGCTGGTATATGGCATTTTCAGGAAGTAGGATGGTCCTCAAGTGAGTTATTGGTATTTTACATCAGCAAAATAACTCAGCTTTACAGGTTACAAACAAAAAAACCTTTCTCTCTATGCATTTTATTCTTTTAGAATAAAATAAGTACATGCTGCTGTAATAAAATTGCCTTTAATCAGTTAACAAGCCTAAACTGGACTCAAGCAGTGAATGTCTGTAAACATAATAAATGAAAAAAGCTAGTATTTTTATAACATAAAACACTCTCATTTATAACTTATCGATTGCATATTGTCATCCAGCAAAAATAAAAAGCCTGGTAGGCCATTAAGTTATCTTCATACCTGCAAATGATGGAGGCTATTTTTGTTAAGACTGTCAGAATTTACTAACCACAATTATGACATATAGTCCAAAGAACACAGTAACCTCCTTATAATGTTAATTAATTGTCCTCTTTTGAAGATCTATTGTGTTGACTAATTGAACAATAATTCAAGTAGAGTGCCCCAGAAGAAAACCACCTGGGCTCCGTCTTTGGCGGCTCTGAGCATTGCCAATGGCCCCGACTAGCCCTGACTTTGTGTCCTCATTTAGAGGCCTCATCTTCTGTGCACGGCTTCATTCCCAGTGGGCTGGAAACAACCTGGGGTTGTGTTTTCTTTGGGAGTTGTTTGGCCAGGGCCTTTGGAACAGTAGTGTCCCAATGAGGTACTAGATATTATTTATATAAGAATGAGCTTCTTTTTTTAATAATAATATTCTTTCAGAAATTTCTAACTACTTTGTAACTGCATGACTTAACTTGGTGACAAAAGCAGTTATTAAAAAGCCTACCTTGGGCTTCCCTGGTGGCGCAGTGGTTGAGGGTCCGCCTGCCGATGTAGGGGATGCAGGTTCGTGCCCCGGTCCGGGAGGATCCCACATGCCGCGGAGCGGCTGGGCCCGTGAGCCATGGCCGCTGAGCCTGCGCGTCCGGAGCCTGTGCTCCGCAACGGGAGAGGCCACAGCAGTGAGAGGCCCTCATACCGCAAAAAAAAAGAAAAAAAGCCTACCTTTTACAGAAAGAAAAAACAAAAAAGGAGGAAATTCTGGCATATGCTATGACATAGGTGAACCACAAGGACACCATGCTACTGACATAAGCCAGTTGCAAAATGACAAATATTGTACGATTCCCCTTATATGAGGTTCCTAGGATAATAAAATTCATAGAGACAGAAAGCAGAATGGTGATTGCCAGAGGCTGGGGGAAGGGGGAAATGGACAGCTATTGTTTAATGGGTACAGAGTTTCAGTTCGGGGAAAATGACAAGGTTCTGAAGATGGTTATACAGCAGTGTGGATGTACTTAATGCCACTGAACTTAAGAAAAAGTTAAACTTTTTTTTTTAACAGGAAAGTTTATTTTAAATTTGACAATCACTTGAAAATGGTAAACTTCACCATATGCATATTTTACCATAATAACAAAAAGAAACCTAACCAGTACATAGATCTCAAACCCAAATCTTTAGACTCCAAACCCTGTGTCTCCTTCCATCACTTGTGCTCTCCAGCTCAAACGCCCTACACATCATTTGTGCTTCATAAAAACCAGGTGAACAAGTTTATTAATACATAAATGAATGAATGCATTAATGCTTATTTTTAGTTAACCTGCGGGCTTTTCATCTCCTGGCAAAAAGCAAACGTTTTAATCTGTAGTCCTTAACAGTCTGGAAAGTATCATGAAAGTTCAACCCAGTTTCTTACTGCAGGAAGCCTAGAGGCATGTCCCTACCACATAGTGAAGTTCACACTGACATGTCCATATTTAGCACAGGAGAGTTTATTTGCCTGTGTACGTATATATCGAGTGTGACCTTGGAGCAGAAACACCTTAAAGGCAGACACACTTTTCTTTGTATCATTCACAATAGCTAGTTCAGGGAGTTTATATACTCAGCTGCTACCCCAGAGCCCTGGTAAACATGGTAGCTGGGCAAAAGTAGCTTTGAGATAAGCTCTGGGCTTTACTTCACTCCCTCACCAAGCCCTGGTGACGTTTACATTCTAAATGTTTAGATGTCATCCTCATTGCCACCACTTTGATTAAGGCCATTATCTGTCACCTGACCCCTTGCAGGAGCCTCCTAACTGGTCTCCTTCTTTCTCTCTTGCACCCTCCCCTATATCCTTCCATTCCCCACAGAGCAGCAAGGCTCTGATTATGTTCTACCCTGGCTTAAAACCTTGAATGACTTCCCGCTGTGGAAGGATACAGACAAAATCTCCTAACTTGGCCTAGTTTGTCCTCATATGTTCTATCATCCCGTGTAAACAGTCAAGCCTCATACAGAACCACCTCCTATATCTTCTCTGGGCCGCAGCCAGATGCTCCTGGCCTGATACTGACCAGGGTTCTTGGCCTTCCCCAGTCAATAGAAATTGACTAGAGACCAAGCAAGACATTCAGGCAAGGCTTTATTGGGGCCCCTGCTGCAGCAGGGGGCGGGGCGAGAACGAACAACAGGTTCCCTTGCTTGCTCCCTGAGGGGGGTGGGGGGTGAGCTTCCTCCTTATATACGGTGAGGGTAGGGGTGGGCCCAGGGGTCGGGCCAGAGGGGTGGCTTAGGTGGTCTGCCCACCCCTTAGGTGGTGTTGAGTGAAGGGGGCATGCGCAGTACCCTGCTTTTGCTCCAGGCTCTTCAAAGTGGCAGTTGCGTTTTTTGGTCTCTTTGTATCTTTTGTCCACAATTTTGCCCCAACTGCACATGCACAGTTATTTTTAGTCCCATATAGTTGTTTTTTTTTAATATTCTGTTTCTGGAGGAGAGGTGTGTCCAGGTGCAAGCATTGCAGCACTGCAGCAAAGGATCCCAGGTCCCAGCCTGTCTTGGGTCTTCCATTCCTGAAATGCACGTCCTCCCAGGACAAAATCTTTGTGCGCACTGTGACCTCTCCTCCCTCCCTTCCCTCTCCGTCTGCCTGTTCAGTACTTATTTCTCCTTCAGCTCTCACAATAAGCATCAATTCCTCAGCAAAATCTTCCCTGGCCTCCTCCTGCCTCCCACTCAGGCTTGGTCAGCTTCCTTTGGAACAAGCTGTCAGGGATCAGTGTTCCTTTCCTGCAGGGCACCACCCTCAGTAAGTACACATTCCTTCCCAGCACTATTTGATCAATGACTCTAAGCTCCATAAGGACAAAGGCCCATCACTGAATCACCATTGTCTAACACAATGCATGGTGTATAATCCCGGCTCAATAAACATGTGTGGGAAGAAAAAAGGGAAGGAGAGAAAGAAACAAAACAATAGGGGCCCCTTGTGGAATGTTAGGAATCCATACAGCACCATATTCACGCAGGGCCAGCACTGTTCGACATAATAGCTAAAATTCAGCAGACACATTTCCAAGTTTCATCTTGGTTTTGCAGGCTTGGTCAAATGGCCAAAATTCTCTAATTTTTTGTTTGTTCGATTTATTTCTGCAGACAGATATAGATTCCTACTAAGCGGAAGGCATGTATTATTGGAAGGATGCTTCTCAACTAGAAGGTAGCCTTCCAGAGAGGGATATATTAGAATTTCAAGGGGGATTCCTACTCAGAGTGCAAATAAACCCACAACCAATGTGAGGGTACTTGAGTGAGCTAGCAGGCAGAAAGTGATGCAGAGGTGAATCAGACAGTCCATGACATCAAAGAAGTTACTCTTGAATGTGGGAAAGACATGAGGCTAGAACTATACTATGAGGCAATTTGCTAAAACAAAGAGAAAGGGGGAATTCCCTGGCGGTCCAGTGGTTAGGACTCCATGCTTTCACTGACGAGGGCCTGGGTTCAAACCCTGGTCAGGGAACTAAGATCCCACAAGCCATGTGGCACGGCCAAAAAAAAGAATACAGAGAAAGGTGCCCACAGAGCACAAAGGAGGAGTGACTAGTTTCAACCGGGGGAGGAGAGGAGAGGGTTCGTTCGTAACTTTGGAGCTGGACCCGGAAGGGTAGGCAGGACCTCACGGATAGCCATGAGGGACAGCCATCTGGACCTCTCTCCAAGAAAGATGGTGAAGGCTAACTATCAAAGAGCTTCACCAGAGGCTCTGTGAGTATCAAGTACTGCCTCTTGACGGCAGATAACTCTAATATATTCCACTACACAGCAATTGTGCTCAGCTGACCAATAATATTACTCCTGTGAACTGAATGTATCTAACCTTTTTCCTTCACTACCCAAGAAGGTCTTGATTTACCAGCATCATCCGTGTGTGGGAGAAATGATTCTAGCCACCAACAGGAGACTAGCTGAGGAGGAGTTGACTCATATCTAGAACTAACTGGTGATTTCTGCCCCATCTCTGTTCTCACTGGGCTGCCAAATGCCTGGCACTCTCTGTGACTTGATCGATTCAGTTTGACCCCTGGAGAAGCACATAAACAAGGCATGTCTTTCCAGAGCAAGATATGAGGAAACAGAAAACAGAGATGGTTCTAGACAAAACTGACATCAGCCACGTCTAGATGGGCACGCCTGGGCTCCCTGGCTGGTGTACAGCATGCCGCTCACGGTTGTTAGTACTTCCTGGGTTCTGGGCATTATTCTAAAGTGCTTTGTATGTGTTAAGTCATTGAATCCTCACTGCAATCTGAGATAGGCGGAGTCATTGCCATGCACTTTAATAGGGGAGAGAGCTGAAGCCCACAGGGGCTAAGTAACCTGTCCAAGGTCTCACAGCAGTGGGATTTGAACTCACAGCCCATGCCCTTCACCACCATGTTAGACTGCCTCTCATCCTCAGAGCTGAAAGCGAGGACATTGGAGTCAAGCACAGCTGCCTTTAATAAGGGCTTCCTCACTTTCCAGCTGTGTGACCTTGGCCCCATTATCTAACTTTTCAGGGCCATTTGCATTGTAATAAGCCCCAACGCCTTAAACTTGGGGAACAGCTCTCAGCTGGAGGAATTTGGTGTCTCAGCCTGCCAGTTGGCTCCCTGCCCCTGTCCCTGGCCCTCACCCCCAGCTGAGACTCTGATTTCAACTCTTGCTCGCTGCTCAGCCCCAGCCTTCCAGTTCTGAAAAAGGATGTCCTGAAACAGACTGAGCTGTGCCAAATGGAGGCCAAGCCTTGGAGTGCTTGGCCTCTTGGTCTCATCCGGGCCGCAGAGCTCTAACGTGAGCTCCTGACCTCCGGTGTGGCTACACCCACGTTTCCCCTTGTGTGGTTCCTCTGTCCCGTTAATAGGGCCCAAGGCCTTGCGTCTTTACCTGGATTCCCTCATGCACTCTGATTTATATGCTGGGCTCTGCTCTGACACCTCCATCCGAATGCCAGTTCTAGAAACCTATCTAGCGCCCAGTCCTGGTGTACGGATCAGTCCTGGCCTTGCACTTGCCAGTCCCTCTCCCCAGTTCAAGAAGAGCACTGCTCCTTAGATGACCCTCAGAGCTGGGCCTCTGCAATGATGGACCGGCCTCTCAGTTGACTGATTACCTGACCACTCGCCACACCTGCACTCCCCAAACTGCTCTATCCACAGGCAGATAAGCCAAGTAATTCTTTTTTTTTTTTTGAGATACAATCTATAGAACATAAAATTCACCATTTTAATCATTTAAAGTTTACCTGGTTGTACAATCCTCACTACTACCTAATTCCAGAATATTTTCATCTCCCTATAAAGAAACTCCATACTTTTTACCAGTCATTCTCCATTTCCCCACCCTCCAACCCCTGGCAATCACCAACCTACTTTCTGTCACCATGGATTTGCCTATTCTGGACACGTCATATGAATGTAATCGTATCTATTTGTCCTTTTTTGGTCTGGCTTCTTTCACTTAGCATAACGTTTTGAAAGTTCATCCATGTTATAACATGAATCAGTACGTCGTCCCTTTTTACGGCTGAACAACATTCCCTTGTGTGGCTAAACCATGTTTTGTTTATCCATTCATCAGTTGATGAACATCTGGGTTGTTCTTACTTTTTGGCTCTCATGAATAATACTCCTAGGAACATATGTATACAAGTTTTTCTGTGAATATGTTTTTAGTTACCTTGGGTGTGTACCAAGGAGTAGAACTGCTGAATCGTAGGGTAGCTCTACGTTTAACTTTTTGAGGAATTTCTAAACTGTTTGCACTGTTTTATATTCTCAACAGCAATGTATGAGACTTCCAATTTCTCTATATCCTGGTCAACACTTGTTAATGTCCTACCTGGTATTTCTTGGATCCCCTTGCAGTGGGTGTTTCTTGAACTTGGTGATTCTTAAACAAAATAGTGAAAAGTGTTTGACTCTGATGACAGATTACTACTTTTGGGTCAGCTCTACCATTCAGGGCCCTAAGGCAGGTATATTTCTTGGGTGAGTTTTTTTTAAATTTTCCTAACCATCAGTTTTCTCATCTGTTAAATGGGAATAACAATAGGATAGGATTGCTGGGTTAACTAAATGAGACGATGCACGTCAAACCCTTAGCACGATGCTTGTACAGACAATACCTTGACAGATGATGGCTCTCATTATGACCATCTTTCTTTGCCTACACACCTAGACCTCTGATCAGTTGGTCATTGCATCAGTCATGCAGCCAGTTAACAAATACAGAGAGCCCACCGTGTGCCAGGTACAATTTTAGGAACTAGGACTATGGTGCCAAAGAAGAAGAGACCTCACAGTTAGGGAGCTAATATTCTATGAGGGCAAGAGCCATCATAAACGTGCACATTTAAAAATAAAGATAGGGCTTCCCTGGTGGCGCAGTGGTTGGGAGTCCGCCTGCCGATGCAGGGGACGCGGGTTCGTGCCCCGGTCCAGGAAGGTCCCACATGCCGCGGAGCGGCTGGGCCCGTGAGCCATGGCCGCTGAGCCTGCGCGTCCGGAGCCTGTGCTCCGCAACGGGAGAGGCCGCAGCGGTGAGAGGCCCGCGCACCGCCAGGAAAATAAATAAATAAATAAATAAGATAGTTCTAGGAACTAGAAGAGCCTTAATAAAATAAAACAGGGTGATGCGTAGTGAGGAAGGTGAGGCTGCTCAGCTGGCCCAGCGAACACAACAAGCCTCTTGGAGGAAGAACATTGGAGTAAAGACCAGACGGGAGATGGGGAGGCAACCAATTAGAGGTCTGGGGAATAGCGTTCGCACAGAAGGAAACTCAGAGTCCCTGCGACAGGAACAGCTTAGGGGGTGGGCATGGAGCCGAAAGAAGAAGTGAGGGGAAGAGAGAAGGGAACAGCAGTAGCTCCCCGCAAGCCTGGGTCGTGGAGAAGAGCCAGCAGGAGGCCAAGTGCTGCCGAGGCGCCGCGGTGAGACAGCAGCAAGGAAACGGAACTGACAGTGGGGCCCCCAGAAGGGCGTCCGTGAAACTGGGCCAGACCCCGAGCATGATATTTGGCAGGAGTTCTGGGTACTAAATGTTCTCTATAATTGGCAGGAATCAAAGGAGGCTCACCAGAGAGCCTCAGCCTGAACACCACTGTCACTTGCTCTGGGGAAGTTCTGTCCTCACTCAGATTGCTTTAGTCCGATACAGAGCACGGATCACAGCCCTGGGAGAACGGTGTGTTTGATCTAAGTGCTTGCACTTTGAAGAGTTGCTAGAAGGAAGCCTGGACCCTCTCTTCCCTTCAGGGGATACCCCGGATGGTGTTGGTGGAGTTGAGCACTGGTCCTGTGATGCCACAATGTCTAAGCACAAGCACCCAGCAGGCATCACAGAAAGGCCAGTCACAGCCCGTGAGCTGGCCTGAGTGACAACGCAAACGGCCCCCTGTGACGACGGCCCCCCTGTGACGACGCAAACGGCCATGGAGGGCTCCAGGAGTGTTTGAAGAATGTGTGTTAAGGGCGAGGATTTTAGACCGGGCACTCATGGGTTTTGCCTGTACTCTGGGTTCCACCACTTTCTAGCGATCTGGCTATCAGCAAGTTTCCTCAACAGTTTAAGCTTCCATTTCCCCATCCGTGAAATGGAGATAATAGCTAAATCATAGGGGTAGCAAGTACATTGCACAAAAAGAGCTGCTCGTGGAGCCTGCCACTTTGTAAGCCCTCAATAAATGTCACTTGTCATCATTTATTATTATTTATATTCCTCCTCCCGCTACTACTATTTTAAGAGCTTCCACCTATGAAGGGTCACCATGCTTTGAAAAGGAAGTGCAGGGACTTCCCTGGCGGTCCAGTGGTTAAGACTCCTAGCTCCCAATGCAGGGGGCACAGGTTCAATCCCTGGTTGGGGAACTAAGATCCTGCATGCTGCACGGCATGGCCAAAAATAAATACACAAACAAATAAATAAATTTGTTTTTTAAAAAAGAGAAGTTACTCAGAACTTAAAAAAGGAGAAAAAGAAAAGGAAGTGCAGAGGTTGAAGGGTGTCCCAAGAAGGGCAGTGATCAAAACCATACTAAGAATCTGAAGACTGGAAGAAAAGGTTGGCACAGCAGGGGTGAGAGTAGAACCCGCATGAAAGAATGTTATCAACCAGCTTTTCAAGTATGAAAATCGAAGAACTATAAGATGGAAAGGGGGAAAAACTCATATTTTCTTGGCATAACCTACCATATGCCAAATGCCAGACTCAGGCCTTTATATTTATTACATGTATTTAACCCCGTTACAATCCTCTGAGACAATGAGGATGAGGATGAGGATGGTGATGATGGTGGTGATTCCCATTTTACACGTAAGGAAACTGAGGCCAAGAGACCAAAGTCAAACACTAAGTGATATGCTGCCGTCTGCCTGACTCCAATACTAATGCTCTTTTCTCTATAAGCTAAACCAATAAAGCCCCAGCAAAACCTATGTCATTAATTGCAGAGATTGTGAACTCCACAGATCCAAGTATATTTCCCCAAATGTTACAGCTACACAGTGGAGCTGTGACTGTAGCTTGGAGCAACTAATCCAGCCCAGGGAGACAGACGTGAGCATCTAAGTAGAATATTGGAATGATAAAGTCTCTTTATGTAACAAAAACAAACTTCCAGCAGAGCACAGAGGAGGAAGGATTCTTTCTGCAAGGGCTAAGAGTCATTAGGGAACAGGAAAAAAAAGTCTAAGGCCTTTTACAGAAGCAAGGGTTTCAGATGAGTCTCTCTGGGTTGTCAGGTAGAAAGGCGTGGGGAGGGCATTCTTTGCAGCTGGGGCAAATGAAGCTCTGGTATGGAGGTGGGAAGGCACATGGCTTGTTCAGGAAAAGACTTAGACCACCCGGACAGGAGCATGGAACAGGGTTCCCAGGGGCAGAGGGGCTGGAAAAGTAGGGTGTCACCTGATGGCAAGATGCCTTGCATGACAAGCTGTGGATTTTAGACTCTGTCCTCTAGGCTTGTGACCAGCACTGCCACTTTCACAGTCATCCTGGTCTCCCCTTCCCTCACCCCTACATCCAACTGGTACCCAAGGAAGGCCTGTTGATTTCAGTTTGTAGGTAGCTCATGGATCTCTCCCTGCTGCCCATGCCCTAAGCAAGGCTCTCATGGTTCCCTATATGGACCATTGCCATGGCTTCCATTTATTTATTTATTTTTTAAACTAGAGAAATCACTTTATTTCTAATAAGTTAATTTAATCTTTCTAGAAGATCCTTTTGAGTTAAGGAGTGGTTGCTAAACAGGGTAGAAAAAAGAATGTTCTAGGTATGGGACATGGCTTGTGAGAAATCTTGAAGTTGGCAGAGGATAGGATAAAACACCATTCCTCTGTGCCTGGAATTGTGCTAAGTGCTCTATGTAGGTTATTTAATTTTGCCATGGCTTCCCTTTTGTCCTCTCTGCCTCCTGCTTAGTTATCCTTCCCCACCGCCTCCCAACCCCACCCCATGCATCCTCCATGACGCTGACAAAATGTTCTTTTTTATCCATAAACCTGATCCCGGCATCCCGCCACTCAACATTCCTCCATAGCCTCTCAGTCACTAACAAGACACAGTCTGTCCCGCTTGCTTGGCTACCAGAGTTTTTCACAATTGGGCACCTGCTGATATGTCCCACCTCATCTTCCATGGCTCCCCCTCCAGAACTGTGTGCTCTGGTAACACTCAGTTATTTATAGCTCTCAGGACATGTTACTATATTCTACCATGCTTTCAGATTTTGCACATTCCATTCCATCGGCCCTACATATGACCCCCACTTGCCACGCCTTGCCCCGACGGAGCCCACTCCAGAGCCACTAAGCACTTCTTCCTCCGTGAGATCATCCCTCACACCTCTGCACAGCCCAGGTGATCCTTTCCTTAACCTCTCTCTATACTTCGCACGACATACCGTGAAATTAATTACACAATTATACTGAACTAAATGTATGCAACTATTTATCTCCCCGCTTGACAATAAGCTCTCTCTAAAGGAAACCACTGTCTATTTTTTGACTTTATTTTTTTCCAGCAGTGTTGGTTCACAGCAAAATTGAGGGGAAGGTACAGCAATTTTCCATTTACTCCCTGCCCCTCCCCCACACGCAGAGCCTCCTCCATTGTCAGCATCCCCTACCAGAGTGGGACACTGGTTGCAATCAATGGATCTACACTGACACACCATTATCACTCAAAGCCCCTAGTTTACATTAGGGATCACTCTTGCTGTTGTACAACCTATGGGTTTGAACAAACACATAATGACATAGATCTACCAATATAGCATCGTACAAAGTATTTTCACTGCCCTAACAGTCCTCTGAGCTCTGCCTATTCATCCCTCCCCTGCCACTAATCCCTGGCAACCACTGATCCTTTTTATTTTCTCAGTGGTTTGCCTTTTCCAGAATGTTATACAGTTGGAATCATACAGTCTTTTCAGACACACTGTTGTTTGATGATTATATCCAGTGCCTATCACATTACCTAGCACATAGTATGTGCAAACTATTTACAGAATTAATGATTTAGTCGATGTGTTTGGGGAAAGGATGTCCAGTGATCGAAGGCATGGTGTAAATAATTAGGCTCTAAGCTCCAAAAGAAGCTCTGCTCTGAGCTGTTTTGAAGCTAGCAGACTACGAATGATTCATTCCATCTGCAGACCCCATCCCCAGGGCTAGCACAGTATTTTTTGTATGACAGAGGCTCAGTAAATACAGAATAAGGACATAGTCTCTGCCCTCAGAAAGTATACAGTGGACCAAGGAATGTTTCTGCAACCATGCTATTCCTGTCCTGCTTCTTCAGTTGTCCCCAGGAGGCCCTAGGACTCCAATCACTTGTTCTTTCATTGATTTATTCAAGAAAGCTATCCTAGGTCAAGCTCTGTGTTGTGCTTTTTAACTGGAAACTTCTGGAAGGGCAAGGCTGTGGTCGGATGTTTGGTGCTGTATTGCCTAGGCTGAGCATCCCACAGGAACAGACCTTCTCCCTCAAAGCATTCCATGCCCAGTACCTTG
Source organism: Phocoena phocoena (assembly GCF_963924675.1). NCBI lineage: Eukaryota > Metazoa > Chordata > Mammalia > Artiodactyla > Phocoenidae > Phocoena > Phocoena phocoena. The sequence goes on from NC_089226.1 coordinate 10,295,268, forward strand.
GGGCCCCAGAGAGTTCTTCCTGCCCCTGCCTTCCTGCCCCTGCCTTCCTGCCCCTATTCCAGCTCATCAGGCTTTCTCCACATTCTGGAGTCCTGTTGTACTCCAGCTGGAACCAGACAGTTTGGCGTTAATTGCACTCTAATTGTTTCAAGTGTGCTATTTTTATCTACCCAGTACCCTGCACTCTCCTTGCAAATGAGCCTGGTGTTTCAGTTTCACATTGCCACTGTGCCCCCAGCACTCAGTAAAAGCTTGCTGATAGATTTTTTTGGTGAGCTGTAATATGGATCTCTCCTAAAACTCTGTTGCTACTTCTACCGTGGCAATCCCCCTCCCCACTTCCAACACCTCCCACTAACTGTTTCTTCTATTGGTGTTTCCAACTTTTTGTCCTTCTCTCCGAGAGCAAACTTTATTTCACTGACCATCGAAGCTACTGAGGCTGTCTTTCTTTTTGCTACTCCTCTAAGGGCTATCTTAGCAAGAAATATTATTATCGGCTGCCTCATGATCTATTTTTATCTCTCCATTAACTTATTAAATACTTCTGGAATCTGTTCGGATGAATGAAGCCTTCACTTTGATTGAATTTCTATGTTTTCAGTTTTATTATCTCCCTTTGCAGTGCTGCTTTGGGTGGTGGGAATTCCCCTGGCCTTTTCTGTGAATACAGTCCAACCCTAACCAACAACAGATCCATGCCATAAAATATTTCCCCCTCTTTGCCAATCAGTATGGTGATCCAGGTCACTTATTGCATGTCTGATGACAAACAAATATATTATCTGTTTGGAGACAGCTAATGTAGTACAGATGCAAAGAGCAAATGATCTGAAGATGGAAATCCCTGCATTCAAATGAGGTCTCCATATTTACCATTATATGGCCTTAGGCTAGTTATTCAACATTGCTAAGAGAGCTTTGGTTTCCTCATCTGCAAATGGGGTAATAAAAATACATGATTAAGAGACCAGGCATGACACCCCGTGAGAGGCCCGCGCACTGCAGCAAGGAGTGGTCCCCGCTCGCCACAACTAGAGGGAGCCTGCGTGTAGCAACGAAGACTCAACACAGCCAAGGATAAATAAATAAATTAAAAAAGAACAAAAAAGACCAGGCATGAAAAACACTCGACACAGTTCCTGGCACATAGTAATGGTTCAGTAGATGGCGGTGTCTGTCATAGGTAAACGGTGGAGGTAATTGAAGATGCGGCTCCCTCACCAGGACGCCTGTTGTTTTTTGCCCCTTCTTGCAGGTGTCTGGTGCTCTTTTGCACATGCGGCACTTGAATCTCAGTTCATGCCAACCTAAACTTGAACCCAAATGAGTCTGCAAACAACCTCATCGCAGCACTTCAGCTTACAGAGCCTTCATCAGCAAAGCTGGGCTCAGAAGTGCTCAAAAAGCTGGCAAAGCTCCATCTGGCTGACTTGGCACCACAGGAGAACAACAGTGCCAAACGCTTCTTACCCGCAAAGGCTGCAGACGCTGCCTTTGGGGATGCAGAGCAGATGCCACACACCCGGACAAGTTCCTAATGAACGATGCACACAGTGTCTTTCAGATGTGCATATGCTATTCTCTGCCCAGCTTATTAACTGCACTAAACCTTTCGTGGCTGGAGATGGAGCATGGCTTATCAGAAAAACCTGTTAGAACCAGCCCAGGCTCAGAGCTTAGAAGATGCAGAAGTTCTGATCCAGGTTACCCCAGAGCTGAGGGAGTCCTAACACAGTCGCTCTCCCCGTCTAAGCCTCTCTGTGAGTAGGGCCACAGAGACCTTCTTCCTCTTAATGTTACTACAACGGGGGCAGTCATGACCATCTCTGGAAAAGTGCTCTGACAGGTGTAGGGACCCACACAGATGCACGTGACAATTACTCCTGGCCTCGGCCATGACATTGTTTTCTAAGCAGGAAGAGTGGTCAGGCTTAGGCAAAAATGATGTATGATTGTGCCTTCTAAGGTTTGGGCTTTAAACACATCACCCGTACCCGTGAGGAAAAGAAACCTCCTCCGAGGAGCTCCCAAGGGGCTCACCCAGACTGTGAATGGTTGTGAATCCAGGTTGATCCGACCCAGAAAACCCAGGATTCATTCTCCTTCCTTTCCCAGGCAAAATAGAATCCTCCCTGTAGAGCTCCCCTCAGACAGCTCCACCCTTTCTTTTCTGTTTCCCTCTCCTCCCACCCCTGCCCCGTCTACTTCACACCCCACCCCCCTGTTAAACTACACTCCTCTCAACCACATCCTCTGAGGCCCCTCAGCTTCCCCTCTTCAGGAAGGTGTAATATTCTGGTGAAATATTCCTTGCCTGTTTGCCAGCTTAATACCTTAATACCATTCTCCTCCCTCCCCCCCACCCCCAGGTAATTTAGTCATTTTAATAGGAGGCTTCTGGAAAGAATATGATACTCTCAAATCACACCGGAGATTACCTGCTTGGCCCACCTCCACTGGGAGTTGCCCTGAGCAACTGTGCTGATGGGAGCTTGAGTAATCGCGGGAGAAAAGCCAGAAGTTTCACTGGGTGCACAATTCCTCACCGAGATTAACACAGAACAGGGTTATATGGTGGGGGTTATAGTCAGCAGAGACCAGGAGATGACATGGGTAGAGACAAAATCTCGTAAGTTCTCGTGTGTTGGAGCTGGAGAGCTGGCTTGACTTGGACAAGAGGAAAACAGAAGTCCCTTCTTTTGGAAAGGTTGCATTCTGTTCTTCCTCCTAATGCTCTGTCCAAAGCCTTTCTGGCCGCAGAGGCGGCTCTTGTGGCAGCGAGTAGCAGCTGGGTGCTAAGTGGTAATTTTTTATTTCCCACCAAGTTCCAGGCAGGGAAGCGGCAGCTGACAGGGTCTCATCTGAGACTTTGGCCATGGAATTAATTGCATGAGAATGTTTATTCCACATTATAACACTCAGGAGTCATCTTCCAAGACTGCGAAATAGATGGTGCCTGGGAGGTACGTGTTTCAGCATATGAAGGATGCCCATCATCTAAGGGGCACCTTACTTTGCATTCCGCCTCTCTCTCTCTCTCTCTCTCTCTCACACACACACACACACGCACAGTCACTTGCCTACAGAAATTGGGAGCAGGTAGACAGTGGTCCATTGTTGTTAGACGCCACAGAGAGAGACAAAGATCCAGAGAAAAAGACTTTATGCTTTATAAATTTAGCAGGACGTCCTGTCCCCGCTTCCCGTCTGTCTGCTGTAGCTGTGGCTCAGCCCCTCTCTGCCCCCTTCTCGCTCACACCTGAGGTCTGTGGTGAGCCCTTCCAGAGATGGCTGCTCTGGGATGCTGAGTTGGCAAGCATTCATCTGGGGAAACGTTCTGAACCATTGCCTGGATGCTCAAGCCCTCCCCCTCACTGGGGTTGCCGTTACCTGGAAGATTTCATTAAAACAGGGTCCAAAATCTCCATTCCCTCTGCAGCCGAAAAGCAAGCATTCCTGCGATATCGCTAAAGATTCTCTGGGTCCCCGCATCCTGCTTGTGCTGAACTTTTCATCAATCCTGTTTCCCTCCTGAGCATGTTGTCACCTTTCCTTAAGGACTCACCCCCACTGGACACCCCAGGTCTCGCCATCTCTTCACTCTCCGAAGGCTGCTACACCCAGGCGCTGTGTTGAGGCGTTTCTGAAGAGTTGGGGCAACAGAGAGAAGTAACACTACAGGGAGGACAGTATATGACTTAAGACTGAATATTAGCTATGCCACTTTTCATAGCTCCCTCGAGCCATTTCTACCACCAGAAGGGTTTTATTTATTTATTTTTGGCTGCATTGGGTCTTCATTGCTGTGCGCAGGCCCTCTCTAGTTGCAGCGAGCAGGGGCTACTCTTTGCTGTGGTGCACGGGCCTCTTATTGTGGTGGCCTCTCTTGTTGCAGAACATGGGCTCCCAGCACGCAGGCTCAGTGTTGCAGCACGTGGGCTCAGTAGTTGTGGATCGTGGGCTGTAGAGCACAGGTTCAGCAGCTGTGGCGCAGGGGCTCAGTTGCTCCGCGGCATCTTCCCAGGCCAGGGCTCGAACCCGTGTCCCCTGCATTGGCAGATGGATTCCCAACCACTGCACCACCAGGGAAGTCCCCACCAGAAGGGCTTTACTGATGCCTTTTTTTTTTTTGGCCTCACTGCGTGGCATGCGGGATCTTAGTTCTCCAACGAGGGATCGGCCCTGTGGCCCCTGCAGCGGGAGCATGGAGTCCTAACCACTGGACTGCCAGGGGACACCCTCCTGATGCCTTTGGCATTAGCTTGTCGTCAGCCTCTTGCAGTGCAGCTGGACCTTTCCCCCTTCAACCTCTCACCTTTCCTTCCAGTTAGATTGCCTCACCATGCCCTCACCTTTTTATACATTTTTGGGCAGAACAATTTAGCTACTCTTACCACTCTCAGCCGTATCCTAAGGCCCAAGGGACACCTTTTCACGGCCTAAAGTGATGCAGCAAGGTGTTCTTCTAAACCTGTGCTGTCCAATATTTGAATTTAAACTCATTAAAATGAAATAAAATGTAAAATTCAGTTTTTTTCGTGCTCCAGCCACTTTCCAAGGGCTTAATAGCCACATTTGGCTAGTGGCTACTGTGATTGACAGTACAGACAACAGAAAGTTCTATTGGATGGCAGTCTACCAAACCGAGACCAACTTCTCCCCTAAGGGATTGTATCACTGGCTGTTTGGATATCCCTTTTTCCTGCCTACCTCATTAACGCTTACTGAGTCCTTTTTGCTGTGTAAGGCACTTTTCATGTGTTGTTTCATTTAATCCGCATAACAGTTCTTTAAAGTGGGTAGTGTTTTTCTCGTTGCACACAGGAGCCTGAAGTTTGGACAGCCAATGCATCCGGTCCATATTCCTACCCCAAGCCACATGCCTAGGGTTAGTGATGGAAAGATAATATTGGGAAGGTACATAGGGACCAGGCCGGGAGAGAAAAGAAGGAAGGAAAGGGCTTTCTCAACCACGTATGATGTTTTTATTAAACTGTAGGAAGAATTTTATTACACTTAAGCCTTCAGTCCCAAGATGGGGTTACTGAAAAGGAAACAAAGGCTATTTTTCGAGGGGATGATTTTTACTTTGCTGTGATGGATGCCATTGCTTCTGGCGGCCGGCCAGGCAGAAACACGTACGGAGGGAGAGATCAGAGCCCTCCTTTGAGGGAAACCAGCAGTGAAAGGAGACCGAGGTGGTTAAAGAACTACCGATTCTCCCTCACACCAGCTGCTCCCAATCCCGCCAGGCCAGAATCGCCCCCTCCTGCTTCGGACAACCGGTGTTTCAGCAGGTTGAGCCCGGAACGGACCCATTTCCATCAGCTCCCAGGGGAGGACTGATGGTCGCGCCATCTGCTGGTCGTTTCTCAGGTTGCAGCCTGCTGCTGGGTTCCTTCTCAAATCTAATGCAAAGTTTGGTCCCTAGATCATCAACGTCACCTGGCGCTTGTTAGAGGTGCAAATTCAGACTCCGCCCTAGTCTTGAATCAAAAAGTAGCGTGGGTCCTAGCTATTCGTGTGTTAACAAGTGATCCTGCTGCACACTTGAAGCTTGGGAATCACTGATCTAGAAGGTCCAGCTCCACCATTGATTCATTCATCAAGTCAACAATCTTTTTTTATTGAAGTATAGTTGATGTACAGTGTTGTGTTTCCGGTGTACAGCAAAGTGATTCAGATATATATATATATATCGTGCTTTTTCATATTCTTTTCCATTATGGTTTATTAGGATGTTGAGTATAGTTCCCTGTGCTACAGTAGGACCTTGTTGTTTATCTATTTTATATATATATAGTACTTTGTGTCTGCTAATTCCAAACTCCTAATTTATCCCTCCCCTACTCCCTTTCCCCTTCCGTAACCGTAAGTTTGTTTTCTGTGACTGTGAGTCTGTTTCTGTTTCGTAAATAATTTCATTTGTGTCATATTTTAGATTCCACATATAAGTGATATCACCTGGAATTTGTCTTTCTGTCAAGTCAACAATCATTAATGAGCATCTTCTAGATGAATATCACTCCCATGCACACACAGAGAATGTAGAATTTCTTTCTGTATCCTCACATCTCTGTTCATTTGGGAAGAGAAGCATTAAGAGTACCCTTATTTTACAGACAAGGACAAAGAGAGAACAGGAGGCCCAGGACCACACACCTAGTAAATAGCAAGGTGGGGCCCCCTGCTCCTGTGTTTGTACACTAAAGCTTGGGATTATTCACCAAACCACAGTTCACCAACTTTTCTAGGTTGGCTCGTGGTTTGTTTTGGGGTGGAGGTGGGAGGGGAGAAACCTCCCCAAATCACACTCAGCTGAAACTTGTCACACTGCCTACGATTGCTGGCAACACTCAGTAGGGTAGACGTTCATTTTAGAAGGTGACAAACAGCCTGCCTGTCTAACTATCGCTCGACTGTAACCTTGTACCTAGTGTTCCCTCTCTTCCATCGACGATGTGTGGCTTTATTGGGTGGGCTGTGATGGGGAAGGAAGGGAAGAGTTCAATGTGTTGCGTGGGTGCCGTCTAAGGGCACAGCTTAGGGACTCTCAGGAAGGCAGGAATTTATCTCCAACTGTCTAATTGGGGGTTGAGAGGGAAAGACAGTGGGACTAGACAGAAGCAGAAGAATGTTGAAGGGAAGGAAGAACAGAAGACCAACTCCGTCTCCACTTTCACAATTTGGCAGCCTCTGAAGCAGCCCTCCCAGCACAAGGCAGGCTGCTCACCAACAGCAAACAGTCGAGAGCACGTGTTTATGTGCAGGGCACTGCACTGTCAGCTCCCTGCCTTCAAGGGACGGGCTGCTTTGCAGGGAAGTAGAGACACAGGGCTTAAAAACGTATAGACAGGGCTTCCCTGGTGGCGCAGTGGTTGAGAGTCTGCCTGCCGATGCAGGGGACACGGGTTCGTGCCCCGGTCTGGGAAGATCCCACATGCTGCGGAGCGGCTGGGCCCGTGAGCCATGGCCGCTGAGCCTGTGCGTCCTGAGCCTGTGCTCTGCAACGGGAGAGGCCACAACAGTGAGAGAGCCGCGTACAACAAAAAAAACCCCTAAAAAACATATAGACATTCCCATGGTTAAAATTCCCTTGGCCATAAACATATTTTAACAAATTGCAATATTTTTGTTATGATAATGATAACTCTATGGAACATTTAACTAAATGCTAGGCAGTGTTCCAGGCTGGAAATGGGACCACCACCCAGGCCCTCAGCAGTGAAAACTCGAGTTCTAACCCCTGGACCGCCAGGGAATTCCCCCACCACCTTGTAAAGTCCCATTTCTGGTCTTGAGCTTTTCAGGCCTGGAAGTTGGCTTTTATGAGTTCCCTCTCAACTTATCTGGCTCATACCTCTCAGACTCACAAGAAAACGTGTTAACCAGAGTGGCAAGATATCCATTTACAGTCAAATCTATTACTGCCAAGCGGTTGCTGGTCATACTCATGAGTCAGCCAGCGTATCCCCTGTCCTTGTAAAATCTGTAGGTGAAACCACCTTCAGTTACTTGGTAGGCGTGGAATCAGAGCGAGAGGCATCGGATGAAGGTATTGGGGCAGGTCAGAGGGATGTGTGGCCTGATGCTTTCTCACCTTCGGCACTGAAAACACACCTGAGATAGCTCACGACATGGCCTGATGGCTCCCATGAAGGATTCAGGGCATCTTCAGTCTGGGTGATATCTGCCCTTCTGCCTCCTTGAATGGGTTCACCCAGGCTGCAATACAAGGCATCAGGTTTCAGCTTTACTGCCAAAGTTCTCGGGTCCCTTTGATTGGCCTTGCCTCGCCAAGTCCCAGGATTATATTTTCAACTATCTCTCAAGGTAGTTTCATCAGTGGATAGGTCAGTCTCAGCTCTGCTGTGCGATTTTTAAGTGGCCCTGTCCAGGAGATGGCTTTCTCCTGACCACATTCCCCAGTCCCAAGGCTGCCCTCGGTGCTGATTGGCCCACAGGACGGAGCAGGCATCTGCTCTGAACTTCCTCTTCTCAATCTCTTGTGTTTTCCCCCAACCTTACCTTCACCTCAGCCAGAGCCCGGGACATCTGGAACAAAACTCTCACAGGGCGAGCCTTTGAACCATTTGTTTGCTTCTCTGTCCCTCCCAAGAGCTTCTTTCTTATTCATCTTGTTCTAAGACTCAAGAAGAGTTTCTAATACTTGTTACAAATTAATAACTCAATAAATGTCTGCTGGAGGAGTGGAAAGAGTTCTGGTCTGCAGATTAATATATTTAGAGTCTAAAATTGTTTCAACACCGTCACTAACTTACTTTGGGACATTTGACTGATCATTTGATGAGCTTGTTCTCCATTTCCCAGTCATTAAGTAGGAGAATCATCCCTCCTCCCTTTCCACCTCAAAAGGACTTTAGACAGGTGTCTGTGACCACTGCCGGGGCTGGAATTCTGTCAAGAAAGTTGTAGATTACTCTTTCTCATCTATTCTCCATCCTAAGAAAGATAATAAAACATAAAATCTCCTAGGCATTGAAAGATCTGTTTTTCAGTTCCATCATGTCAGTGTTTCAGTGTTTCAAAACACAGGAAGAAGTATCTCATCCCACCAGTCTCTCGGAAATAATAAGATAATGCCTGTAAAGTATTTTCATGGCCCCTAAAGATTCTGTTGATCAATCTGCACCATTATTTTGGTTAGCAAGTCATTGCGTGTGTATAGTTTTAATACTCAGAGAAGACTTTTCAAAATTAGGACTGGAAAACAGATATGAAATGAAATGATTGTTTCTCTGCTACAGTTTAGGGATTCCTGGCTCTTGGTCAAGGAAGCCCTGGTGCTCATGAGATTGTGGGTTCCCCCCTGACGACCAGGTCAAACTTTGTGGTGCCAGGCCCCCCTGGACAAAGGGTCTAAGGACTCCGCCACTGCCCTTCTTCCCCAGTGGATAAGCCACTCCCAGGGCATCGTCTTCTAGGCGATACTGATCGGTCAACACTGTATATCGCAGATGAGATCCTGGCTGTGTCTGCGCTCTGCCCTCTGGCCAGCCACCCTTACTCTTTCTCCTTCGTGCTGGGCATCTGGGTTCCTAAGAACTCTAAAAGTATAATCAGTTGTTCAGATTTTCAAAGGATGGACGTAACAGTCAAAGATCCATTTTGAAGCCTGGGGCTCAAGTGAATAGCAGTAAGAACTTAAGGACAGTTTCTAATCACTAATCCTCTCCTCAAAATGTTCTTGGTAGTCTCTCTTGATAATCTCCCTTTCCCCCTCTGTACCCTGCCTTTATTTTTTCCTGCCTCCTCCATCTTCCTTGACTAAAATACCTAATTGAAACGGTTTTTCTTATTAAAAATTTTTTTGAAGAAAATTGTATACTCTCCTTTCTTAATTTTATTTTTTATTTATTTTTAAATTTCTGTTGAAGTATAATTGACTTACGATATTATATGTTTCAGGTACACAACGTAGAGGTTTGATATTTTTATACATTATGAAATGATCACTATGATAAATCCATCTGTAACATGCAGAGCTGTTACAAGTTTATTGACTAAATTCCCTACGTGCACGTTTGATTCCTGTGACTTATTTATTTTATAACTGGAAGTGTACCTCTTAATCCCCTTCACCTATTTTGTTCATCCTCACACCCCCACCCCCTCTTATGACCACCAGTTGGTTCTCTGTATCTGTGAGTCTGCTTCTGTTTTGTTAATTTTAAAAGCAGGACAGTTGTGCGTTTTGGATCACCTAAAGGAAAAACAAGTGTGTAGATAGAAGAATGATCCCCAAGACTGGATCTGAGTCTAAACTTTTCTTTTTGACTTTCAAACTTTTTCCTAATTTGGTGCTGTAGAAGCAACCGTATTTCCCATCCTCCCCCCAGTGTGGAGGCTGGCCTCTGGCCAGGAGAGTCTCCCTAAGAGCCTTGACTTTCTCTCTGGGTGGCCTGCTGAAGGACAGGCATGGTTTCTAATACCAGCTGGGCCACTTGCCAGCTCTATCTTTCGGTCTCTCTGGATTTCAATTCTCTCATCAGTAGCTTAATGCCTGGCCAGCCTAACTCACAGTCAGAGGGAGGATACAATTACAAAATGAAGCAGTGGTTATGAGGAATGTCCGGGGTTATAGAAGTTCTGTGTGAATGACAGTGTTTGTTTCCTGACCTCCAGAATGAGTTTCCCCTTTTCCTTGGTCAACCAGGTCCAATTCATCTTTCAGTGATCACTATCATTCCCCACTCTTTTTCTTTTTTTTCTTTTTATTAAGAAAATAATTAAACATATACAAAAGCAGAGAGAATAGTGTAACCAATTCCCAGCATCAGTGACTGCAACATATACACCATCTTGTTTCATTTATTCTACCTGCCCCTCTGGATTATTTTGAAAAGAAACTCTCAGAAGGATTCCCGCATGCACTCCACCCTCTGGTATTCGTGCCTTGCTTGAATTCTCTCCCTTCACAAATGCTGCATGTAGTCCAGCAGACTTGTTCTCTCTTCCTTGCTCCCTGCTCTGTTCGTTCTCATCTTCTAGCTTTTGTTCTCTGTTTCCTTGGCTGGAGCCTGCCCCAACCCCTGCTTACCCACATTTTAGATAGCAGAGTCATCTTTTCTTTCCCTGCACTTCATAGCAAGTATTTCTATCTTTCTTATGCCATCTGTATTTTTACATTGTATGATATCAATTTTTTATCATGTCTGATCTCCTAGAATGCTCAAATTGTAGATTTGAAAAGTTAATGTCCCATCCATCTTTGTGACCCTGTGATACGCTAGGGCATGATGACATATAATAATGGCACTCAGTAAACATTGCTTGAGATATTGTTGTGAGAAAGCATTTGAATGAATAAGTAGACGATCGTGAAAATAATGAAATTTATGTTCCGATTTCCTTCTTCTTGAATGATGACATTTTCCCCTGCCTTCACTATATCCTTCTTAAGTCATCTTTCCAGGATTCTAACATTCATTAGCGAATTCATGAGTAACTTGCCTCAAAGAAAATTCCAAATCAGCAAAAAGGAGCATTTCTATCCTATTAGCAGGGTAGTATTATTATGACTATAATGTTAAGGCAGTTCACAATTTGTATTAATTATTTACCCTTTCAGTCAGTCAGTCATTTAACAAGAAATGTGTTTATCACCTGAAAAGAGCACTATGGAGGAGGATAAAAAAAACATAATGTGTGGGCTTCCCTGGTGGCGCAGTGGTTGAGAGTCCGCCTGCTGATGCAGGTTCGTGCCCCGGTCTGGGAAGATCCCACGTGCCGCGGAGCGGCTGGGCCCGTGAGCCATGGCCACTGAGCCTGTGTGTCCAGAGCCTGTGCTCCGTAACTGGAGAGGCCACAACAGTGAGAGGCCCACGTACCGCAAAAAAAAAAAAAAAAAAGAATCAAAAAAACCCATAATGTGTGATTTCTGCCCTTACAGCCCACCTAGGAAAACCACAAACTAGTGAGAAGTTTACTAAGGCAAGGCATTGGAGGACAGATCTCTGCAGAGACAGGAGTCAAGGAAGACTTTGAGAGGTACTGACCAAAATATTTTAAGCAAATGTACAAAGGAATTAAAATCCATTATGATTTGAAGATTTAAAATTATTTCAGGCACTACCCTGGATTAGTGCTCATTTGATGTTTTCTGGATTTGACAAAAGTCTTCTCTCCTAGGAGGAGATAGAGAATAATTAAAATGTCAGTAAAACTGCTTTTCTTTTGGATTTCCATCAAATTAATACCTGTGGGTCTATATTTTCCTTGCCAATCTGTCCAGGTAAATCTGAGAAACCATTCAAAAACTATTCATCCTCTAATAATGCAGGTGTTATCCAAGTGCCAAGCACATGCGTACTGTGGTGAAGGGATTTACCCCTGGAAGAAAGCAAACCCTTACAATCCATCTCAGACACTGGGTTCCACTGTTGAGTGGACCAGTTCCATCTCTTCCACTTCTCAGTCATCTGGAGGTTTCAGGGTACCATCCCCAAGTCGGAGAGAGACTTAATAATCATGGTATGTCACGTGCTACAACCTGTATTAACCTCGAGAACATCGTACTACGTGAAATAAGCCAGTCGCAAAAAGGCAAATACTGTATGATTCCAGTTATATGAGGTACCTAGAATAGTAAAATTTATAGAGACAAAAAGTAGAATGGTGGTTTCCAGTGCTGGGGGGAGGGAGGAACAGGAAATTGTTACTTAATGGGTACAAAGCTTCTGTTTTGCAAGATGAAAAAGTTCTGGAGATTTGTTGCCCAACAGAGTGAATGTACTTACTGTTGTACACTTAAAAATAGATAAAATGGTAAATTTTATGTTATGTCTTTTTTTACCACAATTAAAAAAATCATTTTAACACCTCCTCTGCCTTCAAACTGGACAAAACTTTAATGTGCCCCAAACAGATGGGAATTTTTTGTGTGCATAAAGATTTTGAGAAAATATTCCACTGTCTACTTCCTGCAATCATGCCTGCAGTGCTCTGAGTCTTCACTATGAGGAGTTTCTATTCAAATACACAAGAATAACTTTGGGGCAGTGCAAGCCTTTTTCTAAACTTTGCAAAAAAAAAACCACCCAAAAACTAAATTTGCCAATTTTTGGCACATTAGAAGGCATATTTGCAAATCATTGAATGAAACCAGTGTTTCCTTTCTCTCTTCCTTTTGCCAAGCAAAAACTGGAATAGGACATTGACTACTGTGATCATACCAGGTCAAGCAATCATTAAGAAAAGGGATCTGGGCTGCCCTGGTGGCGCAGTGGTTGAGAGTCCGCCTGCCGATGCAGGGGACACGGGTTCGTGCCCCGGTCCGGGAAGATCCCACGTGCCGCGGAGCAGCTGGGTCCCTGAGCCATGGCCACTGAGCCTGCGCATCCAGAGCCTGTGCTCTGCAACGGGAGAGGCCACAACAGTGAGAGGCCCGCGTACCGCAAAAAAAAAAAAAAAGAAAAGGGATCTGTGAATGATAGTTAACACTTACAGAGTTCTCTTTGTTGTCAGGCATTTGTAAGCGCTTTTACATATATTAACTCATTAAGTCCTTATAACAACCCTATGAGGTAAATACTCTTACCTATTTCATAGATGGGGAAACTCTGACACAGAGATGTTAATTACCCAAGACCATACTTTGCAAAGTGAGGAAGCCAGGATTTGATCCCAGGCAGTCCAGCTCTTACGACAATGCTCTAAAACACCAGCCAGCACGGCCCTTAGACCTAGTCAAGAAGGACCCCCGTTCTGTACCCTGTGCCCTAGAGGACGCCTCACCTCTTGGTACCTCTTCCCATGGGGAGAGGAGTCCATGGGCCAAGAAGCCGTGACCACCCGAATCCTGTGCCAGGTAACCTAGTCCCAGCCTTCTCTTCCTAAATAGTCCCAAGCCTGCCTCTAGGGCCTGCACAGCCTTCTTTCTTAGGTCCGTCCCTCTAGGGCACTACTGCACCCCTGGTATATGTACTTTGAGAACCAAGAGCGCCCTAAAGGGTGACCATCTGTGGGGAACTTGGATGGAGCCCGGCTGTGTGGGCTGAGGTATCCTCACAGAACCAGCAGAGGAAGAGAAGGGAGAAGGCCCCATACTACCATGTTCTGCACAGAACTCCAAGGAGTCTGAGAATCCTGAATGTGAACTGGGCCTTCCAGGTCATTATAAAAGTCTGTTTGTTAAGGCGGGAGAATAGAACCCATTTTATTTAACAGTGTGTTGGCTTGTTCAAAACTTGAAACATTCAGAGGCAAGTGAGCCTGCCTTTGCGGTCTCGCCTGGGGTCCACAGGTGTTGGAGGTGAGCCTGCTCCCTGTTCATCCACTTCTCAATAGTAACTAACCTGACGAAGCTCGCCCTACGTGTCAGGCACTGCTGGGAGTGCCCTGCTACATATATTCTCCTTCTGTCCTCATAAAACACTGTGAGACAGGAATCTCCATTTGCACGAGGCAGTTATGATCAGAAGCTGTCCTACGGTGGGATTTTCTTCACGTCCCTTATCCCACAACAAGACTGTCCAATAATAATAATAATAATAGCAACTCGCCTGTTGTGATTCTAAAATCCTTTAAAAACACCAAATAAGGAGATTTGTAGGCATATCTTGATGATTTTCAGAACATCCCACTGCATTATTTTCCTATCTTGACAAAATGAACAACAACCAGGGTCAATTTTATTTTTATTTATTTATTTATGGCCGTGTTGGGTCTTCGTTTCTGTACGAGGGCTTTCTCTAGTTGTGGCAAGCCGGGGCCACTCTTCATCGCGGTGCGCGGTCCTCTCACTGTCGCGGCCTCTCTTGTTGCGGGGCACAGGCTCCAGATGCGCAGGCTCAGTAGTTGTGGCTCACGGGCCCAGTTGCTCCGTGGCATGTGGGATGTTCCCAGACCAGGGCTCGAACCCGTGTGCCCTGCATTGACAGGCAGATTCTCAACCACTGCGCCACCAGGGAAGCCCCCAGGGCCAATTTTAAGCCACCATGATGGAGGATACAGAACAACCCTGGACGGCTCCTTGAGAAGATGGCAAGAAGTCACATCCCCTCCAGAGGGTCTAATTCTGGAGCCCTGCTCCCTCAACACCCAAGTGACACACAATGTGCCTACAGGAGAGTTATTTCCAGAATGATCTCCTCTTAGCCTCAGACTGTACTTGTGATCAAGAATGTTCAGGGAGGGGCTTCCCTGGTGGCACAGTGGTTGGGATTCTGCCTGCCAATGAAGGGGACACGGGTTCCAGCCCTGGTCTGGGAAGATCCCACATGCCACGGAGCGGCTGGGCCCGTGCGCCACAACTGCTGAGCCTGCGTGCTGCAACTAATGAAGCCCACGCGTCTAGAGCCCGTGCTCCACAACAAGAGAGGCCACCACAATGAGAGGCCTGAGCACCGCAATGAAGAGTGGCCCCTGCTTGCTGCAGCTGGAGAGAGCCCGCGCACAGCAACGAAGGCCCAACGGCAGCCAAAATAATAATAATAATAAATAAATAAAATTAAAAAAAAAAAAAAGAATGTTCAGGGATACTTTGTTTATGTGGCAGAAAAGGAAATGGACTCCAAGAGCCCTCAAGTGGCTTGCCCGGGAAATTTTAATCTGTCACCCACAAAACCAGGCCTGGGTTCCAGGCAAGCCTCTTATTCCCAAGTCACCACGCTCACACTTAGAAGAAAAACCTGGGACATTACCAACCTGAAGGCGATAGATACTAATTTCACCTATCGGGATGCCTTAACTCTTCCAAATATACTGAATTGAAATGCTGCTGTCCTTTTCCGCAGGCATATATCACAAAGGTAGTTGCCAGGATCCAATCCTATTGCCATATCAATGCAGAGGAGAGCACTGCTAGGGGACTGGGAATCCTTCCCACCAATTCGAACATGCTGTCAATAGGCAACGAACCCAGCTGTGCTATGACACAGAGGACCAAATCGACCACACAATTGTTGGCACCATTGCTTTCTTCTGCCTGTAACTGTCACGAGGCATAATAACCTTATAAAATGAGAGGGATGTCTTGCCATACATCTCCAATTTCTTTCCAGTGCCCCAGGCGTGGTCATTATGGAGATGGAGAGAGGGGAGCAGGCAGAATTCAGCACTCAGGGTGTTCCAGCTCTCTTCTAATTGGCTGTTTTTTAGATGCAAAGCCATAAATGGAGTGAGGGTAGGTGGGTGGTACCTTTGCAGCCCCATTATTACTAACCACTTGCCAAGGCTAGCCTGTTTTGTCCTCTCATTTAAAAATAGTAAGAGGAGGAGGAGAGCTTGCAGGAGGGTGGGCAAGGAATACACTGGCTTTTCTTGTATGTTCCTTAAGCTTGAATCTGAGAATTTCCCTCTGGCTTTCTCTTTCCAACCAAGCAAAATATCTTAAAAGTGAAGTGAAAAGACAGCCCAATGACTTCAGTCAAATATTTCTAATTTGAAAATGATTCAGAGGCTGGGAAGGGACATAAGATTTGATAGATTATAACTGGGGCAAAATTATTCTTTGTTTTGATTTTGGGCATATGGTTTCTCATCACCAGGCTGTGCCGAGGCTTCACCTGAGATATCAAGGCTGCGTCCACCTGGTCCTTACCTGGCCCTGACGTATCCCATATTTGTATTCTCATGCTTGCACTTTGCACAGTCATGTGGTTAGCATCTTGGGTCGGGTTCCCCAGGAAATAGACTCTGAGAGGACGATATGAGCGTGGCAGGTTAATGCAGGTGTGATCTCAGAAACAACACCTGTCAGAGAATGCGGGAAGCAGTTACACTAGGGGCCATAGGCAGCTCCAGAGCTGAGATGGCCCTTCCGAGTTTTCCTAAACTGGGATGAGGGCTCAGGCTTCTGTAGCTCCATATAGACTGGTCCCTGGATGAGGGCTTCCTGCAGTCAGCTAGATAGAACCTTGGAGCAGGCAGTTCCCTGCAGCCAAGAGCAATTCCCAGAGAAGGATGGAGGTGTGAACCAGAAACTGTGGGGGATGAGTGTCTTGGTCCTGAAGGGGGACTCTGGCTAGCCTACCACATTACTCACCGTGGTTGCTTTTTTTCTCCTCCTTGGAATACAAATTGATGAAGGCAGGCATCTGGTATGTTTGTGCTCCATTTGCATCCCCAGTGCCTATAACCGTAGCTGGCACATAATAGGTGCTCAGTGTATGGCTGTTGAAGCAACATTGAATGAATTAACACTTTTGCTCTACATAATTATTGTTTTAAACATACAGGTGAGGGTAGTCATGTAACACTTTTTTCCCCCCCAGAAATATTTAAATATTCTTCTAAGACCTAAGGAAGTTCTCCTATGCAACCATATTAAAATGATCACTTTTAAGAAATTTACATCGGGACTTCCCTGGTGGTCCAGTGGGTAAGACTCTGGGCTCCCAATCCGGGGGTCCTGGGTTCGATTCCTGGTCGGGGAACTAGATCCGCACGCATGCCGCAACTAAGACTTCACGTGCCACAACTAAAGATCCCATGTGCCACAACTAAGACCTTTCACAGGCAAAAAATAATAATAATAAATATTTTTTGGAAAAGAAAGTTACATTGATGGAATGATGTGATCCAGTATACAGTCTATATTCAAAGGTTTTCAACTGTCCTAATAATGTACTTTCAGCTTTTCCTTTCTTTCTTTTTAAGTCCAAAATCCAGTCTAGAATCACACATTTAGTAGTCATGTCTCTGGTATTTTTTAATCTGGAAATTTCCTCTGCTTCTTTATGTCTTTTATGACATTGATGTTTTGAAGTACTTGGTCTAGTTGTTTTGTACAATCTCCCAAAGTTTGGATTTGTCTGATTGTTTCCTCATTTTACATTCAGGATAAACATTTTTCACAGGAACATGTTATATGGGATGCTCTGTTCTCGTGTGTGGCAGCAGGAGGTGGACGATGCTCTTTGTCTCATTATTGGTGATGTGAAATTGAGCCACTTGGTTAAGGCAATGTCTGCCAGACTTACCCAAATCAAAAATGTCCTTTTCCCTTCGTACCTATAACCTGTGATGCGATTCTCTGAGACTGCCTGAGTATCCTGTCTCCCGCCCCCAAATTGCTCTCTCTATGATTTTAGCATCCACTGATGATTCTTGCCTAAATCAAGAATTATTGTGATGGTT
Organism: Phocoena phocoena; assembly: GCF_963924675.1. Classification (NCBI taxonomy): domain Eukaryota; kingdom Metazoa; phylum Chordata; class Mammalia; order Artiodactyla; family Phocoenidae; genus Phocoena; species Phocoena phocoena. Next base: position 10,312,872 of record NC_089226.1, read on the forward strand.
ACAAAGTAATGTAACACTTCTGGAAGTAAAATATCTCATGTTGGCAAACATTAGTTGTGGAATCTCTGTAACCAGAAATTCTACATATTATAAAACCATTATAATGATATACTGTACAACATAGGATGCCTCATTAGAACTACAACTCTGGAGCCCTCATGAATGGGATTACTGGCCATCTACAAGAAGATAGCCATCTACAAACCAGGAAGGAGATTCTCACCAGACAGCAGATCTGGAGGCACCTTGTCCTTGGACTTCCTAGCCTCTAGAACTGTAAGAAATAAACGTTTGTTGTTTAAGCCATCCAAAAACAAAAGAAGAAGTACAACTCTGAACCAGAAATACTTCATCAAACTGCAGCGTTACCTTCCAAAGTTTTTATTGAATGAACTGGAGATGAGAAATAGAAACCCACGTTATTTCCGAGGTCAAACCAGAATTAGGCTCTAGTCAAAATGGGATCAAAGAATTCCATGTGTTAAGCCTTAGATGTGAGTGTGGAGAGTCTGGGAGGACATCCAGGATTGCTTGGACCATCCATTATCTAAGATAGATGAAAAAGCTCATTAGTAGAAATATAGATGAGGAGACAAGTTTTCTCACCTCAGTTTTTTCCTAATTTAAATTCATTTTTCTAATTACAATAGTAATTGTGGTATAAAATTTCAAACAACAAACAAATGCATACTGTAGAAAGTAAAAAAACCCACTGAGCTGTCAACTAGTAACAGCATGGAGGTATATTCACCCTGATTTTTCCTTATGCTTTTTCTAATTATCTATTAATCTATGCATTTATCTATCTAGTGATATATACATGCATATATAAATATTCATGTTTACACATTCTTAAAAGGTTTATATTACGTATACTTATATATTACCTAGGTATAACCAATATACAATGTGGTATGTAAGTAAACATATAAAGCCAGGTTGCCTTGTTAATTCAATATTTTTAATTTAATTATATTTTGATTAATTTTTTGGTTTTTAACTTAAATTTTTAACATTTTAATCAATTATTTGTAGCTTAAAAAGTCACATTGTTCTACAAGGCTTGTAATGGAAACCAGCAGGGTCCTGCCTCACTTCCCTCCACTCCGCAAAACCATTCACTTTACGTTCTTTTAGCTATTTGTTTCCATGTACCTAGATAACTTACTTGCACTATTGCTTTTCGTTTTCCGGTTTTCAATATTTTCTATTGGCTTTCCACAGTGGACATGAGCATTTGGTTATCTTACACTCTTCCCACCCCCAGCCCCAATGCATACTTCCTTTCTCTTTGTTCTATAGCTAAACAGAATATAATCTTGGTTAGATTACGATATGACGTTCATGTTGAAATGACCATGGAGTTTTTGCTCACATAGCTGTGCAGGATGCTATGCTTTCATTTCTTTTCTTGTATTCAATACATTTTTTGTTTTGCTCACTCTCAATAATGTTGTTTCTTCCTCGGCATAGTTTTCTAACTACCTTCTACTAATTCATCCCCAGTCTCTTAGCCAGCAGTATAAATCTCTTCTCACTCTATTCCCTTCTGTCACGTAACGCATCAGTTGCCTGGACCTCTTGGTGACGTACCTTCACGCCCCTGCATCCTGGTTGCTCTCTAGATCTGCTGCAGGGCCAGCATAATGGAATCTGAAATCTCCTTTCACCACAATCCTGGAAACACCCTTCTCCTCTCTATGTTGTATCCCCTGTTTACTAGAGTCCATGTTTCTCTCTTTCTTGGTTTATTCCCTTATTTTGATGGAGAACATCCTCTAGTAGCTTTCCAAGAGAGGTGCACATGATAAAAAATATTGGAGGTCTTGTACAACTGGAACTTGCACAACTTTTTCCAACCTCCACCTCCACGATATGACTGATAGTTTCCCTAAAGATAGAATTATAATTGGAAGTAATTTTCCTTTTTTATTTTTTTAATTTTTATTTTTTTGGCAGTACGTGGGCCTCTCACTGTTGTCGTCTCTCCCGTTGCAGAGCACAGGCTCCGGACGCGCAGGCTCAGCAGCCATGGCTCACGGGCCCAGCCACTCCGCAGCATGTGGGGTCTTCCCGGACCGGGGCACGAACCCATGTCCCCTGCATCGGCAGGCGGACTCTCAACCACTGCACCACCAGGGAAGCCCAACCTATTACTTTTTAACTAATCTGTGTATCTAGAATATCCTTCCATAGCAGTGTGGAGATAATTTTTTGCTTATTTTTATTATTGTTGTACATAACTCATTTAAGCAATCTCCTATTTATGGACATTTGTATGATTTCCAACTCTTTGCTATTAAAATAACACATGACGAACATCTCTGTGAACATTGGTGATATTTTTCAACAATCAGTCTGATAGCGTAATTGCCGGTGTGGATTTCCAGGCTTGCTACTTTCAGAAGTGTGCAGGGGGCTTCCCTGGTGGTGCAGTGGTTGAGGGCCCGCCTGCCGATGCAGGGGAGACGGGTTCGTGCCCCGGTCTGGGAGGATCGCACATGCCGCGGAGCAGCTGGGCCCGTGAGCCATGGCTGCTGCGCCTGCGCGTCCGGAGCCTGTGCTCCGCAACGGGAGAGGCCACAACAGTGAGAGGCACGCGTACCGCAAAAAAAAAAAAAAAAAAAAAAAAAAAAAAGAAGTGTGCAGGGAGCAGCAGGTGCCTTGGCTCCTGCAGGTTCTGCCTGCACAGATCTGGCGTCCTGAGGGGCTGTCCTGCTGGTTCTCACTGAAACCTGATGCTGGGAAACAGCAGCCTTTACCCATGATGCAGATGGAGCCCTTGGATCATTTTTAGAGCAGAGTATTGATCCCAAGGTTGTACTCAAAGCAGTCAGTGATGTACAGCTGAAGATGAGGCAGGGTCTACACTGCAGGAGTTTAAAATCTTTTGTGCTGATAAGAGAAACAGTGGTCCTGAAGAGGAACCACCTGTACTTTCCTTTTCTCTGAAGCTGGGCGAGGGTGATCACATGACAACGAATGTTTGTTCCGACTGTCTTTGTAGGCACCTCTGAACATCCTTATTACAGAATAAATGGAAGAGAAGAGAGACAGTACCAACTACTGGAGCCCCGATGAAGCCACGACTGCACGTCTCAAGTTGGTGACAACTCCCTGGTTGTCGGAAATGACTGCCAGTCTCTCCTTGCTGCCCAGTAATACACACCTCACACGGCAGTAATCTAGTTCACAAACAGTCCCTTCCGGGCCTGTGCCCTCCCCCTGTCCGCTGTGCAGCTGTCTGGCTGATCCCTGAACATCTACCATTTGGGAAGTAAAGTAGATGAGATTAAACTCTTTAAATCTGTACTTATACAGTGGGGACAGGAAAACAGCTGAGTCCCAGCTAAGGCACTGAGTAAGAATTTCTTTTTTTTTTTTGGTATTGTATTTATTTCACTCCCAGACTTGGTCACATGTCAAATAGGGTTAAAATGCAAGGACAAAACAGAAACAAATCCACAAAGGCAACACAGAGAACCCAGCACCTAACATTTTCTTCTCAATATTTTGTTTAATTCCACTTGGGTCTATTTAACTCCATTACAGAGAATGATGATATATCACCTGTGCATTTTTTAAACTGTTGAGGTAATCTACTTATAATATATTTAAAGTAGAAATCACCCATATAATAGCCATCATTTATTGAGCATTTATCTCATGTGGATGCTGTCAAATCCTCGTGGTCGGGGTTTTTATTACACCCATTTGTTACCCCCATTTTGTAGATAAGGAACTGAAGCTAAGAGAAGTTAAGAGATTTTATCCAAGTATGACAGTTTAATAAGTCATGGGATCTGAGCCCAGCATTCTGACCGCCGGGCCCATGCTATTTACCGTAATAGCTACTTTCATTTCTTCCAATTACCTTCCAGTCTTTATCTATATGCACGCACATACTCCGTTATATTAAATTATACACAGTGCTTGGTACTCTGCTCTCCCTACTCCCGCTTACCATATCAAACATGTTTACATGTTTCCCCATCAGTATAATTGCAATTTGCATTTTAATAGGTTCATGATATTTCATTGAATCATCATAACATCCATTTATCAAACCACATTTCCTTCCGTAGAACTTTTATGTTTCCCCTATTTCTCATTAGCATAGACAACACTGTAATGAACTTCTCTGGGCTCTCAGCTTTTGCTTTAAAAACATGTATTTCCTTAGGATAAGTTCCCAGCAGTGGGATTTGCACACATTATCTCATTGCTTTCCAAAGTGTTGTACTAACTTAGAGTACTACCGGGAGTGAATTAGCAGAACAATTTCACTCTACCCTCCATAAAGTTAGCCTAATGGAGTACTTTCAAACAGGAGCATAAAATAAGGGGAGTGCTATTATGATTATGGTTGCAACAAAAATTATTACCAGAAATCAAAATGTCCTTGGAGTGTTTACCCTTCATTTCTTTGTGGTTCCCTTCACGGTGGCTGTAATACCCTCACCTGAAGTCACTAGTGAGGAGTTTGGCTCCGTCACAGGACACCAGCAACGTGGATACAAACTGGAAAAGGCAGTCTGTTATTCAGATACCAACAGCTGGCACTGAAAATTCTTCTATTCCTGCCTTCCCAATTTCAATCTCCCTCTCATTTATGGGAACAAAGACGTTGGGGGCATTTTGGTTCCCAACTCCCCATTTCCTCATCAGTTTCCATAACAGTCTCCCTTTCAATGTTGGCCCACCCTCTCCTTTCCCAAAGCCACTAGTCTGATTCTGATCTTCGTCATCACTGGTCTGGATGCGGTATTATAACAGGACTCCCTTCTTACCCGAATCCAACCTACATATAGCTCCCTTCTAATCCTCCTGAGGCACAGCCTCTGATCAAGTCATTTCTCTGCCTCAGAACTGGCACCAGCTTTCAGTCGCCTCAGAGGGGCATCCAGCCTGGGGATCCAGTGCAACCAGAATGTGCAGCCTCCTGCTGTCCAGCCTGGCTTCCCTCCACCTCCTCCACTCGGTCCCCTGAGCGCCTCATCTGTCCTTGGAATGTGGCCTTTGCAGGTCTAACAAGGTGCCTCCGCTGGGCAGGAGCTACCCACAAAGCTTGGGCGCAATCCTCCCATCTGTGTTTATTTATGTTGACTGCTTTGAATCACTCCTGGGCTGGGGGGGCATCTAGCAAGATCTCTTACGCATCTTGAAAGCCACCGATGAGTACTATGACACAGACTTTAAGCAGCTTTTCTGCCTGAAATCTCGCCAGCTCCCTTTCCTGATCTACCCTCTACACGGCTGCTAGAGTGATCTCTCTAACTTCGGTCTGGGTCATGTCCCTCCCCCAGCTTCACTCATCTCTGTAGGGTATCATCTCAGGCCCTTTGGGAGCTGGCCCCTCTCCATCCTTGAAGGCTCATCATCACAGAGCTCCATCCTCCTAACCCTGCCTCCAGCCTTCTGCCCCAGGTTACACACCTCCTCAGAGACCTCCAAACAGAGATGCTCTTGTGTACCTCCTCCAAGCCATCCATAGGCACTGGCTTCTGCCCAGAGTGCCCTCCCATTCCTTCACCCTCCTGGCAGACTTCTATTCCATGGCTCAAGTCAGATGCCACCTCCTCGGGCTTCCCTGGTGGCGCAGTGGTTGAGAGTCCGCCTGCTGATGCGGGGGACACAGGTTCGTGCCCCGGTCCAGGAGGATCCCACATGCCGCGGAGCAGCTAGGCCTGTGAGCCATGGCCGCTGGGCCTGCGCGTCCGGAGCCCGTGCTCCGCAACGGGAGAGGCCACAGCAGTGAGAGGCCCGCGTACCGCAAAAAAAAGCCACCTCCTCTGGAAAGTCTTCTGAGACCTTCACAGAGTTAGGCATTAGTGATTCCATGACACCATTGACTTACATTTATGTTCATGTTATGTTATACTGACTGGTTAGAATCTCTCTCCACTAGATATGAACTCCTCTGGGGGAGGATATTTGATTCATTTTGATGTTCCAGTTGCCTGGTACTGTTTCTGGTAATTGCTTCTGGACAAAAGTAGAGCCAGAGCCCTGTCTCCCCTAAGTGGAACAGGCTAAATCTCCATCCCAATAATCTCATGGAAAAGTCCAACTTTGTAGACTGGAAACATCTAGCTTGGAACAGAAGTGGACTCTAACTCCAGTACTCCCCTCTCCCCTGACCCTGTTAAGGAAAGGAACGGGAACTTCTCCAGGAGTTTCTTGGTTCTGGATTGAAAAAAGAGGAGAGGAATCAGAGGCGGCCTCAATCCCCTTCTCGTTCGCCCACCAGTAGCACTACAACCATGCTTCTTCACCCTGCAGCTGCAATTCGTTGTGGAAACAACTGGTTCCAGTTTCCAGAACTCTTCCGCTCTCCCTGAACCAGCCTCATGGTGACCCCTCAGGCGTGCCTGCACCAGTCTGCTGCTCGGCCGTCTGCGTCTCATTCCTTCAGCCCCTCCTCAGGGCTCCTGAGGTGCCAGCACCAGGTGGGCGGCAGCACAGCCGTCGTGGGAGGTCTGGGGCCCACTCAGAGAAGCTGAGTCTGGGCTTCCGAGTCCCAGTACCTCAATCTCTTCTTGTTCCTCCAGCCTGAAGGGCGGCAGCTGCTTCCTTCAGCAGCTATGTCTGTATTACCACATTGTCTCCCTTTAACTTTCCCCATCTTCCAATTCCTGTAACCAGTTTCCCATATTAAGTTATCTCTGTTAAAATAGCTGGTACGGTTTCTGTTTTCCCGGGCTGACCGACTGGTACGGAGAGAACAGCTCCTGGGGAGCGACCACCGAAGTCCAGCTCAGTTAGAGCTTCAGAGTCACTTCTGACCAAGGTGAATTCTAATAATAATGAGCACCAGTTACTGGATATCTGTGCATGTCATACACCACGTGACCAGCGTTAGGAGAGACTGCATGTACAGGACAGTGGCCAGACCACATGTGACAGCAGAACTCTGACCCACAACCTCTGTGGCAACCAGCACGGGAAGCCACCACAGCCTCTGCAGTGATGGACCCAGAATGGCCAGGACTCGGCCACTGACTGCCAGCTTCCCTAACTTTTGCCTCCGCTTCCCACTCAGGACCAATCCAAGAAAGCCAAATAGGCCCCTGAACTAATCACATAAGATGCCCCTGCTTCAAAGTAGCCTCCAGCTTCCCCACGTCAACAGCCTCCAGCCAGAGCACATGGGAGCCTTCCCCTTTCTCCATTGTAAAGCTTTCCCACTCCCTGCCTGCTAATGAGTCTCTCCAAACTCAGTGATGATGTCTGGCTCCCCTGCCGCAGCAAGCTCTGTTTGTTCTCATTTGGGTGATCTTCATTTATTTCCACAGTTATGTTTCTTTCTTACTATCATCCAGCAAAGCAAACATAATTATGTCATTTATTTCCACAGTTAGGTTTATTTCTTACTACCATCCAGCAAAGCAAACATAATTATGTCCATTTTACAGATGGGAAAACTGACACTCAGAGAGGCCAAATAATTTGCCCAAGTGTATAACAATTAAGTGACAGATCCAGGATCCACACCCAGGTAAATCTGACTCCAAATCCTGAACCGGCCCAATTATACCTCTGTGGTGATGTTTATTGCCTTCTGCTGTGATGCTATCTTAACAAGGCTCTCTCCCTGACCAGCTTGTGCCTTCCTCAAAGTTAGGAAGTGTAACCTACAAACTTTGTATTTGCAGTGCTTACTCAAAGCATGACACCTGGTTGATGCTCCTAAACATTATTCAGGAATAGTGCGGAGGAAACATCTCTGAGTTTCTTCCCCAGGCAGGTGGCTGAGAAACGCCTTGAGAAGGAAATAAAATCAGCCGCGTAAATGGTCTGGGATACACCGAACTCTCTCATTTTCTTCCTGGGCTGTGGTATAGATTGTGGACGTGAATATGAAGAAGGTGCCACCACCTGTGCGTCGATGGGGCTTACATCCAGGTATCAGTGGGACCAGGGATCTGAAAGAATGAAAGAAGCAGGGGCCAATGCCTTCTTGTGCTCTACCTGCATGAGGTCAAAACAAACACGACTGTCCATGTCCAAGAATCAGTCATCACAGTAACTTAGAATTTTGCACTTATATTAGTAGGTGACTGCCTCATTCACCCCCTCCCCACACACAAGTGTCTCTTGTGCTGTTGTGAAAACACCTGTTTGAGGACCTGGAGAAGGCAGAGACCAAAAGTCCTACGCCACTACCTTGTAATCTGAAATGCCAGGAGGACCCGCAGACACGGGCCGGCCACCAGGTGGCACTAGCGCTGAGCTAATGCGTGCTGGGGCCTTCTGCCCACCCTGCAAGATAGGCCACCACATTTATCCTCAGAGGCCAGTAAGAGGAGGTAAAATAAAAACTGGAGCTGGAAATAGGGCTGCTCTTATAATCCCACATCAAGCCTTTTATGTGACTGAGACTTTTCTCATTAATAGGGCGTTTGTTCTGCACCAGAGGCCTGAATTAGCAGTGAGTTAAGAACTGAAACCAGCCTAATGTTTAGACTAGGAGAGGCAAGGTCACAAGGGCTTTCAGAGAAATGACCCGAGCAATCTCCCAGCAGGACTAATGGAAATGAAGCTTTTCTTTGCTTAGCTTTGTTCTGCTGCCCTGGGCTTTCAGAATTTCAGGTTTTCTGAGGATCACAGTTTAATTACCTAATTGTACAAAAATAATCCTTAAGAAGGTAACAAGCAAACAAAAATGATGGCAACATTTTCCCAGCTATTACCAGCTACTGGAGGCAGCCTGGTATAGGCGAAAGAATGGGTCTTGGAATTGAATTGGGGTTTGAATCATAGCTTTGCCTCTTCCTAACTGAGGATCTTTGGGTGAGTCCTTTACTCTCTTAGAGCCTGTTTCTCTATCAATTAAATTAGGATGGGAAGGTATACGTCATAGAATTGTAAGGTTTAAATGATGTGTGACGTCTCTAGTTGCCTAGTACATTGCATGGCATGTAGTAGGCGTGTAGTAAGTGAAAACCCCTTTCCCGGTTCACTGAATGGCAGAGCTTTGCATTGATAATTAAAGTGGATACATTGCCCTTTGCAGCCTGCATGCCCTGGAATTTACTCCTTTGAAATAATTTCTCATTCACCATTCCATTTTGGCTTGCAGGTTTTGGAGTACAGCTCCCTAGGGCAGAGAGCTGTGTGGGATGGAAGGGTTTTGTTTAAAATGCAGATTAAGGGTAAATGCAGACCTCCGCAGCAGTTCTTGTCTGTACTAGCACCTCCTGTGAGGCTTGCTTTCAAAAGCCCTGCGCTGTCCTGAAGACAAGCTCTCTCCTGGGGCAGGAGAGGTGTAGGGTGAATGCCAGCATCCTTCCCGCTTCAGTTTTGTCACCTTAGAAACGTGGAGGTTGGATTATGGGTTTGGTCTGGTTTCAGGTGGGCAAAACAGGGGGTGTTTTTGAAATATGTGTGGCCTCTCTCCAGGTCTTTGGGAAGTCAGAATACAACACGATTTCTTACTCTTTCCTAAATGCACAGCCAGAAAGCCAGGTGGGGGCCAGGTGCTGGGGGTCAGGTGTGAGGCAGTGGGGAAAGCATTGGACCTGTATTCTGCAGACATGGGGTCAAGACCCGGCTCTGCTACTGTTGTATAATAAAGAATTTGTCTGGTCTTTGTCCCAGGTTCCTGGGATGGAACTTCTACAACGCTTGGAATTTCCTGAGTAATAGGAGTGTCTGTTATTCATGAGCCCCTTGGATCACACCTGAGATTATGGTAATGAGATGGCTCAGGATGGAGGCTGGTTACTGGAAAGACCAACCGTGTAACTAGAGGGTTGGGGCTTTGAGTCTGGGGAACAGTGGGAGACTGGAGAGTGAGTTATCCATCATGCCTATGTGATGAAACTCCAGTACAAGCTCCAGACGCTGAGGCTCAGTGAGCTTCCTGGCTGGCGAGCAGATTGATGTGCCGGGAGGGTAACATGCTCTAATTCCATGGAGAGAGGACACAGAAGCTCTGCATTCAGGACTCTCCAGACCTTGCCCTGTTTGTCTCTTTGGATGGTTGGTGCTGATTCATGTCCTTTAGAATAAAACTACAATTGTATGGGCTTCCCTGGTGGCGCAGTGGTTGAGAGTCCGTCTGCCGATGCAGGGGACGCGGGTTCGTGCCCCGGTCCGGGAAGATCCCACATGCCACGGAGCGGCTGGGCCCGTGAGCCATGGCCGCTGAGCCTGCGCGTCCGGAGCCTGTGCTCCGCAACAGGAGAGGCCACAGCAGTGAGAGGCCCGCGTACCGCAAAAAAAACAAAACAAAACAAAACAAAAAAAACTATAATTGTAAGCATAGACTTTTCCTGAGTTTTTGGAGTCATTCTAACAAATTATCAAAAACACCCAAGGGAGGTACTGGGAATCCCCCAGATTTGCAGCAAGCTGATCAGAAGTGTGGGTGGCCTGGGACCCCCAGTTGCGGCTGACATCTCAGTGGGGTCAATCTTGTTGGGGACCATGCTTTAACTTGTGGGGTCTGTGCTAACTCCGGGTGGTTAATTGCAGTTCACCGGTAGGTATCAGAAGAGCTATTTAAAGCTCCCTGGTCTCTGGCAAGTCACATCTGAGGTTCAGTTTTTTCATCTATAAAATGAAGTTGCTGTGATGACTACAGCAGCCACTCACGAGGAGACGGTATCAGGGAAAGTGTTTGGTAGTCTGCCTGGTGCTATGTATGCCTGTCCCTGTTCCTCCTGACTCACCTGGTGACCTTAGGCAAGGTCACCAGCCTCCCTGGGCCTCAGTTTTCACATCAGGAAGATGGGCCCCTCTGTTCCTATACTCACAGAGTTTTAGACAGTCAAACTGAGATCATCAATGTGAGAAAGCTTCAGAAAATACTCCATATTATTTTCCCAAAGAAGTTTTTACTTCTTTTTCTATTTCTAAATGCATCACACAAAAACACCTGAATTTATTTTCCCTAAATTTGGAGTGTCTGGGATAGTCAGAGTTAAAAAGATAATTGACCACAAGGTAATAAAGGAAATTTGTTCTAGAAAGCACGTGGGATGCCTCAAGGAGCTAGACGGTCATCTTCCCAAGGAGCAGAAACTAAAGAACATAAGAGGTCTTAGTGAGCGCCATATGCAGGGTACCACTGACACTGAGATGCCACCTGGGGGAAACAAACAGGGGTTTTGACACAAGCCCCAAGAGGGGCAGTTAAAAATGGCAAGTGTTGATTTGCAGTGGATTCATTTTTCGCATGATGGTTAATGATTCTTCCCGGTAACGTTGGGCAGGCCAGCTAGTAGATAGGTCTGAACCTAATACAGTTACAGATGCAGGTAGATAGGTTATAGAGATCTAGATGAGAAAATTTTCAATGTCTTATGAATAAAATCCTTTCCTTCCTCATTTCAGTTTGATCCCTCTGATTAGCCAGGATGGGGGTTAGGGAGGTGCCTCTCTTCGGTTCAAGATGAAAAAGCAGAATTGAAATAGGCTGGCTTGTGCCCAAGTTTTGTGCTGGGACCTTAGCATGTGCAACGTGGAAATCCTCTTCTATCCGCCACCAACCCGCCCCTCCTCTTGCGGGAACTTGGATAAGATCCCGATTTAGGGGGTCTTAATGGAACCCCCCACCCATACTGTTGCCCTCCTGAGAAACCTGGGGGGCGCTCTCTTCCTCACCCCCTACTTCAATTATTAGCAAGTTCAACTCATTCTACCTCTTAAGGATACTTGTCAAACCCATTTTCTCGTTCTCCAGTCCTTTGTCTTTGAACCTTGCTCAGGTCCAGGCAGGTCTGAGTCTGTGGGTAAAGCTCCAGCTAGACCCAGATTTGTTCAGGAAATTGGGGCTGAGACCGCAGCTTCGGGGCGGGGAGGGGCATCAGTGACTTTAGCTTGAAGGGGTGAGGAAAGCAGAAGCTACCAATGTCTCTGTCTCTTTGCCAAACATGTCTTGGTAAAGTAAGAGGCTACCATGAGGTGAGTTCTTGCCTGAGCTGTGATTTTGTACCAGTGTTATTCAGAACGGTATCACCACTGCTTTATATCCAATTATCTCCAAATCCCCTTCAGTGAATGTCACTGCCCCCTAGACTTTTGGCCTGAAGCCATGAAAGAATAGATCAGGACTTATGGGGCAAGGGATGTGAGGGTCTTGGGGAGGAGATGGGAGAGAAGATACTGGAACCTAACACACACACCCCAGCCCATCATCACCACGACAACAGCAGGAACTCAGGCTCCACCCACTAGAAATCTCCTGACACTTGGAATGAAAGGCAGTTCATTTAAGGGCTTAACATCTGTGCAATAACAGAGATTATCTGAGCCACTTGCTAGAGAGTGAAAATGAGGTCTCAGAGGAGCTTGGGTCTGAAGTACATTCTCAAAATA